>NC_056525.1:13504165-13621769 GCF_019175285.1 Sceloporus undulatus | reverse complement strand
AAATTGTACAGGATATAATAGATTTGGGAAAAGGTAAAATCAACAGTGCACACCTCCATGTGTCTACTCAGAAGTAGGTCCAATTAATTTCAATAGAGCTTATTCCCAAGTAAGTGTGTGGAGGACAGCCAGCATGGTGTTATAGTTTGAGTGTTGGATTATGACTCTGGAGACCAAGGTTCAAATCCCTGCTTGGCCATGGGAACCTTCTGGGTGACCTTAAGCAAATCACACTCTCTCAGCCTCAGAGAAAACAAGAAGACTCTGTGATAGATTCACCTTAGAGTCACTGTAAGTCAGAAATGACTTGAAGGCATGTAGCAACAACCACCACCAAGTGTGTAGAGCTCACTTAACTTGGGCGGTATCCAGACTGGTGCAAAGCGCCAGCCTGGATACGTACTAGGGTTGCCTCAGGGTGTCCTTTCCAGATGCCCCGCACCCCTAGTACGTTGTAATGGCGGTGCCCTTTCTACATGGGCGCCGCCGTTACGACATCAGGGCCGCACCGCAGCCAAACAGCACAGCGCAGATGTGATGTCCTGGCGCCGCTGGAGGACGCTTGTGGCACCCTTTCAGTGGCACCAGAAGGAGCTCCGTTTCAGAGCTCCTTCGGCCGCGCGTATCGCTGGCGCGGCCTTTAAATGGCTGCACCAGTGATACAAAGAGAAAGGGGCCGAATGGCCCCTTTCTCCCTTTCCCCCCCACTGTCGGGGTGTCCTTGGGGCATGAAGCCCCAAGGACACCTCTTTCCAGGCCAGGAAAAGTGGCGGATTGGAGCCTCTGGGGTTGCTGCTGTGGCAGCTGAGGCCCTGATCCGTCGGGGAAAGGGGCAGTCTGTATCCCGCCATTGTCACCTTTAGAGACACAGTGGCCTGATACAAAGAACTGGGTAAAAACATGTAAGCTCTCAGACCATGAAGGATTTGTACCTTATTATTTATGACTCCAGAGCCTCTCTATTTAGAGGTAATGTATCTCTCAGTACTGGCTACACAAGGAAGGAGGATTGTTAGCTTCCTGAAGGCACTTGCAGGACCACTTGACATTTGGTCTGAATCCACAGAGTTTTTCCTGTGTTCTTATAAGATAGCTCAGAGCAGTTTCAGTGTCCTCTGTAATTTCTGCTCTTTCACAGCCATGTAGGGACATGAGACTACAGAATCAGTGCCTTTGCTGAGAGGACAGCTTTCATCACCACTGAGTGCTCCATGATCTTCACTGCTGCTTGGTTGAGTTTACTGAAAACAAGTCAACAGATAACTGTCTTTCCTTCACCAGTCCTGACTTACTATGAATGACTCAACCTGTCTAATTTGCCTCTCCCTTCCTGAGCCCGGAGTCCTAGCAAAATTGGATTTTTTGTTAACACTCCTACAGCAGAATGGGATATTTCAGGCTGCATCTTAACTGCAGATATAATGTAGTTTGATACCACTTTAATTGCCATAGCTCATTGTGATAGAATTCTGGGATTTGTAGTTTTGTGAAATATTTAGCTTTCTCTCTCAAAGAGCAATGAAGCCACAACAAATTATAAATCCCAGGATCCCATCGCTCTAGTTATATCAGACAAAAGCAATATGGAAGACCGAAGAGCTTCTCTAATGGAAGAAGAGATTTATTTACCAAGGAACAACTTAGAACAAAAGCATGCACAACTGCTTTCTGTGTTACAAGGTGACATACAACAATGCACATGTGGATGCTCAACTGAATGTGCAATATGTAACTGAATGAGCATTTGCATGTGCAAAGGCACCACATGCATGATTCTTCCTTGTGACATTAAACAGAATGCAGATTTTGCTCATCAGACAAAAATATCTGATTCCATAAGTGAACATAGGCATGCATTAGACACCATCAGGATTCTGGCCACAGTCCTTGTGTTTCAGTCATCTGTCATAAGCTGATTTAAAAAAAAAACTGGGCTGGAATTCACTAAGATAGTGAATACATAACCTCGAGTTACACTGGAGTTACATTTGTATTCATGATTCCTACTTATTTCCAAGTTTAGGCAATACATAGGAACCATGAAAGTCCCAAATCCCTACTTAGCAGGCAGCAGTTGCTGTGAGCAATGAGGGTCTGTTCCCCTGTTGACTGGGAATCAGCTGACTGATGTTCCCACCTAACCCTCTCACACTGGGGATCACTTGCATGAAGGGTGAATTTCAATGTCAGACAGCTGCTTTCAATGTCAGACAGGGGAACAGACCTACATCAATTGCAGTGGATGCTTCTAGGTAAGTGGAAATTAGGGTGGGTGAGCTGGGAGTAAACTATGTAGCTACAGAACAATGGTGGCTATGCATTTATAACTGCCTTACTGAATTCCAGTCATTATTATATATTTGTTGTTGTTAACTGCCCTCACATCAACCCCAATTCATGATGACCCCGTGGATGAGACATCTCCAACCCTGCTGTCCTCCATTGTTCTGCTTAGTTTCTGCAATTTCATGCCCATGACCTCCGCAATAGAATCCATCCATCTGGCATGTGGCCTTTCTTTCTTTCTGCTAACTTCTACGTTTCTTAGTATTATTATCTTTTCTAATGAGTTGTGTCTTCTCATGATGTGGCCAAAGTACGACATCCTCAGTTTTGCCATTTTGGCTTTCAGAGAAATTTCAGGTTTTATCTGTAAGGATCCATTTATATATAAACACTTCACTTTGTTTTTACGAAGAAGCATCTAAAACGTATTAATCTAAGAAAATATTTTTATTTCATTTCTTATAGATTAGTGGCATTACAAGAAAGCTCACAAGTGAGACTGGACAAACTTGCAAAACAGTGGATAATTTTACATATTACATTGTTTCAAAAAAAAATTATCACCATTAATCTGTGTGTAAATTGTTACTGGGTCCATTTCCAGGGCAGAATACTGTGCACACAAGACAGGACATTAGTTACTGTACTGCTGGAAGCATATTTATTTAATCAACAAAGTTCATGGGGATAACTGGATCATTAATTTCTAATGCAGCTCAAGAAAATACAATTATGTTTATGATAACCAAGCAGCTGCTCCGAATTAAAAGAAAATGTTTAGAGTAAGAATGCTCCCATCACACAAACAAACACACATACACATATACTTACAAGTTTGAAGGAACTTTTAATTTCTTTCTGCAAGCTGTTAATCTGGAGTTCTTTCAAGTTCAGCAGAAGTTGTATTTTGTATTATCAGTTTGTAGTAGAACAGAAACTATGACAAATGTTCCCTTAACACCTTTCCCTAACTGGTGCCCTCCTTATCTCATGGACCCTGGCTGAGATCTATTTGAAGGTGATGGAGTGTAAAGTTTTGCCAACATACTTATGCAGGAGGTCCAGGAGAATGATGGCTACCAGTTGGGTGACAGTATGATCGATTTTTGTGGGTTTTTCAGGCTATGTGGCCGTGTGCTAGAAGAGTTTATTCCTGACGTTTCGCCAGCATCTGTGGCTGATATCTTCAGAGTATATCCTGGTAAACTGGAACCCCACCTGGCAGCCATTGGACTGCCTGGGGAAAATGTTATGCAAGGGGATATTTAAAAAGTACTTATACTCCACCACTCATGCAAGCATTAGTAGTCTCCAAGATGGTTTCAGCCTACAGTTCTCATCAGCTGTAGTCAAATGGTTTACTTTCATTTTAACTATTCATTGCCTTAGGACATTACCATACAAGCCTTATTCTCGCTGCAGTCACATCAGTTATTATAAATAGAAACATGCTTGTTTCAGAGCAGTCATGATCGTACATCTAATCATTCCCATAATTGGGGCTACTTCTGTCACTGTGCTCTCTTTCTGACTTTTGAGTTTTAATTTTTTATTTTAATGTTTACTTTTAGTGCAGTTCTGGAATTCTGCTAATGCAATTTACATTTTAAAAAAAGAAATAGAAAACATAAAAGAAAAGAAAGACAACCAGCCTCCTTGGGAATAGCAAGGTGGAGGTGGGAGAAGGGGAGAGGAGGAGACACTGACACCATGCGACTGCCAATATTGCCCAGCAGTGATGTTTCACCTTTGAGGACTAGTGAGATTGCAAGCTCATTGATGGGTTTTCCCTATCAATGAAAAGGGACATCCTAATCACACTGGAGACACAGCAGCTATGGATCGGAGGTGTCATTGTGTGATAAGTATTGCCAAAGGAACTTTTTCTGACTACAGTCACGGGTTAAAAGCTGTGTGAAGTAATCTCCTTAGAGACTAATTGTCTGGCAGAATTCAATAAATATAGGCTGGAATCCTGTATTAGCTACTTAGGGACTGTGCACACCGGCCGTAAAGACTGGCCTGGGGGCAGTGTCGGGGCATGGCACCCACATAACGCATGCCTCGACTCTGCCCCCAGGGTGGTGTGATGCTATGCATCACTCCACATGGTGCACAGCTTCACAGCGCTCCTCTGCAGTACCAAAAGAGCTCCTTAAAGCCATGGCGCTACAGCTATCGCACCCTTTCCAGGGCGCAAAAAGGAGACATTTTTGCAGCTTCTTTTTGCATCCTGGAAAGGGCAGATTGGGGCTGCAGCGTGCGGTTGCCACGACTCAAATCTGGGGAAAATGGAGGCGGCTGCAGGCCGCCCCTTCAGGGACAATCTGCACAACCCCTAAGTTAAGCTCTCCTGGCCTGCTTCTGCCCCCAAACCTCAGAGCAACATCATTCACTCATGCTCCAGTTGCTGACAGAAAGAGATCCAGCTCATACAGGATTCCAGCCTATGTTTATTAAATTCATATCCCACCCTTCTAACAAAAAATACTATCTAAGGCAACTAATAGTAACAAAATTAAAATGAAAGCAAACAAATATAAAAATGAAATAAAAACATGTTCCCTTCCCTCTTTCCATCTACCTGATATTTGCACAGTGTCTATGTGCAGCTTATCCCCTCATCTTCACAGCAAATGTATATAAATTGGTTTAAAATTTTAATTTTAATTTTCTTTAACTCTGCTCAAGTGGCATCAGGTTAGGATCAGATATTGAAACAGAACCTTCCCTTTAAGTGTAAGATAGCAGCCAGTACATTCCTTTAAAGAAGTATTCCCACTAGATTGACTGTTATATTCATTACGAAAGACTTTGCAGTATGGACAGCGAGGGATCTGCTGCAGTCACCTGCAACTCTTGTGGGATGTTTCTCTTCTTGCCTACAGAAGTCGAGAACTTCACATGCACCAAGTGCAAGTTGGTAGCACTCTTGGAGGAGAAAGTGCAGCAGCTGGAGTCCAGAGTAGCTACACTTCAGCATATTAGGGAACAAGAGGATTTCCTGGACACAATAGAACTAACCATCTTGGATGAGTACCACGCAGAGGAAGATGCTAGGGTGGAAGAAGTCACTTGCCATACACAGGAGGCAGACAGCTGGAGGAATGTCACAAAGAGAAGTAAGCCAAGAAGGAATTGTTCAGGGAGCTTGCAGCTAGAGAATCGATTCGAAGCTCTTTCCCTTATCAAGGAGGATGAAGAAGAGCAGCATGGACAGACTTCAGGGACAGAGCAGGGGAGCCTGAGAGTCCCACCCGAGGGAACAGTCGCTGCTAAGCCTTGGAGGAGGCGTGTGGTCGTAGTGGGGGACTCCTTGCTCAGGGGTACAGAAGCAGTGATTTGTAGGCCTGACAAGATGTCTCGAGAGGTGTGTTGTCTTCCAGGTGCAAAGATCTGGGATGTGACAGAGAGGCTGACAAGACTGGTCAAGCCTACTGACAAATACCCCTTCCTTTTGGTCCACGTGGGAACTAATGATACTGCAAGACACAGCCTTCAGAACATCAAAAGGGATTACGAGGCGCTTGGTAGGAAGCTGAAAGGAATGGATGTACAGGTTGTCATCTCATCTCTCCTGCCAGTTGAAGGGCATGGTCCAGGAAGGGAGAGGAAAATAGCGGATGTGAACAACTGGCTTCGCAGATGGTGCCGCCAAGAAGGATTTGGATTCTTCGATCATGGGCTGCGGTTCCATGAGGAGGGACTTCTTGCAACAGACGGGTTGCATCTCACGCCAGTTGGAAGAAATATTTTTGCCAACAGTCTCAAGAACTTGATCAGGAGGGCTTTAAACTGAGTTCCGAGGGGAAGGGAGACAATATTAAGGAAGGCGAAAGGGATGGCGAAAATAGTCAAACTGACATAGAGGAAACAAGGCAAACAGTGCAAGGACCCAACAGTGGGAGGCAAAAAAACTTGCACAGGCAGCAAGTAAAAGGGAACCAAGGTCTGTGATGTCTCTACACTAATGCACAGAGCATGGGAAATAAGCAAGATGAACTCGAACTCCTAGTACAACAAAGCAAATATGATATAATAGGCATCACTGAAACCTGGTGGGATGAGTCTCATGATTGGAATGTGGAAATAGAGGGGTATAACCTTATTAAGAGAAATAGGCCAAACAGGAAAGAAGGAGGAATAGCACTATATGTCAGAGATATTTACACCAGTGAAGAGATCCAGGACATCAATCATGGAAGCCAGGTGGAGAGCATCTGGATAAAAATTAAAGGGCTAGGGAAACAACAAGGATGTTACGGTGGGAGTCTACTACAGACCCCCAAGTCAGACTGAGGAATTGGATGATATCTTTCTAGAACAGATGACCACACAGTCAGAAAAGAGAGATGTAGTAGTTATGGGCGACTTCAACTATCCTGATATTTGCTGGAAGTCAAACTCAGCAAAATCCTCAAGGCCTAACAAATTCCTCATTTGCCTGGAAGACAATTTCATGGTCCAAAAGGTGGAAGAGGCAACAAGGGGGTCAGCTATTTTAGATCTGATCCTAACCAACAAGGATGACTTGGTTAATGGGGTGCAAGTAGTGGGATCATTAGGTGGAAGTGACCATGTTCTCCTGGAGTTTGTAATACAGTGGAAAGGAGAAGCCAGGCATAGTCAAACATGCATTCTAGACTTTAGGAGAGCGGATTTCAGTAAACTTAGAGAAGTATTGAGGGCGATTCCATGGTCAGAAATACTAAAAGATAAAGGAGTTCAGGACAGATGGGACTTTCTCAAAAGGGAGATACTGAAGGCACAATTTCAAACAGTTCCAGTGAGAAAGAAAAACGGGAGGTGTCTCAAGAAACCAGGATGGATGATTAAGGAACTTTCAACGGAGCTAAGTTTGAAACGGAAGATGTACAAGAAATGGAAAAAGGGGGAAATCACAAAAAAAGAATTCAAAGAAATAGCAGGCATTTGTAGGGGTAAAGTGAGAAAAGCTAAAGCGCAGAACGAACTCAGGCTTGCTAGAGAGGTTAAGAACAATAAAAAGGGCTTTTTTGGATATGTCCGCAGCAAAAGGAAGAAGAAGGAAACGGTAGGGCCACTGAGTGGAGAAGATGGCAAAATGCTAACAGAAGACAGAGAAAAGGCAGAATTACTCAACACCTTCTTTGCCTCAGTCTTCTCAGAAAAAGAAAAGGGTGCTCAACCTGAGGATAATGGAGCAGAGGACAGAATAGGGGAATTTCAGCACAGAATAAGTAAAGAGATAGTAGAGGAATACCTTGTTAATCTAAATGAATTTAAGTCTCCGGGACCAGATGAACTCCATCCAAGGATATTAAAAGAACTGGCAAATGTAATATCGGAGCCATTGGCAATAATCTTTGAAAACTCCTGGAAAACAGGAGAGATCCCAGCAGACTGGCGGAGGGCAAACGTTGTCCCCATCTTCAAAAAAGGGAAAAAAGAGGATCCCAACAATTATCGTCCAGTTAGTCTGACATCAGTACTAGGAAAGATTCTGGAGCAGATCATTAAACAGAGAGTCTGTGAACATCTAGAAGGCAATGCCATAATCACAAAAAGTCAACATGGGTTTCAGAGAAACAAGTCATGCCAGACAAACCTGATCTCTTTCTTTGATAAAATTACCAGCTTGGTAGATGAAGGGAATGCTGTGGATATAGTATATCTTGATTTCACTAAGGCCTTTGACAAGGTTTCCCATGACATTCTTGCAAACAAGCTTGTAAAATGTGGGCTAGACAAAGGAACTGTTACATGGATCTGTAATTGGTTGACCGGCCGAACCCAAAGGGTGCTCAACAATGACTCCTTTTCATCCTGGAGAGAAGTGACCAGTGGGGTCCCACAGGACTCTGTCCTGGGCCCAGTGCTATTCAAAATCTTTATCAATGACCTGGATGACAGAATTGGGAGCATACTTATCAAATTTGCAGATGACACCAAATTAGGGGGAATAGCTAATACCCCAGAGGACAGGATCAAGATTCAAAATGACCTGAATAGACTAGAAAGCTGGGCCAAAGCTAACAAAATGAAATTCAACACGGAGAAATGTAAGGTATTGCACTTAGGGCGGAAAAATAAAATGCACAGATATAGGATGGGTGACACCTGGCTGAATGAAACTACGTTTGAAAGGGATCTAGGAGTCCAAGTAGACCACAAGTTGAACATGAGTGAACAGTGTGATGCGGCAGCTAAAAAGGCCAATGCTATTTTAGGCTGCATCAATAGAAGTATAGTGTCTAGATCAAGAGAAGTAATAGTGCCACTGTATTCTGCTCTGGTCAGGCCCCACCTAGAATATTGTGTCCAGTTCTGGGCACCACAATTCAGAAAGGACATTGAGAAACTGGAGCGTGTCCAAAGGAGGGCGACAAAAATGGTGAAGGGTCTGGAAACCATGCCCTATGAGGAACGACTTAGGGAGCTGGGGATGTTTAGCCTGGAGAAAAGAAGGTTAAGAGGTGATATGATAGCCCTGTTTAAATATTTGAAAGGATGTCATATTGAAGAGGGAGCAAGCTTGTTTTTTGCTGCTCCAGAGAACAGGACCCGGAACAATGGATGTAAGCTACAGGAAAAGAGATTCCACCTGAACATTAGGAGGAACTTCCTGACAGTAAGGGCTGTTCGACAGTGGAATGCACTCCCTCGGAGGGTGATAGAGTCTCCTTCCTTGGAGGTCTTTAAACAGAGGCTGGTTGGACATCTGTCAGGGATGCTTTGATTTGGATTTCCTGCATGGCAGGGGGTTGGACTGGATGGCCCTAGTGGTCTCTTCCAACTCTATGATTCTATGATTCTATGAAATAGTGCCTTCCTTTTCCATGGTGACCAGCTTCTCTGTTTTTTTGTTTTCTGTTTTTGTATTCAGTAAGTGAATAAACATTCAAAGAGTGAATGCAGAGAACTGTTTTATTTGGACCAACAAATTTGCCGCTATGGTGCACCATATCTTCCAGTATACCTATTTATAACCTATTTCAGAGAAATAGATCAAACAGGAAGGGAAGAGGAGTAGCATTATATGTCAATAATGTTTACACCTAATCCATGACATGAACCCTGGAAGCCAAGTTGAGAGCATCTGGGTAAAAATAACAACAGAAGAGAAACAACAGGGATGTCATTGTGGGGGTCTGCTACATACCTCCAAGCCAGACTGGGGAACTGGATGATGCCTTTGTGGAACAGATGATTACACATTCAGAAAGGAAAGATATAGCATTAATGGGGGAGTTCAACTATCCTGATATTTGTGAGTCACCAAAGTCTGCCAAAAAATTCAGGTTCAACACAATCCTCATTTGCCTTGCAGATAATTTCACTTTCGACAGGGTGGAAGGGGATTGGCTATCCTGATCCCCTTCTACCTCATCTGATCCTCACCAACAGTAGTGACCTGGTTAATGGAATGGAAATGGTGGGATCCTTAGGTGGGATTGACCATGTATTCCTGGATAGGGGAAGCCAAACAGAATCAGACATGCTTTTTAGACTTTAAAAAAACTGATTTCAGTAAACTTAAGTAAACACTAGGGGTGATTCCTTGGTCAGGAATACCAGTGTGTGTGGACTGCTGGGATAGCAGCAGCCAAAAGTGTGTGCTTGGTCCTTTCCTTCACCACTGTGGCACAGGTCTCCTCGTGAGGAGACCTCTGCCACTACAGCAAAGCAGGGAGAGGTGTGCTCAGGCCTCTTCTTCACTGCCGTGGCAGAGGCCTCTATGTGAGGAGGCCTCTGCCACCACAGCGAAGCCAGGAGGGGCACAGTTGGAGAATGTCCTGACCAGATGTCACCCCTCTTCTAGGGTGTTACCTGATATGGGGCGCACCCTCTGCACACCTTATTGACACCACTGGTAGTAAGCTTGTTTTCTGATGCTCCAGAAGCTAGGATTGAACAATATATTAAAACTACAGGAAAAGAGCAATGGGTTCAAACTACAGGAAAAGAGATTCCACCTAAACATTAGGAAGAACTTCTTGACAGTAAGAGCAGTTTGACGTTGGAATATGCTGCCTTGGAGTGAGGTTGAGTCTCATACTTTGGAGGTTTTTAAGCAGAAGTGGATGTCCATCTGCTGGGAATGCTTTGATGGCGTATTCCTGCATGGCAGCAGGTTGGACTGGATGGTCCTTGTGGTCTCTTCCCAAGGTATGATTCTAAGGAGTTTGGCACATAGCTAAATAATCCGGTTTACCTTGCCTGGCTTGAATCCTCTTCCAGGGTGCAGCCAGATATTATCATATGCATTTTGCTGCCGATGCCACCTCCCGCCTAAATCCCAGATAGAATCCGAGCTCAGCCAGCCAATTTTCAAAGCTGGGAAGTGCCTGACTTTGTAAATTGGCCAGCTGAGTGTGGCTGGGAACCAGATTTTAGGTGGGTTTTAGGCGGGAGGTGGCATTGACACCAAGATGAATATGATATAATATACAGCCTTATCCCCAAAGAGGATTCAAACTGGGCAAGATTCAGCTGTGCATTTCACTCCTAAATTTGCTAGAGCTGGACTGAAGGGAACTAAATCCACATTCCTCCTAAGTGAATAAGGTTCCACACATTTTCACTCAGCCTAACCTGCCTCACAGAATCATTGTGAAGATAAAATCCAATATTAAATAATTTTAGATCTGGGTAAGCAACTACAGAGGAGGCAGGGGCCATTTTCCCACAAGACCCCATGGTTGCTCCTGGTGTGACTGAAAGTAAGGTTTTTGCACTTCCAGTTCTGAGAATCACCCCAAATATGCTGAACTTTTGCTGTCTGGAGGGGAAAGGGGCCCAAACCAGCATGCATATATATACTGGTTTGGGTGTTTTTAAAAATGCTTTACAGCCAAAAGAATTAAAGGAGAGGTGTGATCTGAGAGTTTTGAGAGTCTTTAGAGGGGCTTCAGGAACTGCAAAATGGGGCCCATAGGCTGCACTTTCTGCATTTCTATTTTAGACTGTACACAATAATCCTACAAGGAAATTGCTGTATGGACAGTAAAAACATTATTATTTCACCAACCTCAAAATGGGTTAGGCCAGTTTGGCTGCATCTAGAGACTCTTTGGCTATTGGGGCCCTAGATCTCTGCCTCATAGTCCTGCCCCAATGGCATTTCTGAAAATGTGGGGGTGAGGGGAGAATGTCTGAAAGTAATTTACCAGTCAGCCTGAGCAAATGGGAAGGAAGAATGGTATGCAAAATGTAACAACCTTCCTTCTTTGATGTTGGTTCCTTTTAAAGTGTAAATATAACTTTTAAAAAATGAAAGCATTACTAAAAGCAATTCCTTTGTAAAAATGTCTATTTTAAAAGGTACTTATTTCAGAAAACAGGCATGCATCAGCATCTGATCAAAGTGGCTTAACCGGAGCAAAAATACATCTGGAGGTTGCTGAAACACTTATTAATCTTAACAAATGGGAACTGTTGTTCTCTCCTTCATCTGCCTGGGATCTGTACAATGAATGTGCAACTTTTGCTTCTTTGCTATACATACATACTGAAGAATATATGTGATAAAAGACTGAGGCTCAAAAAAGTGATAACACCTCTCATTCTTTTTATCCTTCAATCTTCAATGCGCTTCAGGAGGAAAATGACTAGGATTCAGGACAGAATTTTAAAACTTAAACACAATTGTAATGGAAGAAGAACAGCCAGGCACACCTCACTGCCACCAAACTTATCTCCCCCCCCCCCCCCCCCGCCTCTTGCCATGCCTTTTCCCTTCTATGTTGTGACATACTTAGGGTAAGATTGTACATGTGCACATAGCTTTGCATGAATAGTTCCACATCCTCCCACAGGAAAGGGCCTCTGCTGCTGCCATTTACTGGTTTGGAACAGGTATGGAGCTGATTCAGACCATAGAGAAGCAGCTTGGTTGTATGGGAGAAAGAAACAGGGTTGTGTCCCCAAATGGAATGCACCCACTTTTTCCTTGCTCAGGCACATTTCCTCCAGTATTTCAGAGATAAAAACCAGAAGACATGCGACCAAGCAACATCAGAGTGTGGTCAAGATGGCAAAAATTATTAATGAGCAAGAATACACAAGTTAGAAGCTGAAGCAGTTTACTTTTGCCTGACTCTACAGAGAAGGCTAAGATCCCACTCTCTCCTCTTCTCTTTCCCTTGCTGAGTTAACTGAATGTGAACAACGTTTGCACAGTTTGTGGCAGCTGAAGTAAGCTGAGGTCAAAGAGCCAAAGTGGGAGGAGGAGACAGAAATAGAGAAATTTTAAAAGCAGCTAAAAAAGTGGGACAGCAGAAGATTAATCAGGATTGTCACTGCAGTATGCAGGAGTTCAGAACAGCTGGATTTTCATGGTCTGAAATACCTCCCCTCACTTTCCCTTCACTCTCTTGGGAAGAAGCAGCAGTTGCTCATCCTAGGATTTGCCAGCTGCCAGTCGTGGGCAAGAGGGCAGCCCTCTGTTCCTTATCAGAAAAGAGACCGCTATATGCGGAAGCTCCACTTATCCAAGTGTACATCACTAACAGGATGTGCAGTTCAGATTGTAAGCCTCATGACAGGGACTGTACTATGAAATATTAGTAATCCTCACTGGGAAACTTTTTGGCTGAAAGAGTTTTTAAAAAATCAATCAATCAATCAATCAATCAATCAATGCCATAGCTGTGAAACACTGGAGGCTATGTAAGTTAGGGCCTTGTGCTCAAATCTGACTTTTGATGTGCTGTGAACTCACTAGCTGATCTAGTGAGGAATCAAGCCAGAGACTGCTACCCACAAGTACTAACCAGCACACAATATAATATAAAACTCACATATTGCAAGAGACTATTTAACAGCATGCATCTCTGAAAACATTGGAGAGACAGTGTAATACATCCGCATAGATATCTTTTCAATCCTGCCAGTAATGGAATTTGAAGAAGCAGTAAGACTTAGATCTCCATAACTACAAAGGCAATAGTGATATTTGATATAAAAACCCTATACAGGAGGGTAGTTACTTTCTCCTTGGTCTCTCTCCCTGGTTCCCCAGCTGAGCAATAATTGATGGTTTGAGCTTTGTATGTAGGTTGATCTTTAAGTTTTTATGATGAGGATTGGTTTTGGACAAAGTGGCACTAAAAGAATCATGCATACTAGCATCTGATGAAGACTTCATAGGAAACAGGTTGCTGCCAGGATGTCTATTGTGTTTCTATGTGCTTTACTGTACTTCTGTTGTACAGTGTGTCTGTACTGTGCTACTGTTGCATAGTATTTCAACTATTATACTATTCAGTAACTGTCTCATGCCTAAGTTCTCTATTGAAACAGTTGGACATAGTTCTGTGATGCACAACATCGGCATTAAGTTCAAAGTCACAAAAGTGGAATTGCTCTGTGGTGCATTTTCACATGCAGATGCACATTCAATTGTGCATTTAGTTGCACAGTCGGTTGTGCATCTGACTGTGCATCAAGCTGTGCATTTGCTGTTCACTGTGGCCATTCAAAACCAGGTTTGTGTGGTACAGTCAATCTGTAATTCCATACATGACACAACCCAATCTTGGCCAGGGTCTTATACTGTCTAACCTATGTTTGTACACATGACACCATAGAGTCAAACGTAACAAAATGAATTTCAGCACAGATAAATGTAAGGTGCTACATCTAAGCAGAAAAAGTGAAATGCAAAATATAGGACACCTGGCTTGAAAGCAATACATGTACAAATGATCTAGGGGTCTTAGGAGACCACATACTAAACTTGAGTCAACTGTGTGATATACTGTAGCAAACAAAAAAGCCAATGCAGTTCTGTGCTGTACCAATAGGAATCTAGTATTCAGACTGAGAGAAATAATGGTATCACTCTATCTGCTTTGGTCAGATCTCATCTGGAATACTGTGCCCAGTTCTGGGCACCACAATTCAAGAAAGATATTGACAACTTGGAATTTATCCAGAGAAGGGCAACCAAGATGATTAAAGGTGTGGAGCTCAAGCCTTATGACAAGCAACCTAGGGAGCTACATATGTTTAGCCTGGAGAAGAGAAGACTGAGAGGTGACATGATAGTCACCTTTAAATAATTGAAGGGATGTCCTATGATGGAGCAAGGTTGTTTTTGGCTGCTCCAGAGATTAGGACACAGAGAAGCTGCAGGAAAAGAGATTCGACCTAAACATTAGGAAGAATCTCCTGATGGTAAGAGTTATTCAACAGTGGAACACATTCCATTGGAGTATAGTGGAGTCTCCTTCTTGGGAGGTTTTTAAACAGAGGCTGGATGGGAGCCTTCTGTTGGGAATGCTTTAGTTGTATCTTCCTGGATGACAGGGGGTTGGATTAATGAATCAACTGATTAAAAATACAAGGAAAAAAAGAGTCCACCTAAATATTAGGAAGATCTGCTTTACTGTAGGAGCAATTCGATAGTGCTATAGCCTGCCTTGGAGATGGTGGACTCTCCATCTATGAAGGTCTTTAAACAGAGGTTGGATAGCCATTTTTCAAGCCTGCTTGATCCCTGAAATCTTTGAGGGAGGCTCTAGTTCCATCATCTTCCCAGGCATATTTGGTGGAACTGGGCTATGTCTTGGTGGCTGCTCCCAGACTTTGGAACTCCCTCTCTAAGAGAGAATATGATGAGCTTGTCCTTTTGTCAATAAGAGAAAACTTTTCTGTTTCAATAGGGTTTTTGGAAGTGAGTGTAAGAGCTTTTTAATAGCATACTGCTTTACGGGTGTTTATGTTTTGTAATTTAAGAGATTTCTTTTAAATGGTTTTGATTTTATGGAAAGTTTAATAGCTTTTTTAAATGTATTTATGCTTTTAATGTTTTACATATTCTTGTAACGGCTTTGAATTGCGTTTGTTTTAATTTTTGTGAGCTGTTTTGAGTGCCAGTTTTGAGAAACGAGCAGAATGTAAATGAACTGATAATGACGAAGAAGAATCACCTTTCTCAGGAATTTTCCACAAAGGGAAGGAATATTCAGATATAATTTCCTCATGTGCAATCTGGAGGTCTACAGTCCATTAGAAATTGAACTATTTGGTAGTTCTGCCACTTTTTGTTCAATTCGTCATTAGAAAAATGCTCCTGAAAATACTTAACTTCTGAGAAGTTTTTGACTTTACATTTTTAAAAATCCAAGATGACTCACTTAAATTGTTCCAGTATATGTAAGCACCCCTATGCAAACATCTTGACCGAATAAATAATTTACTTGTAATCTTTGTCACATTTCCCACTATAGGGCTGTTGGCTGAGAGCAAAATTAAGACATTGTACTTCCTTAAATCATGATTACCTTGTTATATGAGTAATACCTTTATGAGAATGATCTTATTTATGCTTGTGCAACCAGGTGTTAGCCAAATGTTATGTCCTTTTTCAGACATTTTGTAAAGAATTATCCAGCATCTGCTTGCACATAACTTCTTTTCCACCTCAGCTGCAAAAAACATCTGGATGGTGCCAGGAAAAAGCTCCAAACTCTTTATTGAAATGCCCACTGTTTGGCTGTGTGGGTACTGGATGAGCTCCTTCACACTGCCAGCCAGCTATTACCCTCTCCTAGAGTAAGTGTACCATCACTGGACACATGACATTTTGTTCCACCAGTTTCAAACAGGTTCTTGGCCCATTTCACCAGTGTTTCCCCCTCTCCCCTGAAAGCCATGCAAGTGTAGAAAGAGAGCTGATGAATTATATATTTCCGGATTTTTGGAATAGAATGGTCTGTTGACCACTGGGAAATGGAATTGGAAACTGGAACAATTATTTTGGTTAGAAATCTGTATCAGCTGCTTAGTAACTTAACTAAGTAACTTCTCCTGGATCAGTCAATTAGTCTTCAGTCATTGGAAGAATGGACCTCATTCTTCCTATACAGATGATGCCCAGTAAAGTAGATTAGGGTTACAATCATGGCAATAGTGTCACAATCATGACTAAATAATGGTGGTGATTACCTACATTACCCATAACTGTTTCTTATTCATGATTGTTACTTAGCCATGATTTTGACACTATTACCACAACTGGAACTCTTCACCATTGCCATCAACTTTCCTGGACATCACCTGCATGGGAAGAAGGAGGTCCATTTTGCCAGTGATTGGAGCATGAATGATATTTCTGCCAGGTTTTGGGGTGGATGTGGTTGGACTAGGAGAAGTTACTTAGGTAAGGATACTTAACTATAGGATAAAGCAAATGGGGAGAAAAAAGGGGCCCAAAGCTGCTTTTTCCGAAAGCTGGGTGAGTCCCCACTGACTACACCATCTGCTCCCAAGGCGGCCGGAGTGTGCATGTCATGACCACACAGTGTAGCATAAAGCCACACTGTTGGGTCCTTTTTTAAAAAAAACCTTCCCCCAACCATCCCTATGCACCACCACAGGAACAAACTACCAGTGATTGCCATCTCATTAGATAGCCATCCCTTTGATCCTCTGCACAGTCATATGTGCAGCCCCCCACTAGGACAGGGCATCAGAGCTGGGCTGTGGCCATAAAGACACTAGCAGGTACAATCCTGCCCACCCCTACCCCCCTTCAACCCATGCCCCCTCTTGGACTGTCTGGCTTGTGTATGCTGTATTGTCATTCATTAGAGGTGTCACACTTTCACATCTTTCAATTGCCGCCCCCACTGCTTGGGTACAGCACACCTGAATTGGTCCATTTGTATGCAGGGGGTAAGGATAGATTACTCCTTTAGAATTGCTCTGGCTTTGGTGTGTTTATATGCCAAGTCAAAGGTGTGCACCTTGCAGGAATAGGCAGAAAAATTCAGCTTCTTTTTAGTCCCATTCCCCTCCGCCCCTTAGTGTGGCTGTGGTATGGTTTCCAGCAGCTTTGGGTGCATGCGTCATCTAAATGTCATGCGCCAAAAGCAGCCTGAAACCACTTCTTTTGGCCCATCTGCTTGAGGCCTATATAGCTGCTACAAAATTCCTGCCAATGTTTTCTTGTGGGTTCATGCTGGCCTAAATACAACTGTTGACCAGAGTATTTATTTTTTATTTAGTATACCCATGAAATCAGTGGGAAATTCATAAACCTACACTTATGTGATTTCTATTGATTCTATGGGTCTAGTCTAGCTTGGGCTAACCATTGGATTTAAACCTCTATATTTTAAAGGAAGGCACTGGCAAAGCTGCCTCTGAGTATACCTTGCCTAAGAAAACCATATGAAATTCATGGGCTCACCATAAGCTGATGGGTGACTTGAAGGCACATATGAACACATCCATTTTAACAACAACAACAACAACAACAAACTCTCAAAAGAATTGATCAAATGTGTTGGAGAAGCACAGCAAATAATTCCTAAAATGAATGAATAATAAATAAATAATGGTGTGGATTTGGTTTGCAAGCCATTTTGTTATTTTCTCCTCCTCTGCTCTGAAATTGATTTTAGCTGCCCATGGAATTTTCTATGAGTTATTTGTATTATTCATGATGAGGGGAAAAACTGTTGTCAACTTGCCTGCAGGAGTTGTGGTTAGTCATGGCTACTCCAAACATGTTCATGTGAGTAGAGGGGAGGGCAGGGGGTGTCTCTAATGGGGAAGCAATAGCAAATGTGTTCTAGATTTTAGCCTAATCTTAAAGTGGCTATCAAAGGTGCTGGATTCTATCCCAAGAATAGCCTCACCACTACATGTAGCTCCTTTAAGGTCCAGATAAAGACCAGAATGGATTCACTGATCTAGGAGCCAACAGCCACCGTGGGGAATGTGTTAGGGAGGGAAGAGGCAAGTTATGGCAGTATTTCCATTTTTGCAACCTAGAATTTTGGGAAATTGTTGCTAAAGTGGAAATGAAATGAAAGACATAAAGCTATTGTGAATCAAGTATTAAGGTTGGCTATCTGAGTGCCAGTCTGAGACTCCTACTTTAGCCCCACTCCCCATCTAACCCCAGGACTTCTTGAGGAATCCTCTTGTGGATTGTGGAAGGTGTATAGAGGCCATAGTGGTTAACAAAGCTCAGGTAAGAAGGCTAGAAAAGACTTTACATAAACCACAGCTAATAATAAGGCTGGTTCTGTCTCTAGGCAGAAAAAAAGCAACTTTAAAAGAAGCAACAAAAGAGTTAAAGAGGGAAGTGTTATGCTCTTATGTCCCTTGTCCCTCAGGCAGGAAAATGACTTGGGCCAGCCCTAAATTTTGCCTTCCCTTCTTGATCCAAAATTAGTCATTCTTAGTGGAGCCCCACTAAAATCACTGCGGCTTAAATGAGTAGAGATTAACTTCAGTCCCCTTGAATTCAATGAAATTAGTTTTTGGGGAATGGCCAATTTTGAATAATGCTTTGCTTCTGATAAAAGGCTCTCTTCATAAGGTTGTGTGGATGGAGAGCTCAGATTTAAGCAGTAGATCTGCCCAAACTCAGCTGAAAATGGCTTTTTATCATGTAGCAGTGTCCCATTGGACAGTATGAGACTTACACCCACAGTTCCTGACAGCTCTGTTATCATGCCTTTCAAAAGGAGCAAACTACCTTTGAACAACTCAAGATAACATGTCCTTCTTAGCCTACAATGGATTGAAAAAGGTCATTTCCAGCATTTCTGGAGAGAGTTGTGAGGCTGGATCTTTAATTTCTTGGGGCACAAGAGTTTAACAAAAGCTCTCCTGAAGCTGTAGTGACAGAGTGGGTAAAGGATGGGGTTGATGGCTGAATTGACCCACAGGAGCCAAAAAGAAGTCTCATACCAGTATTCAGGGATGCAGTGACCATGACAAGCAGCTCGGATAATCATGAGAAGGGTGTACGGTGCCCAGCAGAGACCAAAAATGCCCACAATGACTGCCAGTGATTTGGCTACTTTTTTGTCCCTTTTGAGCCTAAACCGCTGAGACATGTTCTGGGAGGCCACCTTCATCCGTTTCTCTAATGAGTGAGTGGATGCTGAGTCTTTATAATTCTTTTTGCTTGAGGGTTTTGCCTTGTTATTGGGAGACTTTGAACTTTCTGTGTTAGAGTCCTGTGAATATTTCACATTTGTACTCTCTTTTATGCTTTCTTCTTGCTCATTCCACTTTGGAACACCAAGGGTTTGCTCTGGGTCTCTTTGCTCCCATTTGCAACATTTCATGGAAATCTGGACCTCTTGGCTCATTTCTATCTCTTCCATGAAGTTCTGGCTTTGGGTCTCATTAAGTACATCTAAGCGGACTTTGGTGCGTTTCTGGATGTTCAGGTAAATGCTCAAGTTGAAAAATGTCACACTGATGAAGGGCGTGAAAAACTCAATTGTGGAAGCTGTGATAAGAAAATACCAGTTGTAGAAAAATTCAGCATAACATTCCCCATCAGGTATAATGCTTCTACCAGATATGTATTCCCAGCTGATAATTGCAGGTCCATATAGCAGGAAGGCCAAGACCCAAACCATCAACATCTTGAAGAGAGCTTGCTTGGTGTCCCCTTGTTGTGCTCTATATGATACCTGAAAGGCAAGAACAAGGGGAGATTTCCATTAGGGAACACCAAAACCCAACTATTGGGAAAACCCCTGAGATACTAATTCCAAACAATAGGACTATGAACCTACATTGTACCTGATTAGTGTAAATACGCATTAATTAATTAATTAATATGGTGTTTGTGCTACACCACACCTCTGCTGAATACTGATAGTGTGCAATTGATTGTGTATCTGCCAGTGGTGGTGCTTATGGCCCCATTGTGCAATGCGGAATGCACAGTGCTGTTTCTACCATACCAGAGAATCAAGTGGTATACTAAAGGTATGAATGAATAGTTATGCAATGTCCAAGAATGCACAACTGTATGATTGGAATCCCATTGGTTAATCCTAATTAAAGTCAAACCGCTGAAACAATTGTTAAGTGGTGAACTATCACATGAGTAGATCCCATTGTTTTAAGCCAAATGGAACTGTGCTTGCGCAACTATGAATGGAATATATCCTTGCATATATAATGGAATTTATACGTGTGTGACACCACAGCTTTACACTCTGCCAGTGTTATAACTGGAACTCGGCTTAAGAGTCTGTGCAGACCAGCCATTAAGGCCAGCCTTGGGGTGGAGTTGGGGCATGGTGTTCATAATGACGCACACCCTGACTACGCCTCATGGCGGCGTGATGCTGTGCACCACTCCACATGGTGCCTGGTGTCACGGTGCTCCTTTGGCGCTGCATTTACATGATGCTGCACCAAAAGAGCACCTTAAAGCTGAGGCAACGTGGCCATCATGCCCTGGAAAGGCCAGATCGGGGCTGTGGCATGCGGTTGCCATGACCCCGATCTGGGGGAAATGGAGGCGGCTGCAGGCCCTAAGTCTGAAGTTTTCTGATACTGAAGACACTCTTGAGCTTGCTATATGTAGTGCTTTGAGTGTTGGACTGCATCTCTGGAGACCAGGGTTCAGTTCCCAGCTTGGCCATGAAACCCACTGGGTGACCTTGGGCAAGTCACATGCTCTCAGCATCAGGGAAAGGCAATGGCAAACCTCCTCAGAATACATCTTGCCAAGAAAACTCCATTATAGATTTGCCTTAGGGTCGCCATAAGTCAGAAATGACTTGAAGATACATAACAACTAATATGTGTGTCAGAGTCTTCAATCTGAGCTTAATTTGGAGCTATTCAGGATCCTGCATGGAGCAGAAGCCTTTCTTGGAGTGTAAATCTTACTTGGATCTTAACCTCTGCTGGAACCTCCTCTTGGGCTTGGAACCACCACTTGGCTCAGATATATTTGAGGAAGTAAACTTAAGCCTATGAATGTTCATGCTGCCAGCTTCTTTCTTTCAGTTAGATTCAAAGGTGCTACAAGATTGCTCTACATATTGATTTTACACACTAACATGGCTATATGTTTGAATCCTTTCAAATATTTAAACAGTGCTATCATATCACCTCTTAACCTTCTCTTCTCCAGGCTAGACATACCCATCTCCCTAAACCACTCCTCTTAAGGCATGTCTTCCAGACCTTTCACCATTTTGGTTGCCCTCCTCTGGACATGTTCCAGCTTGTCAATATCCCTCTTGAATTGTAGTGCCCAGAACTGGACACAGCATTCAAGGTGGTTGTCTGGGGATAGTATGAGTGACTGAAAGCAAGCAGAGATACCTATGTTGTGCCTTGGAGAAATTCTGGAATTATTTTAGTATGGGATCTGCTTCAAACAATCCATATTTGGTATGCAGAAGCAATTACCAATATGATGCATTTGGATAAAAGCACTGTTAATTATATCATTGATATAAAAAGGCTTTTAGACTTCCCTGAACCTTCTTGCTCTATTGATTAACACTGGGCTTTTTGCAGCACTGTCAATTAGTGCATTAGCTCTCAGACGGTCCTCATGGAAAAATGTTGAATGTATGCGCAGCTATATAATCTGAAAAATTATAATAAAAGAGTCTTTTTTAAAAAATGTGCTGAAATACAGAAGTGTCATGAAATGTGCCTGGTGAATTGTGAAGGTGTGTATCAGGGCAAGAGATGTGGATCAGCATTCCTTAGCTAGTATCCTGATGTGAATTTGTCACTTTGCTGGCTCCCCTATCTAGTAATGTCATGGCAAGCACATGCTGAATACAGATGTTGTGAAACTGCTCAGTTCTCTTTCCTGCAAACATATGTGCACTATGTAAAGTTCTATAGTGAATCCCAGCTGATCAAATCATTACATGCTTTCCAACATTTCAAATGTTAAAAACAGAGGCTTGCATGACCTGGCCCACTTTCCTTAACAGGGATTTCTATCTGAGCCCCCCTCCTGGTAATTGTCATATCAGTGGGGTACTGATTTTAGTCTGAATTTAAAGGAGATATCTAAGGTTTTTTGGGATACTGAACAAGAACTTTTAAACTTCAGACTAATGGATCTACCACACCACTGATACTGGAGCTGGGGCTAGTGGGAGCTGGCAATGGGACTGGGGCAAAATGCAAGATCATGGCCCCACTCGCTAAATTTAGCAACAGACATTACAGCACTCTCTCAGCTGTTGAGATGTGTTTGCTGTTATGTCAGCTTCAATATATGGCAACCCTATCCAAAGGTTTTCCTGGTAAAAAAATTTCAAAATTGGTATGCCATTAAACCCAGTGTGGTGTAGTGGTTTCAGCACTGGATTACGACGGTAGAGAAAGGGTTAGAGTCCCTGCTCAACTATGAAATCCATTAGGTGACCCTGAGCAAGTCACACTCTCTCAGCCTCAGAGAATGGCAATGGCAAACCCCTCTCTGAAAAAACTTGCCAAGAAAACTGTGTAATAGGTTCATCTTAGGGTTGCCATAAGTCAGAATTGACTTGAAGGCACACAACAATAACAAAGGTATGTCATTGCCTTCCCTTTAGGCAGAGAGAGAGGAGGAGAAAGAGAGAGAAAGAGCAAGAGAAAGAGTGAGTGAGTGAGCGAGTGAGAGAAAGAGCTTGCTCAAGGTCACCCAGTGGGTTTCCATGGCTGAGTGTGGATTTCAGCTCTGGTCTCCCAGAATCCTTGTCAAACCACTACACCATGTTGGCTTTAACTGTTGTTCCAAAAAAAATCATTTTGTAATGTATTGACCAGACTCTTCAGAGATCCAGACCCCCAGGGAATTGTTCCCCTCCTGTCCCTCTCTTCAACCTTGCTAGAACCAGCATCTATCACACTACCTCTCCCACTATTGTGGTTTTTGTGTGCCTTCAAGTGTTCCAACTTAGGGAGACCCTAGTGAGACCATACCATGGGTTTTTGTCTCAAGATTTATTCAGAGGGGGTATGATGGCCTCCCTTGGAGGCTATGAGAGTATGACTTGCCCAAGGTCATGCATTCCATGACCAAGTCGGGTTTTAAACCCTGGTCCTCAGAGTTGTAGTCCAATACTGGAGCCACTACACCATTCTGGCTCTGAACAGTAGCTTTGTTGTTGTGTGCAGTAATTTTCCTTTGAGGTAAAGAGAGTATGACATGGCTAAGGTCACCTAGCGGGTTTCTATGGTTCAATGGGGATTCAAACCCTGGTTTTCCAGAGTCCTAGTACAACACTGAAACTAATGCACCACACTGGCTCTTGCATTGTGCACACTGCCGAATACTATATTCTTCTTGCTGTCATCATTCCTCTGCACTATTGCACTGCTGTTACATTCCTGTCCTGTCCGTGGTCTTCCCACAGATACATAGGTAGCTACGGTGGGAAGAAATGGGACAGATGGTTGGGGGACTGGTCTAGTTGAGCTCTTGTGTTCTTATTCATTCTGCAATAGTCTGCGACCTGGAGATCTAAAGGTGTTTGTCCTTTCTGTTCAAAATTTATGAGATCATAAACTGGACTTACAGTCTTTTTTGGGATTCATATCTATGGTCTTTAATGACTGAATGTGACTCAAAAAACTACACCTTGAGCTGGGCAGGTCTCCAACTAAAAGGTTTCTGGGGGATTTCAGATTGGAGAACAGGGAAATAATGACTGTATCTTTCTCCCAGTCAAAGAACTCATTCAGACAAACAAACTGCAGCAAGAGTCTGAGGGGTCTCTAGCTTCCCTGTTATTGTCGTTGTGTGCCTTCAAGTTATATTTGATTTATGGAGACCCTAAGGCGATCCCAAGTTTTTCTTAGCAAGATTTGTTCAGAGGAGGTCTCACATGGCTGCTATGTAAGTTAGGCTGCATCTGCACTGCAGAAATAATGCAGTTTGACACTACTTTAACTGCCATGGCTCAATGCTTTGGAATTATGGGATTTGTAGTTTGTTGTGGCACCAGAGTTCTCTGAAACAGAAGACTAAATGTCTCACAAAACTACAAATCTCAGAATTTCATAGCACTGAGACATGGCAGTTGCAGCAGTGTCAAACTGCATTATTTCTGCAGTGCAAATGGAGCCTTGGTTAGTAAATCCACTCCAAACTTTAAATCAGCTACCCAAGGTGCTGAAACCTTCTTTTGCATAAGGTAAATTCAGATCAAACCCAGAGTGGATTCACTGCCCTACAGACATGGAAACCACTCTTTGCCACTGCTTTCCCTCCAACTTCTGTAACTTCTACTTGTTTTTTTAATGGGCTTCTTCTTCCTCCCTTCTCAAATAAATAAAATTCAGTTTTCCATTGGTAGATGACAGGTTGCACAAACCTCATTACACCAAAAATCTTTCTTTACTATGCAGGAATAGCTTGCCTTTTGGGGTAATCTGCAGTTCCTAGCACTTTATCATAGTATATCATGAGCACAAATGGGAAATATCCAACTTTCTGCTTTTCCTGTACAGGTCTATTATCTCATAGGCTGTCTAGGCCTGGTTATCACAATAAAGGAAGGTTTTTCTTCATTTCAGATTCCAGAAGTCCCAGCATAGCAAAATCTCTGCCCTACATCTCAACAGGATACTTATGAATCAAGATGTCTTCAACTCAGTAAGCTTTGTCGTCACTAGTCCTGGACTCCACAAAACCTCAGCAAGTTCAGTGTGAAAAATTGGCAGGTCCACCAGTTCTTGGTTTTTACCATGTACTTGTGTATTCATTTTTTTTTAATGGACGATGACTTTGGAGACAAGCATTCAGATCCTGGGCAAGTCAAATGCTCTCAGCCTCAGAGGATGGCATTGGCAACCCGCTCTGAGCAAATATTGCCAAGAAAATCCAGTTATAGGGTCACCATAAACTGGAAATGACTTGAAGGCACAAAATAACAACAAGAATGAAGTGACAGTGAGGGATTAAGATCCTAACCAGCCACTTTAGGTATGATATCAGGCAAAGGACAAAGCATTAAAACATTAAACAAAAATAAAACACAACAGGAACACAGTGCAGTGAGAGGGGAGGCATATTAAACTTTGAGAAAGAAAATCCAAATGAAAAGATAGGAAGAACCTGGAAATAATATTTGTTTGGCAGTGGAAGGGATTGCTCAAGATGCTGGTAGACCCTCCTTCACTGAGGTTTTTTTAAAAGTACATTGGCTGCCTATATGTCAGGGATGCTTTATTTATACATTCCCTGCACTGTCAAATGGTTGCACTAGATGATCTTTGGGATCCTTCTAACTCTCCAGTTCAATGATTCCTCAGCATGCTAACAACAAAAATCCTTCTCTCTGTGTGACTCCAACACTTAGAAAGCTCCCACTTGCTCCAATGGAAGCTACTTGTTGACAGGTTCTAGCACTTATGGGAGTGTGATCTTCATTCCTATCGCTCAGGCAATTGAGGAGGGCAGATATGTCTCCTCTTTCTTTGCACTTCCCCACACCTGCCATAAATTACAGTGAAAGGACAGTATGTAGCTGCACGCTTTCTATTGAACAAATGTCTGATTTATCCCCCAGAGACACCGAGGAAGAGTTTGAATGAATGATACAACACAAGCAACTGAAACCAAACAAACTTGTAATGAGGTTTCCCCAAAGGCCAAAGAATAGGAAGAAAAGGGCAGTGTTTAATCACAGACTGGGACTGTAAAATAGGAGCTGTTCCTGGTAAATAAAAACAGTGGGTGTATAAGCAAATTTTTACAAGAGATACATTTTTCTTCATTCTGCTTTGCTTAAATCTTATTGCTTTGCTTAAATCTGGCCAATCTGTTCAGCAAAAGCATGCAGTGAAACCTTTGCTGGGCTTGGAACAGCTATTTTTGAGATTACAGCCTGCCAGAATCTCCCCAGGGAAAATGGTCATCAGTGGGGTGGGTTTATATATTGACTTGTGGGTTCTCTATGGACAAGGGGACAGTAGATGAGGTTCTTTATAGTGAATTGCATCAGTTTTTAAAAACTGCCAAGATTCCACATTGGGCTTGCATAACTTCAATCTCCACACAATGAATTATGCATGAATTGCCTTATGCATCTTTTTTATTTAAGAATGTGGGCAACAAGTTAATTTTTACAGAGAAGTGCATAGCTAAGTGAACTGAAATCAATACTTTCATTTTGTATTACAGTATATAGAGCACAAGCTCATTAATATCCACTTCCTGATTATCAGTTTGTATATCATGGATTTCAACTGTCCCTTATTTTGTTCTGAAAATCCTAATGTAATCAAAAAGCTTCTTTCATCCAGGAGTGGGAGATGTAGCTTTCATTTGGACCACTGGCCCCACTGGCTGAGAGATTCTGGGGATTATGCTCCTCCCCCAAAGTTTCTTTCCTAAACTCTCAGAAACAATGTGAATGCACCATGTCCTCTCAACCGGTGGTGCACATTAGTAAAAAAGCAAGTTTTTACAAAACAGGAATGATTAACCACTGTTGTCTCTCCATTTCCCTCTGTGTACCCATTATAGCAACGCTTAAACACTTTAATGGTTTCAAAAAATCAAGTCTGAACTCTCCTGATAAACTAAGATGAGTAAAGTGAGACTGCCATACGTTGGACATACCAAGAGGAGACATGATTTCCCTGAAAAGACAATAATACTTGGTAAGGTAGGAAAAGAGGAGGACTGCATTCCAAACGGATGGACTCAGCCAAGAAAACTCTAAATCTGCCAGATCTGAGTAGGGGTTTTATTGGTAGGGCTATGGAGGTCTGTTGTTTGTAGGGTCACCAGAAGTTGAAGTCAACTTGATAGCAGTTAACAATTACATCAACTAGTGGCTAGTTAGTTTTATTTTTCTTGAACACACTGCAAGGAGCAACAGCATGATCTGAGAAGGAGGACAGGCATAACTTTGTGCAAGAGAAGTGCTATCTTTAGCTTTACACACCCACTCCCTAATCTACTGATAATGTAAGGGACGAGAAAAAAGCAGATTCATTTAAGAAACTTAATCACATTTATTGGGTATATTAACACTTCTAAAACTGGGGTTTAGAACTAATTAACAAAACCAATCAACAAAAAACAAAGGGCCACACTTCCCTTGGTCAACTCCTCAAATGCAGAAGAATCTTAGTCATGGGCCACAGCCAATTAAGCTGAAGCTGACTTCATTTGTTTACAGTCTTTGTGATACAGAAGTTAGGAACCCTTCGGAAATATATTAATGTCGTTGTGTCACTCCTTTACTATTCCTATGTCTTCGTTATGCATCAGACCTCTATTTCATAATTAAAAGTAAAATACTTTTTTAAAAGGGAGAAAGTGGATGCCTAATCTGCCTTTGGAAGATTACAGTCTAAATGTAATCTTCCAAACAATATAATCTCTTGGTTAGCTGCTAGACCATGGAAATGGTAATGGAGGTGTTTGGAATCAAGAAGATATTTGTGTGTGCAGGAAAACATTCCTTATACTCTCTTTCTCTCTCTCTCTTTCTCTCTCCAAGTGGCCTGTTAATTTATGGCAAGCCCATGAATTTCACAGGGTTCTCAGGTATGAAATACTCAGAGGTGGCTTTCCTCTGAAATATAGTCTCCAGCACTTGGCATTCCTTGGTTGGTTCCCATCTAATTCTAACCAGGCCTGGCCCTGCTTAGCTTCCAAGATCAAATAGAATCTGGTGCCTTCAGGAGATTTAGGTCCCTATATGAGAACTAACAGAGGATTTTTTCCTAATGCAAATACATCTCCAAAAGAGGCATTTGTCTCAAGACTATTAGACTATAAGAACTCCACATGCAGAGATTTACACTATGCAATGCTGCTATACAATCTGGCCATTATGTGGTAGCGAAACACTGAAAATAACCCATTTCATAAAGTAATGTTTTTCAGGCCCACTCATGGTGCATTTTGTGAGTCTAACACTGAGAGAAGGAAAAGGTAAAAACACAATAAATGCTAAAAAATAAAAATCACATGCAAAACAGGCAGTTGACCAGATAATAGATCTTTCACTGATGAATAGCTCTCGATTTCAATATATGGTTTTACATATCTCTGCTCATCTCCTGGGGAGATAATTGAATTTGTAACATATGTACAGTAATCCGTCTTAAATATCATAGTCGCAATTTTAAATCCTCCATTATCTTTCTCTGTTCCATGGATTCTGAGGGTTCCAATTAAGAAAATGTTCACCCATGTCCTTCCCCATTTTCCTTCTCGTTTTTGTACATTTTAGTATTACAGTACATTAATAATGTATTTTCTACCATTGAAAGTGTTTTTCTTTACCAAAAAATATAGCTGCTTGTAGAAAATCTGTGGACTTTCTCCTCCCTTCAGTATTATCTGGGTATATTATCCTGGGGAAGAGAAGGTTAAGAGGTGACATAATAGCCATGTTTAACTAATTGAAAGAATGTCATATTGAGAACAGAGCAAGCTTGTCTTCGGCTGCTCCAGAGGCTAGCAATGGATCCAATCCACAGGAAAAAAATTCCTGTGTGGAATCTAACTGCAGGTCAGTGTCGCTGGGTCTTGTGTACTTTTACAGCTTATACTCCACAACTGGGAATACATTCACCTTCTCTTGTTCAATGGTCAGGCAATCTTACTGCTTTAGCTACTTTGTTGCTGTTGGTGCTGTATGCCTCCACACTTTTTTTTACTTTGAGTAACCCTAAGGAGAAACCCTTTATAGGGGTTTTGGGGGGCAAGTTTCCGTGTGATACTCCTGTGCCTACCTCTATCTTGGCTCTGGCTCCATTTCTAATTGAGAAGGCATTGCTGGGTCTCCATATTACTATCCAGCAGTCTGCAACATTGACTGGAGCTTGGAAGAGTTTGCTTTTGGGGATGACATTTCCTAGAATGCCACAGTCAGATTGACTGTATTGCCTGGAGGATCTGGAGAATCATAGTCCAAACCAGGAATTTTCCCAAGGTCTGACTTCAACTGTTCTGGCTTTGTTTTCTGTTCTTCCTAGGATTTATCATCCTGCTTTATCTTGTGATTAATTTCAGGCCCTGCTGTGATGTTATATCCACTTCTCTCTTTGCTTTCCTGTAAATCTCCCTCCCACATTAGAGCCTACTGTTAGGATGTGAAGTTCTCTCAGTCTTAATTTTGTTGCATTCTCCCAAATCCTACTTAATTCTGATCCACCCCTTGGTCCTCGGTTCATTTTGTTTTTCATTCTCATGTGTGAAATTATGTCTCCTTGCACGTTTTTTAAAAAGCATATCCATTTTTGGATACTTTTTAAGTGCACACATTTTCTATGCATTTTCTCCATTGGCTGAAGTGTGTTTCTGTAAATTTTCCAATTGGATACATTCCTAGCTGTCCATGTTTTAAGCATGTACATAAATATGGGTTTACATCTTAAAAATTCACCATGAGCCTCACAAGTGTGTGGATTCTAGAGGTAAGGTGGAGTTCATCCTGCTACACATCTGAAGAGGTGTGAATACTTTCACTGAAAATTTTATACCCAATGAAATTATTTTACATCCCTACATTGTGCTCCAAAACTTCTTATCCTAAGTTTGCATTGATTCCTATATTGTCAGTAGATTTGCTTCTAGCATGATAGACAGCTTCAGCAGATCTGGAGCAAGAATTAAAGCAGAAATGGGAAATTTAGTAGGTCTGGGAGCCAATTTTGTGTCCCTGGGAGGCTCTGGAGTTGCATGGATTCAGCAAATCATCATAATTATCATTATTATCACCACCACCACCATCACTCCCTCCTCCTCTCCTTCCTACCCTTGTACTGTGTGATAAAGCAAATAAAATAGGATAGAAAGTGAAGTGAAGAAATACGCATCAGAGAAACATGATCTGCCTGTTGCATAGTTGGAACTCACCGCTCTTGTCACAGAGAGGAATCTGTCATAGCTAATCAGCACAATGTTGAAGACAGAAGTGGTGCACAGCAGATAATCAACCACCAGCCAGAGCTTGCAAAAGCTTCTTCCAAAGGTCCATCTCCCAGTCAGTACATAGGGTACGTATAATGGAATACAAAAGGCACCTGCAATGAGAGAACTTGATTTAAGTCTTCAAGTGTTTCTCTTCTGCACTCTGGCAGCATAAAAAGGCACAGACTGAGTACAGCTCTGCATATTTGCCTTATCCAAGACAATGAGGACTGGGTGCCTTCTGCCAATTATCTTTCAAAGTCTTAGCTCTTGCATGAATTGTTAGGAGGTTACTATTGTCAAAGGGAAATGGCATACCCTCCATTTGTCCTGATTTGGCAGGGGCCACCCCAGAAGTCATCTCACATTTCTTTAGCTGCTTTTAAAATGTTCCAGTTTCTCTCTCCTCCTCCCATTTCCCCCTTTCATCCTCAGTTGACTTCATTTGGTGCAAAGTGACTTTAAAAAAGTAGTTTGCACTGACCAAGCAGAAGGAGAGGAGACAACATAGGCAAAAGCAAATTATTGCAATCTTTCCAAGCTTCTCTGTTCTTCCTTATTAATAACCTTTGCCAACTTGACCACACACCTTCTGGAATCTGCCACATATATCCCAATTTTTCACTTGCAAAATGTTGGAAGGTATGAAATGGATTAGTCACAGGATGCTGATCATTTCTGAAACTGCTGTTAGCAAAGTGTAACTTAATTTGCATGGGAAAAATACCAAATAAGGAAAATTTTCTATGAGGAAGGTGACAGGGGATCTGGAGGTGCTATGAGGGAAAGGTGGCCGAGAATCAGCGATGGGGGAATAACTTCATAGAGGGTGGCAGAAATATAATAATAATAATAATAATAATAATAATAATAATAATAATAATAAAATTTTTATTTATATACCGCCCTTCCTATGATCAGGGCGGTGCACAACAGGTTAAAACAGTTACAAATACATACATCAACAATTCAACACAGTAAGACTATTAAAACCAATGATAAAACCCCATCAACCAGCTACCATTGCTGTCAGGGGGGTGGGGGGAAGACTAGCTGGAGCTTGTGTCGGGGAATGCTAATCGGAACAGGAAGGTTTTTAATTCCTTCCTAAACTGGGCCAGGGAGGTGGCCGAGCAGAGCTCTAAGGGCAGCGTGTTCCAGAGGGTCGGGGCAATGATGGAATATGACCTCCTTGCTGTGGAGGCTAGTCTAGCCCCTGGGACCCTCAGTAGTTGCTGCCCAGATGTTCTGAGGGTGCGGGGCAGAATGTATGGGGAGAGGCGGTCCTCAAGGTATCCTGGGCCCAAGCCATGTAGGGCTTTATAGGTTATAACCAACACCTTGTATTGTGCCCGGAAGCGAATGGGCAGCCAATGCAGGTCTTTAAGTACAGGTGTAATGTGACTGGCCCTGGAAGTACCAGTGACCAGTCTGGCTGCCATATTCTGTACCATCTGTAGCTTCCGGGTGTGGTACAGGGGTTGCCCCATGTAGAGCGCATTGCAGAAGTCCAATCGAGAGGTTACCAGAGCATGTACTACCGTTTCAAGGTCCCTCTGGGCCAGGTATGGGCGCAGCTGGTGAATAAGCCGAAGCTGATAACAGGTGCTCTTGACCGTCGCATCCACCTGAGCTGTAAGGTGAAGCGACGAATCGAGAAGCACCCCCAGACCCATATGACAGAATGCATATTCTAAACCCTGAATGCAACTGTTGAGTGACTTGGTCACAGGGACTACAATGACCAACACAGATAAAAAGAAGATGACAACAAAAATGGAAGAATGAGAGACCTCTTCCACAAGATCTAAGAAATCAAAAGAAAGTTTTAACCAAGAGTGGGGATGCTATATGACCAGCAAAAGAACATATTGCATAACTAAAATACAAGTAAAAAGACAATGGAAACAGCACACTGAAGAATTATATAAAAGAGATGAAAAGATGACAGGTTCATTCAAGGAAGAACCACTTGAAGATGAACCTACAATTTTAGAAAGTAAAGTGGAGCCTGAACTCAGAGCATGTGAAAGAAATAAACCACCAGGAACAGATAGCATACCAATAGAGATGCTCCATGCTACAGAGACAGAATCCATTCTAGTTCTAACTAAAATCTGCCAGCAAATATGGAAAACAAAATAATGACCCAGAGATTGGAAATGTTCAATATACTGTACATTCCAGTTTCCAAGAAAGAGGGCACAAAGGATTGTGGTAACCACAGGACCATTGCATTACTTTCCCATGCAAGCAAAGTGAAGTCAAAATTCTACAACAAAGACTTTTACCATATGTGGAGCAAGAAATGTCAGATATCCAAGCTGGGTTCAGGAAAGTAAAAAGCACTAGGGATTATACTGGATATATTGGATAATGGATCACACCAAAGAATTTCAGAAGAAAATCAGCCTGTGCTTTATAACAAAGCCTTTACTTGTGTATGTCAGAGATTCTGAAAGTCTGATCTTACAGACATATTGCACTTCGGCTCCCCAAACCCCTGACTGTTGGCCAAACTGGCTGGGGTTTCTAAGAGCTGAAGTACAAAATCCCTGGCAGACCAAAGTTTAGGAATCACTGGTGTAGATCATGAAAAACTATGGATGTGCCACAACCTTTGATTGTCCTGATGCCCAACCTACACCCAGGACAGGTGGCTACCATCAGGGCAGACTCTGAATAGTTTCCAATTGGTAAGGGGGTCTGAGAGAGCGGAAGGCCCCTCTAGAAGATTTTAGCACTCAGATTGCCGCATAAAGGGAGACACAGTATTTAAAATAACCTGGACCCAAGCCATATAGACTTTACAGATCATCACCAGCACTTTAAATTGTGCCTGGAAACACATCAGCAGCCAGTGGATGCAAGCTGCAGGAAAAGAGATTCTACCTCAACCTCAACATTAGGAGGAGTTTCCTGACAGTAAGGGCTGTTCGACAGTGGAACACACTTCCTAGGAGTGTAGTGGAGTCTCCCTCCTTGGAGGTCTTCAAACAGAGGCCAGAAAGCTGGGAATCAAAGGGCACTTCCCTCTGGGGATGACACCTCTTTTATAAGACATTGGCATTGATTGCCCTTCTACAAGTCTCTGGCCATTCCTCCTCCTGGAAAATCCACTCAAACTCCTGAGAAACTGCCTCAAGACACATTTCATCCTATAAAGATGCCTACTTGGGCAATTCCAATTTGGCCCAGTTGGAATCAGACAGAAAGTGTTGGATTCAAGCTTGACCCCTCAGTATTACTGGCTGTGCCACAAAGCAGAGTACTGAGTCACATTTGACTTACAGTGTGCGACCAAATCAGAGTCCCGCTTCAGGAACCAGTAAAATATCTCCCACTGCAATCCTTTAAGTTGCTGTCTGCTACCACTGTCTGCAGTGGCTCAAGTGGTTAAGACGCTGACTCTGTTGACTGCAAGATTGGCAGGTTGGCAGTTTGAGGCCCGGGTGCTGCATTATGTGTGAGCTCCTGTCACTAGTCCCAGCTTCTGCCATCCTAGCAGTTTGAAAGCATGCAAATGAAAGTAGATAAATAGATGCCACTCCTCAGTGGGAAGGTAATAGCATTCGGTGGAGTCATGCTGGCCACATGACCACCAGAGCAGTATCCATAGACAACGCTGGCTCTTTGGCTTAGAAATGGAGATGAGCATTGTCCACTACAGTTGGTTATGACTAGACATTCATGTCAAGGAACTACCTTTACCTTTACCACCTTTTTTATCTTAGTTCTTGTGTGTGAGAGAGTGTGTGTTTTGCATATGTGTTAATTCCCCTTTTAATCAATAAACTAAACTAATTTGGAACCTGCCACTGGAGTTCTTGGGTTTAGTACATTGATTTGTGTCCTGACTTTAGAGTTGCCTGAAGCCCTCTCACTGCTTCCAAATCAATTCCTCCATTGAATACAATTGTGGGTGCCCTTCTGGGACCCTTGCATTTTGGGTAACAGGTGTGTCACTATTAAAAATACATTTGGCCCCCTTCCATTTGGAAATAACATTTGCTTGGGTTTTTGTTTTGTTTTTCTGCAAAATTGTGCACAGCACTGTTCAAAATTTTCCATTGTTTTTCACCAAGACAAGCCCTTCCCACCCACACTTCTTGGCATGGCCACAGAAACGTTAGAGAAATAACACTTAATCAAAAAGCTCATTGAAATAAAAAGGATAACAGAGCCAGCTGCAAATGACTCCTAAACACCACCCATATATAATACTGACGCCACAATTTATAGCCTAAAACATAATTAATTGTAAAAGCCAAAGGAAACTCTCATTCACATGCACTGATTGTAAATCAATACAAAATCGCCAAAGCAACTGAACTGTAGCTGAGTAAACAAGGAACATTCAGTTTCATAATTATGGAAAAATCAATATAATCAGTCAATCATGTTCTGATCTTAATAGTACACAGCAAGCATAGCCTGTTTCACTGAGAAATTGTTCCTTTTCCTTTTCTATAATAGAGTCCCCCATCTTTTAACATGAAGTCTGTCATTTATATTTTTGAATGTTAATGAATTTCATCTCTCCAAATGATAGCAAGGGATAAGTGATTTCTTGCTAATTCCAGATAAGATGGCACAGATTCTGCAGATTTCAATAGGAATTAAGCCATAATTGTTTATTGCTAACAAATCCAGCTGTAAAGTAAACCTAGGATTATGGATTCCAATAAAGTTAGTTGTTAAAGAAGCTTTGCTGGTGGTTACCCAAACAGACCACAGAACAAGGGGCAGGACTCATACCTCTCACCCCCAAACTAGACAGGAAAGCTAAGCTCCCCCTTAAATGACTGGGCAAATTAAACTGAAAGACACCTAGCTGAGCTGCTATTGTTGTTGTTTTATTGTTGTTGTTGTTGTTGTTATTGTTGTTGTTGTTGCTGCTCTGAGCATTCAACTTATTTCTGATTTATTGTGACCCTAAGAAGACATTTTCATGGCATTTTATAGGCAGACTTTGTTCAGAGGAAGTTTGTCTTTCTTGGAGGCTGAGACAGTGTGATTTGCTCAGGGTCACTCAGTAGGCTTCTATGGCTGAGCTGAAAGTCAAACCCTTGTCTCCCAATGCCCTAGTCATAAGAGATTATCACACACAGCTTTGAAACTGAATTATTGATGTAAAATAGTGCCTTTGGCTATACTTTTCACACAATGTTGCCTCCATCCCATAGCTGATGTGTCTCCTAAGTGTAGTTTTTGTTGTTATTGTGTGCCTTCAAGTTGTTTCTGGGTTACAGTATCTTTAAGGTGAACCTATCATGGTTTTTTTTCTGGCAAGTTTCTTCAGAGGGGGTTTACCATTGCCATCCTCTGAGGCTGAGAGAGTGTGATTGGCCAGTGGGCCACCCACTGAGTTTACATGGCTCAGGTGAGATTTGAATCCTGGTCTCCAGAGTCATAGTTCAACGCTCAAACCACTATAATATGCTAGTTCCTCAAGTGTGGTTAGGGAGCCCTTTTTATTGACAAGGGAAACCCATCAATAAGTTTCTAATCAAGCATAAATTCCATTAGTCCTCATATGTGAAACATCACTGCTATAGCAGTTGCAATATGGGTAGTTTTGTCTGTTTCTTTTCTTTTCCTAATTTAAATTGTATTGCAGTAACTCCAGAAGTGCATTAAAAAGTTTAAAAAATAGAATAAAACCTGAAAGGGATACTGAATAGGTCATATGGCAGAGAGATGGGCTAAGGCGGGATGCAGAAGAGAATGCGATGGCAGAATCTGCCCCATTTGCACAATTGATGAGACGTGAGACAATGGCTTCTCACAAACCAATATGTTTCCATTTTCTTTAACTAGTATGACTGCAAAGAGAACAGGGCTTGTGTGATATTGTGCCAACATTCAAACCATTACACCACATTGGCTCTCAGGGAAGAGGTGTAAGAATCCTTACATGAAAGACTTGATATTCTATGTCTTCAAGTTGACTCTGAGTAGTAGTGACTTACCACAGGATTTTCTCAGCAAGATTTATTCACAGGAGGTTTGCCATTGCTTTCCTCTAAGGATGAGAAAGTGTGACTTGTCCTCCCAGAGTCCTAGTCCCACATTCAGCTATCACACCACACTGCCTTTCTTAGAGTCTCTGTAGGAATTATCAATAAGAAATGTACTAACTCAGTAAGCACATGCACATACATACATAATATTAAGACAACTACTGGAGTTCAGCCCTCCCAGGAATAACAAAGGCTGCATGCCATCCATCCTATGCACACCTGCTCATAAACAAATGGGCAAGTTAAACTGCCAAGACACCTAGCTTAGCCACTGTTGTTGTTGTTGTTTCTATGAGCCTTCAATTTATTCGGGAATGCGTTAGTAATGTATTCTGGCATGGCAGGGGTCAAACTAGATGTCCCTAAACTCTTCTAGAACACGGGCTCATAGCCCAAAAAACTATGGATGCTGGTCATGAAAGCCTTCAATTTCCCAGTTCCCAGAATCTTTGACCATTGGTCAAACTGCCTGGGGCTTCTGGAAATGTCAGCCCAAACACCTGGAGCATCAGCATTACAGAATGACTGGTGTAAAGCAATCTCCTCTGTTTTGGGTGTGTGGGACTAGAGCTCCCACCTGCAGTTTATCCTCCTTTTCAACATGCAGCGTATATGATTCACAAAGGGTGAAAAAGATGAGTTTACTGATTGTGAGGTGTTGTCATGAATTAGTGGGTAATATGGTGAGCTTAGATGGAGATGATGGAAGCTGAAGCCCACCTCTTGGACTGCTTTTGTGGTGGATCACTGTATTGTCAGAGGGTGAATTAGATGGCCCTTAAGGTTCCTTTCCACTCTATGATTCAGTGGCCCACTACGTAGATTGGCATAGTTACACTGACATAGTAAGCCAGTAAGATTGCAGGCAATGAAAGCAACTTTATAGTTTCCCTCAACCCCCCCACCCCCCCACCCCCGCCAAACAGACAGGTGGTATATGCAGATCATTCATATTTCTAATTAAATCAGAGCAGCAGCCTCAGGAATTAGTCTATACACACCAATCAATACGCAGGCAGATTAGTGTCTCCATCCATTACAGTTTTTGAGACACAGGTACAGCGCTGCCATAATAGCAGATTTGGGGAACGCATGGCTGAGGTTGCTGTTAATTACCTTCTCAAGAAATGACAGATCTTCTAAATGTACCCCTGGAGAGCTCATAATAAGAAAAACTGTCTTCCTCTTAAGCAGAGAAGTATATCAGAAAGGGATAAAGGATCAGCAAATGCACAAGGGCTTTGATTTTATACAAGTAACATTGTTTCCAAAAAGATCTGCAGAATACAAGACTCATTGTTAAGTGAATCCTAAATGATGGTTAAGAGCTCCATTCCAATAGAGCCTTCCTTCCTTCCTTCCTTCCTTGAACCTGGATCACCCTCAGACTGCCTTCAATTCACTATTCTATTTTTATCAGTGCTCAGGCACCAGAACTTGGAAATGTCGTGTTTTTGGATAACAGCATTCAGAATCCTCCAGGCAGCATGGCTAGGATTCATGGAATTGTCAGAATCTGCAGTCTGTATTCCAAAAAGTAAATGTTCTAAGTTCTACTAGCCATATGCTTCCAGAAAGCCCACAAGTCATGATGAAAATGATATCTAAGTTGAATCCGCTGATAGAGTAGCACATTTGGGAATTAGTTGCTCAGAAAGATCTTGCCTTGATGTTAATTTAAAAGACACTGAAAATGGACATTTTATATATCCTGTACTGGAGAAATGCTAAACTGAGTGAAGAAGGCAGAGGCCAAAGCAGGTGAATGCATTCCTAAACAAACCGCTGGAACCAAGTTATTAAGGGAATAACTAGCAAGTTGAATTGAGCCTGAAAGCTTTTATAACCAGTGCAGTGGTCAAAGAAATAATTGAATATGCACTTGATGGAAGATGGGCTCCCACATTCTGTATCAGTGATAACTTCACATCCATCTTCAAAGGAAGCTCTACACAGAGTGCACTACATTAAATAAATCTTTGAGGCTATTTAGGACCAGCTAGTTCTAAATGAGTTCATCTCCACTGCCAGATGAATCACATTTCAGGATGCTGAAGGAACCTGTTGGCATTATTTGCCGAGCTGTCAGAAGATACAGCTGCTAAAGAAGCAAAGGTGGGCTTGGGATTTGTTATCTGCTTCACACACAATGGGTGGACTGTGTTTGGCATGATGAATCACATGTCTGGCAGGTCCTCTTGCAAAAAATGTCTGAAACTTGGAAAGAACTTGGAAAAAAATTACTTTTGGCAATCAAAATGTTATTTTTTTGGCCATGCTGTTTGAGGGATTCTGGAAACTGCAGTCAAAATGTAACTTACCTTGTGCCCTGGACTTGAGGGCAGATGATACACTACTGCAACTAAAGCCAAGCATCTCTGCCACCACTTTCCCATGTGTGATGATACTAGTGAGAACTGAGGGAAATTCACACTACATTGATAGCACTATGATTCCATTTTATCTGTCTTGGTTGCCTTCTAGAACAACCTCTCCCCAAACTTCAAGTCCTAGTATTCTGTTGGATGGGACCATGGCAGTTAAAGTGGAATAATAGTGCTATAAATGTGTAATGTGAAAGGGCCTTCACGTGTGTAAAAGAGCCGGTGTGGTCTAAAATATTAGACCTTAGGCTTATCTACACTGTAGAAATGATACAGTTTGACACATTTTATATGCTGTAGCTCCCACCTATGGAATCCTGGGATTTGTAGTTTTATAAGGTCTTTAGCCTTTTCTGTCAAAGCATACTGGTGCCTCACAAAACTATAATTTCCAGGATTTTTCAGGATACAGCTGTGGCAGTTAAAGTGCTGTCAAACTGCATTATTTCTACAGTGTAGATGCACCCTGAAACTTGAGAGATCCAGGTTCAAGTTCCCCCTGAACCATAAATTTCACAGGTTGAACTTGGTCCAGCTATTCTCACTCAGGCTGGCCTGATTCACAGGGACAATGTGAAGATTAAGCAGGGAGGAGAAGAGTCATGTGAGCCAGCTTGCTCACTGGAATCAAGACAGAGATATAAATGTAACACTTACAGATAAAAAGGCTTCCCCTCCTCAGGCATCCACACTAATGTGTGGATAGTGTTTGGTTGTGGGAGAAAAGATATAGGTGTCACCAAGAGTGGCCCTAGAGATAAAGCTCCCAGACTCCTTTTTCCTACATTTCCACCTTCATGTTTGCAAGAGATTTGGGGGGCATCTGCCTATTCTGAGCTGGAATTGGCTACAATTTCAAATTACCCCAAGACTTCATATGGCCCTGAAAACTGACACATATCGTTCCCATTAGATAAGCCTTGTTGATGCAAAATAATGCAGTAGACAGGTCTGCAGCAGAGGAAATCTTCACAGACCTTTAACTGATGAGTTCCAGCATCACCTCTCAACAAATAGTAGAACTAAGCCCCTACACAGGAAATTTTAGCCAGCCTGTGCCAGACCCAATATGCCTGATCCCTGTGGCTAAACAACAGGTGCCCTGACCTGGGGTGCACCCTGTCAGACCAAGGCAAATGGAAGATGGATTTCTGAGGGTTATACAGGGCAGAGCCAAACAAAGGAAAATGAAGTGCGCAAGTGTAACCCATGTTCTGTCTTAGCTAGTTGTTAAAAGGCAAGTTTACTCCCTAAGTCTATAACTAGCCTTCAGCTGCCAGCTAAAGCAAAATGATCTGGTATACTAAAGAAATAACCTTTTCAATGCACTGGACAGCTGTTAGCATTTGGCTATGATGCTGACAAGGCCATATCTACTACATGGCCTTCAGTCCTTTTAAGGAAAGGTACATGGCTAGCTCGGATTAATATGTGGATGGGAGATTGCCAATGAATACCAGATGCTGCAGTGTTACCCCACTATCTATCTATCTATCTATCTATCTATCTATCTATCTATCTATCTATCTATGTTTGCTATTAAAGGGATGTTTTAGGCAGGTAGCCATGCCATATATGGACTTCCATTACCATATGTGGAGATTTTACTGGCTCAGCATGGGGGAAGCCAGGGCACTTAGCCAGGATGGATAAATTAAGATTGGAATCTGCATAATACCATCGCTGATAGGAGTGATGGTGGGTGATAAACCTTGGTCTTACACATGAACAGAAGTCCAAGAATGCCTTTCTCTGGAGTGAGACTCCTTTGTCCAGAGACATTCATAACGATTGTCCAGTCGTTTACAGACTTCCCGTTCCATTCTTCCCTCCTGGAAACTTCACCTTAATCCCAAAATTGCCCCGGGATGTGTTTTGGCCTATACATACCTATTTGCTAACATCTTTTATACCACTAGTTCTTGTGTGTGAGTGTGTGTTTTTCAGTGAAAGTTCATTTCCATTTTGCTGTTATAAATAAAGCTACATCTGGACCTTGAATTCTGGAGTTCTGCTCCTCAGAACTGGTATACAGAGGCTTGACCCCTGCTTTTAGTTGCCCAAAACCCCCTCAGCAGCTTTAAGTGAGTTAATAAAATTCCCTCTATTAAATAATGGTTTTGGGTGCTCTCTGGGACCTTGGCATTTTGAGTAACGGTAGGCTATATTTCAGAAGAAAGATCTGGCAAAATCGCCTGTGAATATTTCTTGCCTAAGAGTACAAAATTCATAGGATCACTGTAAGTCGACAGGCAATTTGAAGAGAGAGAGAGAGAGAGAGAGAGTAGAAGGGCAGGATGCAACAGTCTATGGCTAAGCATCTTGTAGGGTATGGGTATACTGCTGACAAATGGTATAGGGATTTTCTTCCAATTGACGAGAAAGCTCAAAAACAGCAAGTGAAATGTCACAAATTAAAGTGTCTTATATGGAGTCAGACAAGCCTGAGAGATTCTCAGCTGGAAGAATTTACATACCCAGAAGCAGTGAGCTATAAGGCAGCCATGATGGTCTCCCTTCCCACCCTGTCACTCACCCGCTGTTCTCAATTGCCATAATTGACTGGGGTACAGCACCGCAAGTAAGGTAAAGAAGATGAATGATAGGGCAGGGAGGAAAGGAGTTGTAGAAGTTGCAACAGCTGCTGCCACACTGAAAGATATAAAGGCAAAAAAAAAATGATTCGCTCCAGCTTTGCATCAGATCTCTGGTCCACTTATCTCAATCTTGCCTATCCTTGTGCAGCAAGCCACAGGCTCCCATGGTCTCAGGCAAAGAATTTATCCAACCCTGCTGTTTCAGAACTTTCCCCCCTCTGTTCCAGAAACAGCATGGACTCAGATACTTTGCTTCTTGAGGCTGAACAGCAAAATATACCTTTCTATCCATCCAAGTCAATGCAAATACTGCTGAAAGCCAGCCATGTCATTTTGACAGGCGAAGAAAAAACAAACAAAAGAAACACCTCTCCTCATCATGGCTTGTGAAAGATGTACTAAATAAAGGGTGAGCGCCTACATTGCATTCATAACTATGGAAATGTCAGGAACTGCATCATTCAGCTTGCCTTCCATGGCGTGAAATGTTAAAATAGTAGGATATTTGCCTGCTAACTACTGGTATTAATCTGTTATACAGTACTGTGGTCAATGATCAGACATATAGCAGGATGTTTAGGGCCAGAAACTGTTGATCATACTCCTTTGTGACTACCGAAACTGACATGACTTGAGTCCTTCTCAATAAGATCCAGGGTCACTCTCTTGGAAACAATAGTAGAAAAAGAATCAAAGCAGAAAAGGGGGAAGAAGGAAAGTAAAGAATGGTCTGCTTTTGTAATAAATGACAAGACAGACCACTCAAGATCTGAAATTGTATGTGTTTTAATTATGCTTTGCTAATACTTGCTGTTTAGTTCTGACAACTGTTTCTGGTGTGGATCTCTAGTTGCTGAATGAAGGTTTTCCGAGTTTTCCTTCTGAAGCCTGGATTTCTGAACTAAGGGGTTACCTGACTTGACAGTAAACAGAGTTAAAATGACTTAAGAAATCAACTCCAGGAACTGTGGCATGAGTGAGTGGCGTGCTTCAGTGTGACACGGCTGTCTCCCTCCCTCCTGCAGATAACAGTGTGATGAATCCCCTCCCATCCACAAGCCTTAGTGCAATGAGCCAAAGGCCAGGAGGGGGCTAGCTGCGTTATGGTGATATACTCCGATTGTCCGTGCCACCAACCTCTGTCACTTGGAGTGGCTCCCTCAAGTTTAAGGTGGGAGAGAAAGTGAGTATTAGGTGAGGAGCAAAGAGGAACGGGAGGAATTGATAGGCGGAATGACAAAGAAGAAAGGTTAGAAGGAAAAGGATGGAAGAAATTGAGGAGAAGAGAAGGAGAGAAAGGGAAAGGTATGGATGGAGAAGAGAAGAAGGAAATAGCTGGGATGAAATGGTGAGAATTAGAAGGAGAATACAGGGAAAGTATAGTAAAGAAGAGTAGAAGGGTGGAAGGAAATGGAGGGTAAGATGGACAAGGTATAAAAGTAGTAGATAAAATTATGTAAGACCGCTATACGGTTAATAGTACAGTCTAAGTATGAAAGCATTTGTTGGGGGTTTAGAAAAGTGTTGATTGTATTAGATTGTATGTAATTTTGGATAAAGATATTATAAAAAAAGTTTAAGGTGGGTTCTAGGGGTATTTTTTTGATCATAGCAATAGTGCCACAGTCATGGACATAGAGCATATCTGAATATGGAACAATTAGGCTATGAATCTATAGGTACAATGCAGGATGACAGGCCGATTAAATAACTAGCAATCTTCTATCTTTTTTATCATACTCAACATCTGTTGCCTAAAACAGCTGCTTCATCCTGCCTAATGGCAGTCCCTGGGGTTGAACAAGCCCTTCAAGGACTAAGAGTGTCTGTGGTAAATGTGAGTGCCTCCATTTATCAGAGCCTTCTTCCCAGATAAGAAATGGTTAAATATAGGAGGAGGTATAGTTACATTTTAATGAGGGTTTATATCACAGGTGATGAGATGGCAATTGTCTGAGATGTGCCACTGGGAAGAAGTGTGAACCTTCTGAAGTGAGCTTTTAAAAAGGCCTGAAAGCAATGTGAGGCTTTGGACTGTTTGCCATTGTCTCTGGCTCTGGCTTCGCAGATCATGAGGCGTTTGTAACCAGCAGCTCTGGAACTGGGAGATTGGTAGAGATAAATATAAATGGATGTCATATTTAGACTTGAGTCCTATCTCCAATATATCTCCTGTGTATGCAAATATTCCACACACACATCCAATCCATCCAAAATTCAAAACACTTTTGGTCCCTAGCTTTTGGATAACCAGCACATTGCATTGTGCTTGGAAACGAATTGGAAGCCAGCACAACTCACATAACAACACAACAAGGATAGACTCTTGCAGGGGACGGAGGGAAGACGGTGGACAATTGTTCCCTGCAACCCCACCACTTTACACACCAGCATGTCAGTGATACAGCAGGGGTAATATCACCTGGCCAACATTTTCACCTTGTGTTAGACTGAAAACCAGGAGGTCCTTAGGAGGCCAAAAAAGTAAAATAATTGTATTTTCAAGCAGCTTCCTGACATTTTGGTCCATTTGGTTCATAAGCTAGAAATTTGCCTCACATTGTTGTTTTTTTTAATGGGGTCATTCAGGAAGGTTGGGATGGATGTAAAAGTGGTATTCATGGGGCACATACAACTCGCACTTTCCCCCACATCTGTGCTACTACAGTAATACATTGCACAAACCTAACACAGCCAACACTTTGGATGCTATTTTTCATCTGTTAAAGTTTCTGAACACTTTTCATGATAAAATCCCTTGTAGAGCACATTGCAATAATCTGATCTGAATGTAACCAACACATGCATATCCAAGTCTGCTTTCTTCTTTTAAAAAATGGCATAGCTGGTGCCTTTTCCAAAATGGCGAAGGCACTCCTCTGACTGCAGCAGCTTCCTGAACATCCAACAGTAATGCCAGATGAAATAATGCCTGCAAATTACAGACCTGATCCTTCAAACAAAGTTCAAAACAAATCCAGCATAAGCTGCACAGCTAGCATTGAAATGGCTTTCCTATCACCCAAGGGCAATTTTGTTTCAGCAGGATTAAACCTCAGTGCATTTGCCCACATTTACGATAAACAGAACAACAGAAAGCTTGAAAAATTGATGGCTGTGTCTGCAAAGGTCTATGATTATTAACCTTCCACATCTTAGAACACTACTTACATGGATGATATAGCAACATTCTTAAAAGTAATTCTCTGCCTTCCCAAATTATCTAGGTGTGACTGGACATTTTGTCAGGCACCCTCCTGTCTGTCCAATGAACAAGCAATGGAGGCTGGTGCATCTAATTCGGTGAGACAGTGAAATCTGCTCTGGCTTTTCATCTGAACTTTAAATAAGGTATCCAAGGTGCTGACTCCAACTCCAAAACAGACTCAGCACTTGGATAGTTTTTTTTAAAGATCAGATTAAACTCCAGAACCGATTCACTGACCCACTGACATGGAAACCATTAGCCATGACAGCTGATGAGCACTGATCTCATTGTTGAATGAACAGCAAGAATCAACAGTTGATTTGGACAGAAAGAGCAGCACATTGGATATAGGTTTCTCAGAATGAAAGTGAAGAAGGAACTGTATCTAGCTGAAGACATAATTGGACCAGGCTCTTTTGGAATAAGGCTTCAGTCCTCTCAGAAAGCACAATTTGTGTTTGAGATCTTTGAGGGATTATACAGGTGTATGTTTGTGTGTGTTTTTAAGATAAAACCTGCTGCCAAGACAGTGTAGTGGTTTGAGCATTGGAGTAGGACTCAGGGAGACCAGGTTCAGATTGTTGTTTGGTCATGGAAGCCCACTGGGTGACCTTCCACAAGTCACACTCTCTCCATCCCAAAAGAAAGCCCCCTTCTGAACAAATAATGCCAAGAAAATCCCATGATAGGTTCTGCTTAGGGTTGCTAATAGGTTTGAAGGCACACAACAACAAAGACTGCTGGATGTCTCTGTCTGTTTCCTCACTTTAGACATAATCCAGGTTGACAGTGCCATGGCTCGGTGCTATGGAATTCTGGGAATTGTAGTTTGTTGTGGCACCAGAGCTGTCAGACAGAGAAGGATAAATTCTCACAAAACTACAATTCTCAGAGTTCTCTAGCATTGAACCTTGACAGTTAAACAGTGTCAAACTGCATTATTTCTGCAGTGGAGATGCAGCTGCTGTGTAAAAAAAATTCTTATACAATTAGGCTTCTTAAATCACAGCAAAATGAAAGACAGTGAGCTGAGTCTCGATGGCTCTCCAGGCCACTTCTGTCTTTCTAGTCAGCTCATTAGTTACTCACTCGATGATTTTCCCTATTTGCAATTAATTGGGGCTGTGTATAGCAGACATTCCAAAGGAATAGAAAAAGGGCTGCATATTGATTAGACTGCTACAGGTATAACCTTGCCATGAATGCTATCCATACTCAAGAACTGCTCCACCTCTGGCTTGATTACAGCCATATATTGGACATGGGGCTTCCCCTTGAGATTACTTTGAAACTATAGTTAGTTCAGAATTTGAGAGTTAGTGACTGGAACTGTCAGGTCAGACCATATCTGTCTAGAGTCAGAATAACCTTCACCAGTTTTCATTGTGTTTCTAGGCACAAATCATAGTGCCAGTTCTAACTTATGAAAATCAATACAGTTTGGGACTTGGATATGTAGTGGACTGTCTCCCCATCCGATAGTATCCCCATCTGATGGGGATACTATCTGATGGGGACACAGTCCACTTGTGGGTATTCCTGGCTTAGGAGATGCAACAATTGATGATGGATGGAATCATTCCATTAATGCCATCCCAGCTATGGAATAATCTCCCAGGAATGTATGCAGAGGCATTTAGGTGTGAGGTGTCCTCCAGTATTTGAATCCCAAGGGCTCTGAAGAGTACTTGGCTAGCAATGTCACTTTGTTGACAACATCTGGTGAGCATTTTATTTTATTTATTTATTTGTAGCAGATGATGGGTTTATTGTGTTTTAATGTGGATACTGGTGTTCTTGTATGCTCACCCTGATGTTTCACATTTTTGTTCACCTCCTTTAAAACATTTTATTCTTCCTAGCTCTTAGTAAATAATAATTTCCACATTGCTGTTTCATTGCTGTGCTTCCTTTTTCTAAACTTGCCATTTCATTTTGGCCTTTAATGTACTCTTCTTGTGTATTTAACCTGATGGTTTCCATTTGTTGTTGTTAGCCATCTTCAATAATTCAACAAAGGAAGATAAGTTTAGTTATTTTTGCACTGTTGCCTTTTCCCATGGTTTTTGTGGTTCTGTGCCTCCAAGCCAAGGTGAACCAATCATGGTGTTTCTTGACAAGATTTGTTCAGAGGAATTTGCCTTTGTCTTCCTCTCAGGCTAAGAGAGGTTGACTTGCCCATGGTCACCCAGTGGGTTTTCATGGCTGGGCAGGGATTTGAACCCATGTTTCCCAGAGTCCCTGTCTAGCACTCAAATCACTACACCACACTGGTTCTACACCATATACATGTAGAGTCCATATAAACTGGGACCCTGGTATCCCCCCCCCCCCTGCCTGTGGATACCAAACTCTATGGATGTTCAAATCCCATTATATACAATGGAGTCATAAAATGATGTCCATTATATAAAATGGCAAAAATCAAGCTTTGCTTTTAGGAATTACTATTTTATTTATTTTGGAATATATTGAAGCTGTGGGCAGCTAAATCCATGGAAGCAGAATCTGTGGATACAGGGGGCTGACTGTAAAACTATGCTAATGAGTAAATTTAAGAACCTACCCAATACATTACTTGGGGTAAAAAAAAAAAAACTTGGATTTTTTGGATCTTGATGATTTTCTTTGTCCTAGACATATTCTGCACTATGTAACTGACCTAGCAAGGCCCTATTTCTGTTCAGGCAGCTGGCCACCAATGCTAATTCTAAACTTTGCAATCTACCTTTACCGGTTGTTTTCCATGATACAGATACTACCCTTTATCTTAGCCATAATGTGGAGAAACCATGCAGTAACCATGTACAAGAATCATTTAGGGGGAAAACACACAATGCAGGAATCTTAAAGGAAATCATATGATATGATCTAGCAAAGTCCACCTCTGGTTGGAAAATCCAAAAGTATCTAAACTATTTGAACCATTTCTGAAGTAAAAAAAAAAGGCTTCTTGTGGATTCAGATTCACACAAACTTTTTTAAAACTGGTATCTCTGCCATAGAGAAACACGACAAACTTCTTCTTTCTATCTTGCATTAATAGCACATTCCACAATGTGATAACTTCAGTGTGATTTCAGAGACAGCAAGCTTACTGTTCAAAACAGATAATATTTTTGAATTCATTTGATGCTTGTAAATAGCCTGGCAAGAAGCAAGTCCACCTCATACCCTTTTGATAGGCATATAATTCATTTTGTCACATCATCTATCTAATCTAGCATCAGTGGTGGAATCTACACTGATATCCACTTTGTTTAATCTCAGTTCCCACAGGCTGTTTGGCACACCCATCAATCCAGGCTTCACAGGTTTTCAGCTCTGCTTCATAACAGGGTATGGTCCTCTAGTGGTTTTAGCCACTGTAGAGTGAAATTCAGCCTCAGACAAAACATATAAAAAGATGGGTGTTATCTTCCACCAGTTGCAGGGAGATATTCTTCTTGGTTGGCAAAAGAACCTAAAATTGGAAATGTTGCAAATCACCCCAGGATAGAATCACAATATTGGGGTGATGGAGACGAACGTCAGCACAATTTCATCTGTCGTATTTAGCTTTACATGGCCAGTTAGCTGACAGTATGGTTGATTGTTTTCTCTCTGTGTACTGTGCTATTTCCTCCATATGCATAAACTTTAATATACTGCATTACTCTGAATGAGCCACACCACTGCAACAGGTAGTCAACAACACCAGTTGCATGAAACATAGTTGCCCATGCCTGGCAATTCCTAGATGCAAACACGGGTATGATCATTTTCTCTGTTTATAAAGCGGGGTGTCATTAGAGGCTGAAACTGGAAGAGAGGGTGAACAGTGGAAGCGAGACTTCCCTTAAACAAAAATGAGAGGGTACTAGTATAATCAGTGCCTCTTGCCTCTAAGCACAGACCCTTACCAAAAGCAGCAACAACAAAACTGGAGCTAGTGTTGCTCTCAAGAAGGGCAGCAAAATGCACAGAATATACTGTAGGTGAAAATCTGTAGCTATGGTGTCATGGGATTTGAAAGAATTAAGAGAAGCCTTTAAATCCCATTTGTCCCCTTGTCTCTTCCAAGCCCAATTCACACCCCAATCCCTTATTTGGAAGGTGATTTGGTCACCCTAATTATTAATTGGTCATTATTTGACTTTGTCAGTTTTCTCTGTGTATGCATGCACAGAAGTACATATGCTCTTCTAGGAAGCATAACCTGCAATTCAACAGAGTTGGTGCAAAGTTCCTGGATATAGGCAGATCTACCCTTATTTGGAAAATAGTTCCTTTGATACCAAACATGGTTACCTTTCAGGTTTATCCATTTGGGTTTGTGCACCAAGGGCAAGGTTCTGATAGGGACAAATCCAAGATGGAGAGTGACATATTTCCAAACCGGGACTAAATCGTGGAAGGAAAATGTGCAGTTATGTAAACTTGACAATCTTAGTAGTTACACATTCTTCCCACCCACCCCCTTTTGTAACAGAAACATTTGTTTCTCTGGTACTTGAAATAGTGCAGCCTTGGGGGGGGGGGGTTCCTTCTGGCTGTAAAATGCAACACGGTAAGTCTTGAGCCTTCCTTCCAAAATTTAGAAGCAATTATAAGCAGCCAGATTACTATAGGCTTTGTCAACTTGAGGAGATTAACTGAATCAACCGATTAATGGTGAGTGAATACTTATGTAGAACCCACTGGCAAGATGGTTCTATTCTAATTACTGTCATCCTAAAATAGTAGACTTATGTAATCAATCCATGTAACAATTGGATTCAGGATTTTTGACTCAAAAGACTGGGGACAGAAAAGAATGAGATCCTTATTTGCTCCTACTTCCTCGGGGGAAGTAATTTGGGGAAGCAGATTTGTCTTATCATAGAATCATAGAGTTGGAAGAGACCACAAGAGCATCCAGTCCAACCCCCTGCCATGCAGGAACTCACAGTTAAAGCATGCTCAACAGATGGCCATATCCAGCCTCTGCTTAAAGACCTCCAAAGAAGGAGACTCCACCACTCTCTGAGGGAGTGCGTTCCACTGTCAAACATCTCTTACTGTCATGAAGTTCTTCCTAATGTTGAGGTGGAATCTCTTTTCCTATGGCTTGCATCCCTTGTTCTGTGTTCTAGTATCTGGATCAGCAGAAAAACAGCTTGCTCCATTCTCAGTGTGACACATCTTCAAATACTATCATATCACCTCTTAACTATCTCTTCTCCAGACTAAACATTCCCAGCTCCCTAAGTCTTTCCTCATAAAGCATGGTTTCCAGATGCTTCACCATTTTGGTCACCCTCCTCTGGACACTTTTCGGCATGTCAACATCCTTTTTGAACTGTGGTGCCCAGAACTGGACATAGGGTTCCAAGTGAGGCCTGAATAAAGCAGAATAGAGTGGCACTATTACTTCCCTTGATCTAGACCAGTGGTCCCCAAACTATGCTCTTTAAGGAATTTTGGACTTCAGCTCTCAGAAAAACAGACTGTTGGCCAACATGGCTAAGGCTTCTGGGAGCTGAAGCCCAAAATCTCTTAAAAGGCAGAGTTTGGAGAACCACTGATCTAGACACTATACTTCTATTGATACAGCCTAGAATCTCCTTGGTCTTTTTAGCTGCTGCATCACACTCCTGACTCACGTTCATCTCATGGCCAACTGTGAAGTCTTTTTCTTCCTTTGCCAAAGAGTGCTGGTGGGTCACCAAACCAGAAATCCCACAATTCTGTAGGATGCAGTTGCAGCAGTTAAAGTGTCAAACTGCACTATTGCTTCCCTTGAGCTAGACACTATACTTCTATTGATGCAGCCTAAATTAGCAGTCTTCCCCCTATTATTATTATTATTATTATTGTTGTTGTTGTTGTTGTTGTCATATAGGCATGAGAAGGTGTTCTAGGGAAGGAAGGAAGGAAGTGAAACCGAGCTGGGGTACTTTACCTACTAGGAAATCAGAGATGGCCAAGTTAAGAAGGAAGTAGTTGTTCTGCGTCCTGAGGCTGGAGTCCACCACGAAAGCCAGCATCACCAAGGCATTGCCCACCACGGTGGCCACGATCAGGAGGGCCATGAGGGCGGTCAAGAGGATGGCCGACATGGTGGAGAACCTGCCCAAGAGCTGCTCTCCTCCTCCTCCTCCTCCTCCGGAGGGCTTCTCGGGGCTGCCGGAGCTGTTGAGTGGCCAGGCGGGCCAGGAGGAGCTGTCCATTTCAGCACCCGCGCCTCGCTTGAACCTGGGACTCCAGCACCCCTGGACCCCTGGATGCCAGGCTCAGGAATGCCAGCCTCTGCATGTCAAACCCAGAACCCCAAGCCCCAGCATCACCCCATCAGTCTCTTCCCTGAAGCGCACAGTCCTTGCTGATCCGTTGCTTTCCTTTTGCGCACAGACTCCTTCTCCAGCTGAAGCTGCAGGTCTTCCTCTCTCCTCCTCTTTTCCCCTTCTTCTTCTCTTTTCTCCCCAGCCCCAGGAAGGAGGAAAAAGAGAAAGGATCAGGAGAGTAAGGAGGACCAGCTCTGCCTGCTTTGGCACTCCTGCCCTGGCTCAGCCTTGGAAGCCACTGGCAAGCTTTTCCAGCAAAAACCAGGAAGGTTTTCTTTTCCAAAAGGTGGAGCTAAGCCTCTAAGCTCCCAGCTCCAAGATCGCCTCTGGAAGAGACTGGACAAGCTGGGAGGCTTCAAGGTCTGGGCTGACAGCTCCCATCTGAACCGGCCTGAGCTCCCAGGTATTCTCTTGCCTTCCTTTTCTTCTCCTGTCCTCAAGGCAGCTCCTTGCAAACTTCCAAGAGAAGTGGGAGAAGGAGATCGGCTGGTTAAGCAGTTGTTTGCTGTGTGTGTGTGTAACCAGCATTGGGTTGCATAAATAATCAAGAACTCAGTCAGAGGAGAAAACTGAGAATTAAGAGGCTCTCTGTCTCTGTGTATGTGTTTGCCCACGTGGAAAAGGGAAAAAAAAGTGACTCCCAATAAAGGTGCCTCTCTCTGTTACAAGTCTGTGACAGGATGACCTGTCACTGTTGCTTTGCAGGAGCCTTTCAGTCCCCCAGGTCCCAGTGCAAGCTTCATTGCATTTGACCTTGCAATGTCTCTGCTGCAGAGCTGCAAGGAAAGCAGGAAAGGGCAAGGAAAGGGATCAAAAGGCTGGAGTGATCCCTCCTCCTTTCCAGGAGGCCTTACAATACTTAGGACTTTATTTTTGTTTTTTAACTTAGAGAAAAGGATAGAGAGCAGGGGGCACATACTAAAGGTGCATAAAATTATGCACGGTGTGTGGAGAAAGTGACTGAGGGTAATGTTTTCCCCTCCCATTCTGACAGTACTTTAAGGTCCTCCAAAGAAGATGAATGGTAAGAGGTTTTGTTGTTGTGTTTGTTGCGGTGTGCTTTCAAGTCATCTCTGGCATAAGGCAACCCTAAAGCGAAGTTATCATGGAGTTTTCTTGGCAAGATTTGCTCAGAGGGGGTTTGCCATTGCTTTTCTCTGAGGCTGAGAGCATGTGACTTGCTCAAGGTCATCCAGTGGGTTTCATGACCAAGCTGGGAATCAAACCCTGGTCTCCAGAGTCCAACACTTAAACTGCTATACCATGCTGTCTCTAAGAGGTTTTAGATATAGTCCTTTAATTTTACTTCACATAGTAAAATTATGGAATGTTCCATCCCAAAATATAATGACAGCTCCAGCTTTGGCTAGTCTTAAAAAGGAATCAAAGAAATTCATGGAAGATAACGCTATCAGTACGGTGGCTTGATGGATGAGGACTCAAAAAAGCAGGGTTTGACTCTCCACACTCTCTCAGCCTTACAGGAAGGCAATAGCAAACCTCCTCTGAGTAAATAGTGACTTGGGGAGCTAGGTATGCTTAGCTTGGAAAAGAGAAGGTTAAGAGGTGATACAGCAGCCCTGTTTAACTATTTGAAGGGATGTTGCAGTGAAGATGGAGAAATCTTGTTTTCTGCAGCTTCAGCTAATAGAAAAGAGATTCCACCTCAACTTTGGGAAGAACCTTCTGACACTAAGAGGAATTCAACAGTGGATACGCTGCCTTGGAGTGTGGCGCAGTCTCCTTCTTTGAAGGATTTAAAAAGAGGCTGGATGGTCATCTGTCAGGAATGCTTTGTTTCTGTGTTCCTGCATGGCAGAGGGGGTTGGACTGAATGGCCCTTGAGGTCTAACTCTATGATTCTAAATCTTGGCAATAAAACCCTATGTGCGGGCTGCCTACAGTAAAAGCTGACATGAAAGGCACACAACAGCAACAAAAGGATGTCTGTTGATGGCAATCTATTTCTTCTCATATCAGTGGAAATGTGCTGGAGAACAACAGTAGGAAAGTACTATTACATTCATATTCTGTTTGTGAGTTTTCCATAGGCATTTGTCTGCTCACTGTCATGCTGAACTAGGTAGGCTTTTGTTCTGTTTCAGCATGGCTCTTTTTTACACCCTTAGGTTCTTGATGTTGCTCCTGCTATGATTTCCATATTTTTAGATGGAGAACCAAAGCTCGGGGGGGGGGGGGAGTGCCTACATGGTATTAAACATCTGGGTCTGCAACAGAACTGGGTTCTATACCCATATCATTCAGACATAAGTCTGAAACTGTGGATCAGATTTCCTATCAAAACAAAGGTTGATCCAAAATATCAAATGATGTTTCAGTAGTGAACACTATGTGCATAGGAGTGAGCAAACTTCTTAGATGTACAGAACTCTGCTGCTGCCAGAACACTGGAGGATGCTGTCTCCTGTGTGTTCTTTGATGTGTTTATTTTATACATCTTGTGGTTCTTTTTTCTGTTAAAAACTCACAAGAGACACACATGAAACTCTGTAAGTCCTCCATCCTTGAACTTCGACAGAACAGAGGTAGTATGAAGCAATGGCACTGAGCCACAGACAAGCACAAAGGTTCAGATGCTCCTGATTTTGATGAGCTGGTAGGCTGCGAGCAAACATTCATTTGCATGTAGCCTTAAACAATTATGTTTTTCATTATCAGGCTCACATCAGTTGACTTTCTGTCAAAAGAGAGCTGCATTTATCCTAATTTTTATGACACCTCTAATGGATCTGACAAAGTGGGCTATAGTTGAAGAGAACTTATGCCATAATGAATGTGGAAGTTTTAATATATTAGTAATAAATGTGTTCATCTGACGTGTTCATCAAAGTAAACTTCCTAGAAGTACAGAACTCTTCTTCTGGTAGGAAGAGATAATTCGATCTGTTCCATACATATGTTCTATCTGACATTGGTGATGCTAGAGAAGGATCCAAGTGATCATAACTGGGGCTGCGATACTTTAGTAGGTTATCAACAGGCAACTGATAAAATATACACAGGTAGCCATTGAAACAACAGGTCCAAGTGTGGATCATGAAAGATACCAAAGCAACAGAGCTATTCTCCCAAGCATGTAGAGCTTGTGGCGGCAATGATTCTAATCATTTCCTCTTCCTTTTGCATTAGCTGAATGCCAAGACTACAATGAGCCACACTGAGCCATTAGTCAATGTCAGACAGCCAAGGAACAGAAGTGTGATTCTTGGATCAACAAAAAACCAACAGCAACTAATATGCCATCTTGTGAGCTACCGTGGATTCTTAAAGGGATAAGGACTGAACGACTAGCTAACCACTCAGCCCCTTCAGCAACAGCAGTCAAACCGGGCTCTTTAGTGCCATGTGCCTGATAATCATGCCTTGTTTTATGTGTGAGCTGATTTCTAAGTCCATTGCACCCCTGATCTGGCATCCAGACTGAACAAACCCTTCCCTGCACTCCTACTTTCTTGTAACAATGATTTTGAGCTTTATGATTGGAAACTTGGCTCTGTGCTTGTGTGGCAAGCCTTCGTCCCTTTGGCCCCGGGCATCAGAAAGCCTCCATCAGAGGTGCAACATGTAAAGCTTGGTGCGCTCATTTTAAGTGCTTACAAAGTGGGAGTGTTGCCTACTGCCTCCCCCTGAGCTGTAAATTAGAGAATTAGCTATATAAACATTTCAGATCCAAATATAAAGATCCAGCAGTGTACTTCAGCTGGACCCCGCTGCTTCTACCAAAATTGGCACACTCCTTCCCTCTTCCATTTCCTGCTAAAAACCTGCTTTGGTGTTGTTGGGAGACTCTGTTGAGGAGGTTTATAACGTCAAAGGGGTTGCAACAGATGCACTGGGAGAAAATCCCAATTCTACCAGTTTGAAATATTGAAGTACTGGTGGTATCAGATGCTGCAGATCTTGGTTATCATTAGTAATTACAGTAATGGATTTCAGCTTTGTTTATTTTCCCTTTAAAAAATGGAACTCATAGTGACAGTGACTGATTTTTCCCACCTTTTTATTCATCCCTCCCTTCCCCCCAAAAAACATGGTTAGGAATGACACAGATGGATTTCTTTCTTTCTTTCTTTCTATTACTCCCCCACAACCTTCAATGAAAAGAAATGAACTTTTATATTCTCATCAAAGAACGACTGGGCAGACATTTGTCAGAGGTTCTTCTACAGGTTCTTCTGTTTCCTGTGATTTGCAGGAGCAGAAGAATGTTGGGCTTTCATCACAGGCTTTTCACTTATCTAGGCTATAAAATCCATCTGCTTAGAAGAAATTGGGTGAACCATCCTAGAAAATAGGCTGACAGAACGTAGAATAATAGAAACTTAGAGCTGGAAGGGGCTTCAAGATCTTTGTAGTCTAACCCACCCTTTGTTGTGGTTGTTGTTAACCACTCTTGAGTTGATCTTGAGTCATGGTGGCCCTGTGGATGACACATCTCCAAGACTCCCTATTTTCCACTACTCTTCTGAGTTCTTGCAGATTTATACCCGTGGCCTCTTTAATAGAGTCCATCCATCTACAGTTGGCCCTCCTTATACGCGGATTTGCCATCCGCGGATTTGAGCATCCGCGGATGGCAAATCGGGAAATTGTCCCCAATGGCGGCGTGCGTGCACGCGCGCCGCCATTGGAACAAATCAGACTTGAGCATACGCGGATTTTGCTATACGCGGGGGGGGGGTCCGGATCCCCCGCGTATAACAAGGACCCACTGTAGTATGGAAGATGTTCAGCCAACCTCTGTTTAGAGACCTCTAAAGAAGGAGATTTAAAGACCTCTAAAGATGGAAAGTCTACCACCCTATGAGGCAGTCCATTCCATTGTTGAACACCTCTACAGTCAAGAAGTTCTTCCTATTGTTTAAGTGGTAGCTCTTTTCTTGTAATTTGAACCCATTGGTTCATGTTCTAATCTCTGGACCAGCAGAAAACAAGCTTGGCCCATCTTCTTCATGACATCCCTTCAGGTATTTAAAGATGGCTGTCATGTCACCTCTTAGATGTCTTTCCTCCGAACTAAACATACCCAGCTCCCTAAGTGCTTGGTTTCCAAATCTTTGTTTATCTTGGTCAGCCTTCTCTGGACCCATTGCAGCTTGTCAATATGCTTCTTGAACTGTGGGCCCCAAAACCAGACACTGTATTCCCAGTGAGGTCTGACCAAAGCAGAACAGATTGGCACTACTACATCCCTCAGTCTGGACACTATACTCCTGTTGAATACAGTCCAGAATTGCATTGGCTTTTTTGGCTGTCTCATCACAATACTGACTCATATTTAGTTTGGGTTAAGGTTTAACCTCTACTGCAGATCTAAGCAACTTTTTTCGATATTGGAGGAGTGCCTCTGGGACTATCCAGGAGCCAAACACACTGGGGAAAAATCAGTAACCCTCCCCCCAAACAAAGTGGCTGAAAGCCCATTTCTATTTGGGAGGGGGAAGGAGGTGACATTAAATAATGCAGGTAGGCTGCTCCCTTGCTGCTCTTGGAGGTAGCAAGGAGAGGAAATTCATCTTACCTCTTTTTTGGCCAGAGAAAAAGGTGGTCTGGGGAGTTTGGAGAGATGAAGGGACAGGAACAAAACTGGGTGTGAATATAAGGTTGCCATATCCTGGTTTTGGTCGGGACAATCCCAGATTGGAGGGTCAAAAAAAAAGGTCTGGATGAGCATTTTTGACCCTCCAATCCCAGATTTCTGCCTTGCTCCAGGCCACATTTTGTAAAATGTGCCTGGAACAAGGCACAAAGCCTTCTTCAGGCCTGGCTCTTCCTCCTCCTCCTCCTCCTCCCTCCAGGATGGTCCTCCCTGCCCCGGGACTGGAGGAGGCAGTGTGACCTTGTTGGTGCTCCTAGACCTCTCAGCGCCTTTTGACACGATAGATCATGGCATCCTCTTGGACCGCCTGAGGGGGTTAGGTATCGGAGGCACTGCATTGCAGTGGTTCAGGTCCTTCCTCTTGGGCAGGTCCCAGAGGGTGCTGCTTGGGGACAGTTGCTCCTCACCTGTGGGGTTCCACTGGGTGCTATACTGTCCCCGATGTTATTTAACATCTATTTGAAGCTGCTGGGTGAGATTATTCGGAGTTATGGAGCTGGGTGTTATCAGTACGCTGATGACACCCAGATCTATTTCTCCATGTCTCGTTCATCGGCCTCGAATTCTAATGGCATCTCCTCTCTCACTGAATGTCTTCGGGCAGTAATGGGCTGGATGAGGAAAAACAGATTGAAACTGAATCCGGACAAGACGGAGGTGCTCATGGTAGCGGCCCTGAAACCAAGAATTGGGTTGCATCCTCCAGTCCTGGATGGGTTCACATTCTTCTCTAGTGACTGTGTTCGCAGTTTGGGAGTGCTCCTTGACTCGTTGCTCCTGATGACAAATCAGGTAAATGCGACAGTCAAAAGTGCCTGTTATCAGCTTTGGCTGATATGCCAACTGCGCCCTTTTCTGGAAGTAAGGCATCTTGAGACTGTTGTACATGTGCTGGTAACCTCACGTCTAGATTTCTGTAATGCGCTCTACATGGGGCTACCCTCGTGCTTGATTCGGACACTGCAGTTAGTGCAGAACATGGCGGCCAGAGTAGTGTCAGGAACATTGAGGAGGGACCATATAACTCCGGTATTAAAGTCCCTCCACTGGCTGCCTATTAGTTTCTGGGCCCAGTACAAGGTGTTGGTTATCACCTTTAAAGCCCTAAATGGCTTGGGTCCAAACTATCTCAGGGACCACCTCCTCCCATATAATCCTCCCCGCACACTCTGGTCCTCTGGGAGGAATTTGCTGCAGCCTCAAAGATCTAGGCTTTCGGCTACCTCCCAGAGGGCTTTTTCTGTTGTCGCCCCCAGACTATGGAACGACCTGCTGGACGAGATCTGTCAATTGACATCTTTAGACAGTTTTAAAATGGCTGTCAAGACAGATCTCTTCCGGCAGGCTTTTCCTGGAAAGATAATCCCGGCCTCAGGAACCCTCTTCTCATGAGAGTCCCCAAGGTCCTCCCTGGAAATTAAAGTAGAATGCTGCCGCAGTTTACTGTTTTGTCTTGTTTTGTTTTGTAATGTGTATGTGTTGATGTTGTTTTAATTTGTTGGTTTTAATTATAATTGATTTAATAACTTTTTAAGGGGAGGAGGAAAGTAGATTTTGATGTGTAATGTATTTTATTACTGTTAGCCACCCTGATTGACCTGAAAGGGGAGGGATATAAATAAATAAATAAATTATTATTATTATTATTAACTAGCCGGCCACGCTGGGGCTGAGGCTGCGAGCGCAGTGCCACCTCCTGAAGCCCCACAGCTGGCTAGGTCTACCCAGGAGTCTGGGACTAGAGGAGGTGGCACTCCACTCGGAGCCTTGGCATTCTGCAGCCCCTGCCGGAGAGGCCTAGCTGGCCACGCTGGGGCCAAGGCGGGAGCACAACACCGCATCTGTGGTCCCAACTGGCGTGGCCATCTAGGTCTCCCTGGGACTGGAGGAGGCAACACTCCACTCGGAGCCTCAGCCTCCTCCAGCCCTGGGGAAGCCTAGGAGGTGGCCCTGGCCTACTCCAGCCCTGGGGAGGACTTGGAGGTGACATCGCGGTTGGGGCCCTGGCCGCGGCCTCCCCCAGCTCCGGGGGAGCTGTGGGGCCTAGCTGGCTGGCTGGCTAGTCCCAGAAGAGCCTTTCCACGGCGAGGCCTCCTCAGTGTCAAGGGAGTTGCAGGGCCTAGCCAGCCAGCTGGTTCCTCTACAAAGAGGCCGCTGTGCCAAGGAGTCCTCCAGCGGCCTCCTCCAGCAGTGGCAGATGTAATAGTGTCACAGGTTGGTACAACATATCTTTATCTTATTGAATTTTACTTCCTGAGATGTATTTTATTGTCTGTTGTTGTGTGCCTTCTGTCTAGTAAGAATGTGAAAATCTCCGCCATATTGATTTTTTTGTAAATAAGGATTTATATTAATTTTTTTAAAAAAATATTAATGTTTCTGGCTTTTTAGGTGGTTGTGTCCTCCATTTTTTTAATGTCCTACATTTTGGGCAAATTTTGTCCTACATTTTTTCTACATTTTGTCCCGGTTTGATGGTAGCAAATTATGGCAACCCTATGTGCATGCAGCCCCAAGCTGCACTTCTACTACAGGGTTGTATGTAGCAAAAGGATCTGATTTTGGGTACTACTTGGATATGACAGCCCAGGACACCAGAATTCACTCTGAGCTCAATGGAGGATGAATAGGATTAAAAAAAATTGAAGAGAGAGAGAGAGAGAAAGAGAGAGAGAGAGAGAGAGAGTGTAAATCACAGACCATAAATGGTCCTGGATGTGAAGCATCCTCATCACAAGATGCAGCAAGATGACTAATTTCAGGATTCCTTCAATTAAGATGGCAGATGCAAATCAGTAGGTGAAAGAGAAAATCTGTCACATCATCTTTTCATGCCACTGGTGGTAGTTCAGCTCTTTGTGACTTCACCCACATCATGCCATCAGACAAAGAAGAGTGGAGCCCCCAGAAAGCTAAAAATGAAAAAATGGATAAATAAATGAACTGGAATTAATGAAGCAAAGGAACTTACTTTTTTGCTTTACAGCACCATCAGCCAGTGCACTGGGAATATGTACCTGATCCAGCCACCCACATTGTATTGATAGGAGAATGACACAGAGCCAACCAAATTAACATTTCTGCCTATGGCAGCTCATAGCCGATTTAGCAACTCTTTGTAGTTGCCTATTTGCTTCAAGAGAACAAGGCTATTGAACCATAGCAGATGTCTGTGAGTCACTTATTTTAACCTACCTGAGGAAGTTCAAGATATGTGCCATTAGGCAGCCCAGACCCAAAAAGACTGTGGAAGTACGTTATGTCCCACAAAGACAGCAATAAAACAACAGAAATGCATTATCTCAGTGAATGCCACAGCCTGTTTGGCCACCAAGCATTTTAATTTGGAATGTGAACACTGATGTTTTCAGACCTCTTACTGTATTATGGAAAACAAAATTATCTGGATTACTACAGCTGTGGATACCATGTGCCAGAAAAAGCACCCCAAGCTGAGTGGCAGAGTGCTTTATCTGCATGCAGAAGACCTCAGATTCACTTTCTGCAACCTCTAATTAAAGGATTTAGGCAGCAGTGGTAAGCAAAACCCTTTCCTGAGTCAGAGTGAATTATCTATCATGAGAGGACTGAATCGCAGCAGCAGAATGAACACTTTGAAAATAGAGGACCCCAGGTACCATCCACAGCATCTCCTGTGATGAGAATCTCACATAGCAGGTAACTAATGCTACCTCTGTTCCAGGCCCAATGATGTACTGTTAAATTCTGCATTGAGTATGTACCTCTTTCTGTGTTCTATGGGGCCCACTACAACTGAATATTGAATACACAATTGCAATTTAAATCTCAATGTATCAACAATGCAAAAAATTATATATTAAATTTGACACGAATGCACGATTCCCTAAAGGTTTGTGCATCTAATGAGGTGTCAGTGCAGGACTTCATTTCAGGACTCTTCTGCCTCTGCTGTTCAGTTACATTGCAACATTTGGATGTCAATCTTAAAGTCCTAAATAAAAAAATGAAATAGAAGTAATGCAATATAGAAATCACACAATAAAGAATTTACCCTTTTGTTCCCTCATAAATAAACAACTGAAAATACCACCACCTTATTAAAAGCAAAAATAGCCTACTCTTTAGCCCTGGCTCCTCTCCAGCTGCATCTCTCCCTCTCGTTCTGAATTCACTTGGCAACTACTACAGCTCCTTCTTTAGAGTTTTCCTACCCACTGGGCCAAACCCAGAGTCATAGGGGCTACATGTGCCTTGATTCCATAGCCACACCCTCAAAGACATCCAAAAATGCAGGCAGCTCTATTGATCCATATCAAAAATCCAGTTCTAGCTGGTCTGTTGGAAACTGAATTGGTCTTCTTTGCCCATTTCAGACCAGGCCACCCAAAATACAGCATTACAACAGGGATAGCTCACAATAATACATTGTTGCAGAAAGAAACCCACCCTGCCAGCTACCTAGAGGCATATCTCCATTGTGCTGTGGTCCAGCAGCTAGTGAGAGCACCTCCCCCCATTGCAACTGCCATTGCTCTGGCCTTTGAGGGAGAGGGGAGCAGCCAGCATCTGCTGGACAAAATCCCCACAGCCATTCCCTTGTCCTGCTGTGTTGTGTCTCATATCTCATCAGTACATGGTGGCTCAACAGTTAAGACACTGACTCTGACGACTGCAGTATCAGCAGGTCAGCAGTTCGAACTCCAGGTGCTGTGTGATGGGGTGAGCTCCCTACACTAGTCCCAGCTTCTGCCAACCTAGCAGTTTAAAAGCATGTAAAAGTGCAAGTAGATAAATAGGTATCACTTTGGGGGGAAGGTAACAGTGTTCTGTGCAGTCATACTGGCCACATGAGCACAGAGTCATCTTTGACAACACTGGCTCTTTGGCTTAGTAATAGAGATGAACACCACCCCCTACAGTTGGTCACAACTAGACAATCTTGAAAAAGGAAAACCTTTATTCTTTACATTTATCTTTAGAGTCTCATTTGTCTAAATACCCTATAGGTACTATATTCTTTTTGATCTGGGAAGCTAAGCAGGGTCAGCCCAGTTTAACATTTGGATAGGAGATCTCCAATGAACAACAATTTTAGAGGAAGGAACTGGCAAACCATGTCTAGGTATGCCTTGACTAAGAAAATCCTATGGAATTCATGGAATCATCATAGGTTGACAGACAACTTGAAGGCACACACACACACACACACACACACACACATATTTACACTGTAAGCCTGAGGATAGGGAACTGTCAAATTAATGTTTTGTAAGCCTCACTGGGAGCCTTTTTGGGTGAAGGGCAGAATATAAATATTTTAGACAAATAAATGAGAGAATAGTGGGTTGATTCATAATATGTTTCCTTATCATTCATTGATGGCATCATTGCCCTTGCTTTCATGGGTGAATTACCCACAACCCATTACACTACAGCTCCTTTTGTTTACACACATTAACCTGTTATACCTTGAACTTTTAAACACCTTGATCTGAAGCCACCTAAAACTGAATGCTTTCTACTGGCATCAGCTGATCAACACAGAAGCTGCTTCTCATGCGCTGAGTATTAAATATAGATAAATTCACATTTCATGTCAGTGGTGGCTAGGGGAGCCAATATTATGGGACAGTGAATCCACACTTGGTTTTCATTGAAATTTGGAGCAGCTATTCAGGTTGCTGAAACATATCCATAAAATTGATTCAGTCCCTTGGCTAGCTCACTCAAACTTGAAAATAAATTCCAGGGGAGATTCATGTCTCCATTGACACTGAAGCCACCAACCTCCACTGCTGCAAACATAAAATAAACTTGTTTTTCTTGCTACCACAAAAGGCACCTGTTCACTTCCCAAGTCAGTAAACAGAAGAGCATCAGCATTCAACATGGAACAAAACTTGTGTCTGCTTCTTCCTCCCCCCTGGAGGTTTCAGTCACAAAAGAAGCATTCCTACAGAAACTGGCTGGGGTTCTTATAGATGGAAGGACATTTCTGATGACCTGCAAATGAGGGGGGGGGAAAGCCAGGTTGTTGTTTTTTTAACAACTCCCAAAATCCTGATGGTGGCTGGGGGATTCTGGGAATCACTTTAGACAAGGCTCCATCCCAACTTAGAGCTTTAGATGCAGCTCCATCCTACTTCATTGTATAGCAGGTGCCAGGCATCCCTTATTATTATAAGGGATGTCCCTAATCTGAAGATTGGAAATCGGAAAGCCTTTCCTTTTATATAGACTGAATGAGAAACCCCCAAAACCTATATTGCAGGGTATGGTTCCTTCATAAAGATAGAAATGTGTGCATCATGTATGTAATTTATGAATGTTGATAATATGTTAATTTTACAGAGAAAAAATGGCTAAGTTAACTAAATTGATACTTTCATTTGATATTTTGGTAGAACAAAACCTTGTTAATAGGTACTCTCTGATTGTCAACTCTGCAGGACATGAGCTTTGACTGTCCCTTCATGCTGTTTTGAAACTTGGCAACACTATTGTATACATTTCTATAGCATCTGTTGAACAGAACAAATGACCTTTGAACAGGCAGGCAACAATAATTTTGATGTCTGTTTGAGGGAGGGTTGCATAAAGTGTTGGTATTTTGCTTGTACACTCAAGAGAGCTTGTTGTAAGAGTAGAAGTTGCATGAGTCAAACTGATTTGATTGCTGCAGTTTATGATTTGAAAGAGAGGAAAAGGAAAACTGTTCCTACCATCTATTGCAAGAACTGTTGCAACAGCTACTAAGCCACTATTGTTGTTGTTGCTGCTTGCTTATGTGCTATGCACCACTTTGGATCCCATGCTGAGAGAAAGACAGGATATAAATAAAACAAAATTAGTTGCTATGATATTCTTCCCAAATCATTTAAAGACAGGCTTTGTGCATCTCCAGTGGGATTTTGTTGTGTCTTGGAAGGCTTCCTTTTTGTATTTCTGCTTCCATGTTCACCATCACTAAGCTACAGCTTCCCATTTATTTAAATGGCACTGAGTTTACTTGTATTAGGCTCTAGTCCTCTTTCCCATCTTTGGTGGGGCAGATACATTAACTTTTGAAAGCTAGGTAAAAGAAAAAGAAAAGAGTGTGGAAGGAAGACAAAGGAAGGATGTGAAAAAATAGTAAGGACACATGCCTAAGAAATACACAGGAGGGTGTCATGCAGTTCTGTCCTCTTAATATTCTACCTCTGAAAAATGTAAATTTAAAATAATTTGAGCCTCTTTACTTTCAGCTCTTTCATGCCAGCAAATTTCCTAAACAGTGTAGAAGCCCTTAAAGAATATGAAACTGTGATTTGGGAAAAATAAATTCATCTCTGATACCTGCTCAGAGTCCATTGGATAAGGCTAGCCATTCATCCAAATAAATATATGAAGAAATGATAGTGAGGTTTGAGCCAACAGTGGAAAAGTCCAGGCCTTTTCGAGTTATATTACAACTTGGACAGTGGGTGTCACTGTCTAACTTTAATCATCATAAGGGTTTAGGCAGTTAAGCTAATTAAAATGACAAGAGAGGAACAGTAAATCAATGTAAATGAACAGGAAAAACAAACAATTCCCCAAGTCTGTTACTGCCGCTGTGTAAAGCTGCTTGTGTGGATGGCAAGAACTTTATCAGTGATGAAATGGATTTTATTTAATGAGTCGTGTGATTTAAGAATTTCTTTGCTCCAGTACACCTGTTTGGGGACCATTTGTAATCAAAAGGTTACAGTCAGGGATATATACTGACATATGTGCTACCAACAAAGTGCAGTGTTGCACTGACTACAGTCTTTGGTTTGCTTTTAAAGAGATATTTATGTTAAGATTAAAAAAATACTAGTCTGACCTCCTTGGAGAAAGCTGAATGAGGCATGCAAATCAATACAATAGTAGGCCCTTGGTATATGCTGGGGTTTGGTTCCAGGATCTCCCATAGATACCAAAATCCATACATGCTCAAGTTCCACTATATACAGTGGCATAGTAAAATGGTGTCTCTTATATAAAATGTCAAAATGCTTTTTGGAATGTTTTTAATAAAATATTTTCAAGCCATGAATGTGGAGTCCATGGATACAGAGGTCCGACTACTTAAATCACATAACTGAAGAGGCATTTAACTAGAGAAAATCAGGAAATGTCATGTGATAAACATCAGGCATTTCCTGGTTTTCTCTAGCTTAACTCTCATTTAAATCCTGTTTGCCCCCTAATGTGATAAAGCAGATGGAATGATCTTATTGTAACCAGAAAAACAAATAAAGTATACATAAAAGTTGAAGAGGAAAGACAGGAAGATATAAACATTTAACTTAAGTGAAATCAATTGATACCCAATCATGAAATAACGAGACCAGACACGTAAATTGGATGAATAAAGGGCCATTTATTTGACTATAATCTATTTAAAGCTAAGCACTTGAACTTCAACCTTAACTTCAAACTCTGAGCAAATTGATTAAAGTGAAAAGCCTGGTGCGGGTCCAGCTGAAGCCAGGTGTCAATCCTAGACTTCCTCTTCAGCCTTCCCTTTGGGCACAAACACCGAACCTCGAGGTAAATCCGATGATTCGGATTGCATCCTCAGTCCAGTCCTAGAAAGGTAAACATAAGGCACTCTCCCCCAAACCCCCACGAATTTGTAAGGTTGAGCAAAACCCCCCATGTCTACCCCAAAGGCAGGTTCTCTCACAACTCCATGCCCCTTAACGTGTTAAGCTGATCAAGAGCCTAACCTTTCACCACAAAGGGGTGCCAATGGTGCGTACCAAACAGTTCTTTAACCCCATATGGGCCACGGACAAGGGACAAGCTCATCTTAGTCCCTTTCCCCACCAGGCTATTCAAAATGTCTTTTAACCCCATTGTGAAAATCCCTCAAAAGATCAAATTGCCCTCATCCAAAAAGTGAAACCCCCCCCCCCTGACTGGTACAACTCTGCGTGTTTAAACAAAATTGATGGGCAGTTAATTAGAAAGCCAGATGTCCTCAATAGAGAATTTCTATTAACCTGTTTTCTGGCAACATCCAATTTACGTGGATTACTTACCCCTCTCTATAACTGTTGGGGCAAAATTTTAGACCAGAAAAACCTTATGTCGGGCCACGTATGACATATGATATCAAAATCATATCTCTCTTGACAAATTAGATCTTTGCATTTGATCAAACCAAGGTCCTTGCCACCAAGGTTTATCAGCAGTACATCAGGTTGAGGGCCGACACGCTCCTCAAACAACAACTTGAACAGACAACTCCAGCGTGAGCCTCGTCTGCCCAAACATTCAATCGTGGTGATCTCACTGAGACCAAGGTGAGAGACCATCTGACCAGCTCAAGCCTGTCTCACTGCCCAACAGATCATACTGTGCCCGCAGGTGAGGATGTGAATTCTAATAGAATGAACTCTGAAGACTGAAAGAAACAAGAGTCAACCAATTTAATGTGCTGCAGGAATCATCTGCACATACTTCTTGAAAGCTGAATATTGTCATCTACCAATGTGTTTGCTATCTGTGCCTCAAATCCTATAGCTGCTGCCATGGAGGCCACTCCAATTTGGAAAGAATAAGTACCAAATTTAACCCCCCTTGTTACAGGATTAGCCAAAGCCTTAACTAGCACAGTCCAAAATTGAAATTTAGTCAGGGGTGAGTGGTCTATATGTAGAAACAAGAGGCTCAGAGTTTGGCTGCAAAGTGCCACATATTCTGTCAATGCCTATACTAGACAAGATTGGCCATAATACAAGAATTTAATGTAATAGATGTCCCACTACTTTATTTAATCGGTCTTAGACCTTCTAATCTGCAGTATAGCAGTCAAGCTAGTTAGGACCAAATCAGTAAGTACAAGGGCCCTATTTTAGGTGTCATTGTTTTGATGTAACGACCAATTCACTAATTCTAAGCCCCAAAGAAAGCCATTAACGTCGCTGTACAAAACAAACTGGCCTTGTAAGGGGTGGAACACAAGAGAGCCTGTTGTCCCTTAAGACCCTTGAGAATTTGTGGAGTGATGGGCCTCCTATCATCATAATTAATGACCCGAATCCTAGCCCGCCCTTTTAAGGTCTTGCAAATTCTAAAATCTGATGTATGACCGACTAACCCCTGGGCAATGGCGGCAAAGGCTAAGGCTGAAAATTTGTTCCTAAAAGTCTGTGGTATTAGCCCCTTGTTGTGTAAATAAACACATAATTGCAAACAGTGTTCTACAGGTACAGGCCACATGTGACTTAAACCATGTACAGTGCAAAACTGTCAAAGGCCTTGCAAGCCTTCCCATAATTGGACTGTGTGTTGTCCAGAAGTGAAATGCTTATCATCTTTGCTACCTCACCCTTCCAAGCGTCCAAAGCACTTCCAGCATCGCTGCTCGGTGGAAGTCTGTCTCTTGAGCGTTATGCCCCAAACACTCGAGCACAAACACCGTGACCAACCTTGTGACAGGAGGAGACTTGGAAGACAACTGATTAATCACCTGTACTGTAGCAGCATTATCACATCAAAAATGACAGACGAATTAGTAAATTCGACTGCACAAATGTCTACTGTAACCACTATTGAAAAGAATTCCAAAAAGGTGAGGTCTGAGGAAAGGCCAATCATGAGTCCATATCTGTATGCACCAGTGATTGTTAAAATAAACCACAAGGGCAATCAAATCTGCTGCAACTGAAGAGACTTCCATGACTCCCGGAGCCTTAAAATGTCACTTCAGATAGACACATCATTGAAGGATTCTGGGAATGAAAGCCAAACTTAGAAATCTTTTTTGGACTCAATAGTCACCCATATCCTATGATGTGGTTTAGAAACACCAATAGTTGCAGAGCTCAAATGTCTAAGAAAGGCCCGGCCTGGTGGAATTAACCTTGAGGCAAAGTTTAAGTGGCCAATCAATTCCTGGAACTCTCTAAGGTTAGCTGTATGCAACTGTAGAAACCTATGAATTGTTATCATAATGTTGGTTATTTTGTCTTGTGGCAACCTAGAACACTGATTGATAGTGTCAGTTTCAATGCCCAGAAACATCAGATGGTGGAAGGGCCCTCAGTTTTCTCGTGGGCAAGTGGAACTCCTAGCTTATCAGCAAGAAGTGCAAATTATTGCCTAAAAAATTGGCATTGACCAGATTGTGCCCTTCCTATAAAGAGAAAATCATCTAAATAGTGAACCACTCACTGTAATCCAAATTGTGTAAGTACTGCCCATTCCAAAAATGTTCAAATGCTGAGCAGGATAAAGAACAGCCCATGGGAAGAGCGCTATCCATATAAAATTTATTTTGAAATGAAAAACCCAATAATTCAAAATCCTGTGGGTATATTGGCAAAAGTCTGAATGCAGACTTAATATCACATTTGCAAGCTCGGCAGTGAAATCTCCACTACATACAGTGGCCTGAGCCAAATCAAAAGAGGTATATTGCACAGAGTAGAGCTCTTGTGGGATTTAATTGTTAATTGAATCACCTTTTGGAAATGACAAATGGTGAATTAACCTATATTGACCTGACGCCTCCTTGGGGACAATGTCCAAATGAAACATCCTAAGATTAGGAAGTGGAGGTGAAGAGAAGGGTCGGACAACTCCCCCTTGATCAACTTCTCTTTGAATCTTAGCTCTAACAACATGTTCTAAACCCAAAACTATGCGTAAATTCCTTGAATAATAGTGTCGACTCTGGCCTGAGTTAAATGGTCTCCTAGCATAGAATCTAATTCACTGACAGGTGTGGAAGTGTAAATAACCTGTGGCGAAGGCTGAAACATGGCCTGATGTCTGCCAAAACTTGTTGGATCGTGAATGAAGCTGGTATGTAAGCATAAGTAGAAGCTAACATTGGGGAATGATATGCCAATCCTTGATGTTGCAATGCTCCTTGTGTAAATTGTGATACGTTTCATGTGTCAGCAATTGACTATGTGTTAGGCGGTAACCTATAGACAGATGTATTCCAAATCCCCCAAGGCCACATCTGTGACCAATCAATATCATATTTTTGTGGCACTGGATAGACAAGAGGAGTACCTGAACTAGATGCAATAACCGGACCAGAGGATGCTGAGGGTGCTGATTCTGCCATTGCCTGAGGAACCACCACTTCAGCTGCCATTTGTAGACATTGGTCCTGATAGCTTCTACCCAGAGCCTCTAAAAGGGATAAAACCATAGTTTACTGACTCACCAGCCATCCTTTTAGCGTCATGTGGTTTAGACCTTAGTGTATCTGCATGAACTTTATCAAGGTGTTCTAATTAAGATAATATAGCCGCCCTAGCAACCAACTCACTTTCATCATCAGACGTATCGGAATGAATAACAGATGGTTGTTTATACACCACCCTTTTAGCAGGTGCCTTTCCTTTTGAATTACCACTCCCTTTTTTTGGAAGGCAATGTATATAATGAATGGTGGGAGAACAATATACTAGCATATACCTAACTCAGCACACATCGATAAATGAATCTAATAAACTGTGATAGCCTTGGCTGAAGAGCAGGGTATCAATAAATACGTATTATTACATTATTATTATTATGCAACTCAAGTCAATTTACTGTATATACACATGAATAAGTCTAGAAATTTAGGCTAAAAAATTGACCCCAAAAACCTAAGTCAACTTATCTATGGGTCAATGTAAGTACTGTATTTTAACTCATATAAATATATATGTTGGTAGAATTCAAAGATATAGTCATATTAATCTGTAGAATTGGTACATAGAAAGATCCTGCAGCACCTCCAAGACTCTCAAAGATGCCAGAAGATCTCTACCTGCACTTATATGGTAAAAAGCAAGAGCTTAATCTGTCCTGGAAACACTACTGCCTTCTTGTACTCTCTCATTCATCCAGCCTTTAGTATGAGCACAAATAGTTATGTCTGCTGGAATTTGTAAGTTCTCTGGCATTGTCTCCCTTTCCTTTAAATCCTTCATTAAATGTTCCTAAGTTTTATCATGGACTCATCCACAGTTCTTATCAAAATCCACAATTCTGGCCCCAAAAACTTGCCCTCAACTTATATATGAAGTCAGCTTATAGTCCAGTATATACTAATTTATTCTAAGTGCTGAATTATATAACTATCATATAACTAATGTGCCTGTGTGTATGTGTATAATACACACACACACACACACACATATATACATATATACATACACACATTATTTAACTTGAGGCTGAGAGAGTGTTCCTAAAATGACCAACAAAGCTTGTGGAACAAAATGACCATCCATATTTGTGAAGAACAAATGTGTGGAACTACTGATGTGGTTTGACTCGAAGCTGAGAGAGTGTCACAGAAAATGGCTGCTGGAGAGTTTGATTAACAAAATGGCCTCCAGAGTGAGCATGGACAAAATGGCTGCCATGCACAAACTGGCACCAGGCAGCAGAAGGCCCAGGGAAATGGCAAGGCCCCAGAAGGAGGGGAAGCAAGCCCAGGGAGAACTCCAGGCAAGAAAAAGACAAGCCCAGGGAGAAAATGAAATAGAACCTGCAGCACCAGAGATCTATTGGTGGTCTCCCATCCAAGGACTAACCATGGCTGACCCTGCTCTTTATTATTTATTTATTATTTTATTTCATTTTATTTTTGTGGCAGGGCAGGAGTAGGAAGCAAGGCCCAGAGAGAACTCACAGCCCAGCAGGGAAAAGGCAAACTCCAGAGAGAACTCAAGGCAGGGAAGGAGGAGGAAGCAAGGCCCAGGGAGAACTTGAGACCTTTGCTGGGGAAACCAAGACCCCAAATGTAAAAAACCCTTTTTAACAAACAACACAAAAACTTAGCCAGAGAAGATCCTGATGTCAGCTATGCTTCCCTGCTTCATGGAAAAGAGGCAGCAGGATGGGGGCTGGACTGTCCTTATATACTGACTCTGCCTCCCATCACGTGTCTCAGCTTAGTCCAATGGACCTTGCTGATATTGAAAATTCTGGTCTCTATCATGGAAGGTATCAAAGCCCCACCCTCCCTCAAAGCTCTGCCAATCGTCCTGCTGTGAAGTCTATAAACTAGGGCTGCTGCTACGCTGCAGAATTAATGCAATGAAATGTAGTACTTGATATATATTAAGAGACCTTCATAATATCATATCCTAAATATAGCTTAAGTACTGTATGTACTTGAGCGGTAGCTCAAGTGGTTAAGACGCTGACTCTGTTGATTGCAAGATCGGCAGGTTGGCAGTTTGAGGCCTGGGTGCTGTGTGATGGGGGTGAGCTCCCGTCACTAGTCCCAGCTTCTGCCAACCTAGCAGTTCAAAAGCATGGAAATGCAAGTAGACAAGTAGGTACCACTTCAGTGGGAAGGTAAACAGTATTCTGTGCAATCTTGCTGGCCCCATGATAGAGTAGTCTCTGACAATGCTGACTCTTCGGCTTAGTAACGGAGATGAGCACTGCCGACTATGGTCAGACATGATTTGACAACCTTGTCAATGGGGAATACCTTTACCTTTACTGTATGTATAAATCCAGTACTAATCACAGTCCATGATCTTTTCCTTTTCTGGTCCTTCAAGCTATTTGCCTTCATTGAGCTCTAACACATATACACCTACAACGTATTGCTACTAAGTCTGAGGACATTTAATTTAAATGATCCTACATTCTTCTCCTGTCAGTGCTTAACTGTGCCTTCATTTTCCCACTTCTTCATATGTTCCCCTATGTCTGCTTTAGATTGTAAACCTTTAGGACAGTGTGAAGTCGAAGGCTTTCACGGCTGGCATCCATAGTTTTTTGTGTGTGTTTTGGGCTATGAGGACATGTTCTAGAAGAGTTTATTTCTGACGTTTCAACTGCAGCTGTGGCTGGCAGCCTCAGAGAATGCTGGCATAGAAGGGAGTGGGGTATATACGAGGGTCACTCAACAAGTACTTAGCCTCACCGCCCGATGGTGCTGCTGTTACAAAAGAGTTTTACCATTGTGCAGTACATTCTTTTAGAAGCCTACTGTCAAAGTTTCAGTCAATTCCCTTCATTTGTTTTGTTTTGATAGCCTTTGGAAGCAAGCGTGTCAGTCGGTTTTACAAAAATGGAAAAAGAGCAGTATCGTTCGGTGATTCGATTCTTGTTTTTGGAAGGGAAAACGCACAGCGAAATCAAAGAGCACTTGGATGCTGTGTACGATGACTTCTCCTTCGATGGCGACCGTCAAGAATTGGTTCAATGAGTTTGTTCATGGCCGTACGTCGGTTTTTGATGAGCCACGCCCAGGTGCCTCAAAAACGGCTACTACGGAGGAAAACGTAAAAAAAATCCACAATCTCGTGTTGGCAGACCACCGATTGAAGGTTCACAAGATAGCTGAGACTGTAGGCATCGCAGAAGGAACGGTGCATCATATTTTACACGAAGAACTTGGCATGAGAAATCTGTCTCTTAAAAAAAGCATAACCTCCACAGATTTATTATAGAACTATAAACAAAAGAATTTAAATTCTTGTTGTTACCTCTCTCTCCTTCTCTCTTTCTCTCTGTATGTATATAAACACCTCCATTAGATCTCTGTTTTGAAGGCATTCTCAAAAGGAAATGCAAGAATTCCATAAAAAGTTGTCTTTTTATGGCCCCATAAATACTGAGAGATTAAATTTCCTATAATGTACAGTATATAATACTACAGTATATTCAGCATGGTGTAGCAGTTTAAACGTTGGACTATGACTCTGGAGACCAGGGTTTGATTCCCAGTTCGGCCATGAAACCCACTGGGTGCCCTTGGGCAAATCACATGCTCTATCTTGCCAAGAGAACCCCATGATGGGTTTGGAGTAGGGTAATCATAGGTCAGAAATGATTTTAAGACACACAACAACAACAAACAAAAATATTCCAAAAAGGATTTGGAGACACACAGAAAATTCTAACCCAGTGCTAGGGAATGTGTGGCTTTCCATATGTTGTTGAACTACAAATCCCATAATCTCTTAACATTAGCTATGTTGACGAGGGCTGATGAGAGCATTTCAGCAGTATCTGAAGAGCCAAACATTCCCCGCCCCTACTCTAATTTATTTGGGAATGCCTTAATATATGTTTGCATGGTAGTAGGTTAAGACTGTATACTTGTATTACCTGGTTTATAGATGACAGCATTGTTGACTACTGATAATCTACTTCTTCCAATCAACAAACCGATCAAATGGAAGAATCAACAGCATTCCTCTTTTCTCCACTCCCCACACTACTGAGTGCAAACTGTCTTTGCACTCTGCATTCAGTCTGCAGTAGTTGAAATCAGCTGAGGACAAAGCTAAGGGGAAAAGTGATAGGAGAAGAGAGAAAATGGAACATTTTAAAAACAGCTGAAAAACTGGGATAATAGAAGGTTCATGAGACTGTCCCTGCCCAACTGGAGCAATTGGAAGACATAATGGGGCCACATTGTCTCCACTCCTAATCCAGATGTTATTGGATTGCAGCTCCTAACATTCCTTACTATTTGGCCAGATTTGGGCCGGTGGAAGCCTATTTTATTTTATTGATTAATTTCATTCCACTGTACCATTTTTGTCTTTTTTGAGGGCTGGGATGCAAGGTGCCCCCCCCCCCAAAGCACCCTAATGAAGGTTCTAGTAAAAGTGCAATAAACTACAGAAATAAATCACACTATTATAATACCAATCAAAAACTAGTTTAAAACACCACATTAATAATTAGTAAGCAGTAAAATATTTTTTAAATCAATGCATGTGTTTTAAAACTTTAAATGTTAACAGGGAGTCAGTTGGTATGGGGCCAGCTTTCAGCAGTTGGAGTTGCAGTCCAGCCAACATCTGGAAGGCTGCATCTTGCCTACCCCTGGGTTATATACTTGGTTTGTATAAATTAAATGTTATCTTGGTCCACTTTTCACCTTTATTTTTGCTAAACCATGGAGGTTGGTGGTCTCCATGTCAGTGGTGCAGTGGAACCAGCCCAGAGTTTTAGTATGAACTGTCCAACATGTTGAACTCATCATCCAAATATTGTCAGCACCTTGGACAGCTTGCTTAAACCTCAGGCTAAAACCTCATGTGGACTCTGTGTCCCTAGGCTTGCCATATCCCGCCTGTGGGCGGGACTTTCCCGGTTTTGGGCAGGTCCACACGGTCCCGCCCCAGGTTGGCCCCGTCCCCGGGATTTCCCCTGCCCCCGGGCTTTGTTGCAAAGTGTACAACAGCGGTGGCAGGGGAAAGAGAGAGGCCTCTGTGGGCCTCTCTCCTTTGGTGGGGGGGCTTCCCTCCCCTCTTTGGCTCCGCTGGAGCCGAGGGAGGGAAAGAAGCCTCGCCTGCCGAGGCCAGACCTTTCCCTGCCTGAGCTCCGCCGGCAAAAACAGAGCCCAGGTGGGGAAAAGAAAGCCTCCCTGGGGGCGGATTCCTTCTCCGCCTGGGCTGCATCCAACGGAGCCCAGGTGGAGAAGGAATCCTCCCCTCAGCTAGGGTCTTTTTCAAATGTAGGACAAAAAAAAAAGTCCTACATTTGACAATTTTGTCCTACATTTGTCCCGGTTTGGAGGTCCTGACTAATGGCAACCCTATGTGTCCCACCAATGTGGAAGCCACCAGCCAGCGCTGCTGCTAATCTCAAAAGGGCTTCAACTCTGTGAGCCCTGGCTCCACTCTGTCACTGTAGATGAGACAGAAGGACTTCAAGTGTGTACTGAATTACACACATCATTTTAGCTGCTGAGCTCCCACTGATATTCTTCCTGTTCCTCATTTCCATGGGCACCAACTGACCCTTTCATTTGCCCAGAGAAGACAGAACTTAATGGGCTCCTCCTGTAATTCGCACATATTTTTCTCTGTTAGGCAATCTGAGCTGGGAGATGGTTCTTGCTGCATAATATGATTTCCGTTCACATAGCAAAATTTGGCTGAAGAAGTCTCGTGACTATTACCCCTTAAAGTTAATCCTAACAAGATGGATATAATCTGAGTGGAAAATTCTTTCTTTCCCTCGTGTTCTCTTTAGCCCTTAAAGTTTTGATCACAGTTCCAAGAAAGAAACTAAAAAGTAAAAGATGCATAAGTTCTCTCTACAGAAGAGGGAATTTTGCTAGGTTGCTAGGTTTAAAAAGTTCATTTTAAAATTCTCTCTTCTACACATCTATTAGGAACCTTGGAAGCTATTTTATACAAGGCCAGACTATCTGTCTGCCTAGCCCAGTACTGTCCAATATTCCCATAACAGAAGGATGGGAGGGAGAGCTAAAAACACAGAAGTCAGAATCAACATTCAAAAATGAATCTTCAAAAGTTTCTTTACAGACTGGGACACTGACTCAAAATTATTAAGGTTTAATTCAATAAAGTATTGAAGAGCATTTTGATGCAAGAACCTCAGAGCTGTAAGTGTAGAATAGAAGTGTGTAAGATTATGCATGGTGTAGAAAAAGAAGATAAGGAGTATTTTCCTCCTTGTATTACAATACTGTAGTAGAATCTGGAGCTATCTGTTAAAACTAAATGGTGAGGATATTCAACGGGGGGGGGAAAAGAATTATTTTTTTCACCAAGCACAAGAGTTTGGGATTTGCTAGTACAATATTCGGAGATAGCCCTGAATTGGTAAAGCTTTAAAGAAGGATTAGATAGCTCCAAGGAGAATGGGGCTGTCAAAAGCTACTTGTCATGAGGGTTACACATTATCTCGAGCAACAGAGATAATGCCTTGGCCTTCCTATTGCTGGGGTACAGGAGGAGGGAGGTAGCATTATACTTCAGCCCTGCTTGCGGCCTTCCCATTGGCATCATCTTGGCCACTGTGATAACAGACAATTGGTCAAAAGAGGTTTTTATTTGTTAGTTGGGATATCTTTGGCTTGACAGCCATACACGTAAAAAGGATGTAGGTGTCTTAGTACATCATTGCTCTTGATCAGAAAAAAAGTAATGAAGCTGCACTTCCATGTTGTCGCTCTACTACACCAGTGCTTTTAGTGGAAACTGGTGGCTCCTATGGTAGTGGGCTGGTGAATCTACTCTAGGGTTTATCCTCAATCTCAAAGGAGTTATCCAAAGTGTTGAACCCCATGGAATAGGTTTGGAATCTTGGATAGCTTTCTAAAAGTTCAGAGTAGAATCCAGATACATCGGCATACACTTCCTGCTTCCTGAGAGATAACAGATCTCCATTACAAGGAATCTGCAGAGGGAAGTTTGCTATGTTGGAGCAGGGCTTTCCCCCACAAAACACCCTAGTAGACACATTGGTGATATCTTTATGAGACCAATCAAAAGGCACAAAACTCATTTTTCTAGCTTTGAAAGATCACTGGCTTTTTCACCAGGCAAAAATGTTTAAAAAGAATTTAGGAGATAAAGATGATGTGGGAATGTCAGGAATCTTCAGCTTACCTGCCATGGTCTGGAGTGTTGGGATATATGGGTATAACGTCACTTGCTTGTTATTTGCTAGCCTACAGTATGTCATGTAGTATTGTTGTCAATGATGTCGTACGGTGCAAACATGTAGTACTGTGTTAATTACTCAACTTGTTGACCGTATTCCTTTGTGGTTAATGAGCAGATGGGAAGGAAGTTGAGTCTGTGCCAGAAAAATCCAAGGTTAGTCTCTTGAGACTGGATTGAGAGAGTGGTTCCCATGGGGAAGGGGAAGGAAAATAAATTTTGCTTTGTAAGAAATGGGAAGGTAGCCTGCCTAAGATTTGAAACTGTGTGTGCTTTAACTATGCTTTGCTGATGCTTACTGGTTAGTTCTGACAGCACTTCTATAATTTTCTAAATAAAGGTTTTCTGAGTTTCCACTATGGAAGCCTGGATTTCTGAACTAAGGCATTCCTATGTATGATAAAGAGGCATAACTTTGCCTACTGCTTTATGATGCATGGGTTTAATCACCTGGAACATTTGGATGGTTCCAGATTGCTTACGCTCATCAAAGTTATTTGACTTCAGGACCTTACTTTTGAAAGGTAATTCATTCCCATTATGCAATGTAGTGGTTCAAAAGGACTCAGTTACATTTATCTGTTGCCATGTTGAAAAGGCACCTCATTGCATTATTTCAATGCGATGCTTGTTAATATTTTTAAAAATAACTTTTTGATTGATGTGAGAATAGCATAAGCATTGAAAAGTTCCTTTCAATGTGCCTTCAAAATTGCCCTTAAGAAGCTAGTTATTGCAAACCTTACTAGTTATACCAGTGGTCATTGGTGCCTCCCCAAATCCCATGGGGAAGCAAATCTGCTCAGAGTTTTACCCAAATTTTCAGGGAGCTATCCAGGGTCTTGAAGCTATGTTGGGCTCAGTACATTGGACAGGTCCTCTAAAATCAGTCTTGACACCCCCCACCCCACAAACACGAAAGCTATGAGCAGCTACTGCATTATACTACACATAATAACTTTATTTTCTGTCATTATGCTGCTTTTGAAAAGTAACTTTTTAATACCTTTGTATTGTTTTTAAAAGTTATATGTTACCTTTAAATTTAGGAAGGAAGGAAATTTCATGAAAGGTCTTATTGAGGGATATGCCCTCACTTTGGCAACTCTGTAGCTACACTTGGAGTGTGTGTGTGTGTGTGTGTAAGGGATTCTTTTAGCACCATACTTTTAAGTTTAAGACTGTCATCTTTCATTTATTAAAAAACAAGCTTTATCCTGAATCATGCCTAAATAACAGATGACAAAAGCACACCACAGCCTTTCCTATAATTCAAGATCCCAGGGTTTGTTTGTTTTTGCAGGTGCCTCTCCCCAGGAATCCTTTTCCACCAATTTGGTCTGTGAGATGCTCAAAGCCAGGTCTTCTTCTGGCCCAGCTGCATGTCAGTAGAGTTTGTCTGGCTCATCATGTCTGAAGCAGCCTCAAAGCAATCTGTGGATAGCAAGCTAATCTGCAGGAAAGTGGATGCGTGACCAGAATTTGTTTTACCACTTTGAACGCTACAGGAAAAACACAAAAGCTCAAGAAAGGTTTCCTACTAGTTCTTGACTCTGGTAGTTATTACAGTTTTGCCAAAAGTGTTCTCATACTTCAGAGGAAGATTGTTATTTCTGAACCAGTGAAGGGCTCGACGCATGGCAGGATAAGGCCGAGGCAAGTATTATAAACTGAACTTTTCAAAAGTGAAACAAGTTTAGTTGGAGGTTTCACAACCACTTAACTCAGGATCCCCCCCCCCCCCCTCCCTACCCCGCCCGTTTTTTGACCCGAAAGCAACAAACTTTCCCCCCCATATTACTTAGCCATGGTTTCCCCCCCCCCCTCCTTCTTTTACATAACATGACAGCAGAGAGTGGACCGGATACTTTACTACCAATGAGAGCTATGAGTATGCGGCATAGTCACAATGCCAAATTAGAGTCAGTAAAATGCTTCCTGTTCTCACTTTGCATTGGCTTGATGTTGACATTGTGTAGCCATATTTGACTGGCTACATGGTATTACTGTGAAGCCAAATAAGAATGATGGCAATGTTTCTAACTCTACCTCTGTCTGGTATCCTTGGGGGGGGGGGCGTGATCCTAAGGAGCACTAGGCAGTGTAGTTATGAACACTAGCCACTAGTATTTTGAGAAACATTTTTACTTCTGTTTGTAGGGATGCTTGAAGAACAATTTGAAGGAAGAGTCCTTTTCATGGCTATCAAGTAGGAATATCAAGTAGACATCCCTCACCCATGTCAAGAGATTCTGAATGACTGTCAGATCTACAGCTTTCTAGGTCAATGTTATGAATCGCTCTTATGGATGAATGAGAAAATTAGGATTGGAATCAGATTCCAGTAAGGGAGATCTAACATCCAAAACACAGTATAGAAATAATCCAGTTTGGGAGCACTTTACTACCCTGGCTCAGTGCTAGGGAATCCTGGGAAATGTAGTTTATTGTGTCACCAGAGCTCTCTGACAGGGGAGGCTAAATGTCTTACAAAACTACAGCATTGAGCCAGGGCAGTTAAAGAGATCTTAAACTGGTTTATTTCTGCACTGTGTTTTGGACCTGGGTGAAGCTGGCCTCCAAAAAAAGAGTACTGTTGTTTTTTTCTGGGAAATCATATACCGAAAAAGAGGAGTTAATTCTTTCAGATGATTTTGCTGCTTACAACTGGAGCCATACAAATATTATATTGAATTGAGTTTATGTGTGTTGATGATTTGTGGGAAGAGGTGGTGGTATATGGCTTTGGCATGCCTACAATGGATGAGGTCCATTGAAAGTTACTAATAAAAGGATGAGGTCTTCTGAAAGAAAAGGGTTCTCATCCTTGGGTTAGAGGAACCAGGAGGAAGGAAGCTTCTGAAAGAGTCATTAAAGCCATCCAGTGATGCCAGAGTGCTAAGCTTGAAAGCTTTACCAGAATTGGAAAGCAGTCAGGACTACAGGCCAAAGCAAGAAGTAAGACCAAAGAATTAGTCAGAAAGCAGAAACAAAGAGCATATTGTATCAAGGGATAAATCTGATGTAGAGACTAGGGTAAGAATGGGGACAAGGCAGGACAGAAAACATGACAAAAAAGTAAATTGGGATTAAAGGACAAAGCTGAAGACAAGAACAAAGAGAAGATAGAGCAATAGTGCCAAGATCATAAATACATAGTCTTACTACATACGGAGCAGTTATGCATCTGTAACTCTAGGTACAAAACCATAACCACAGTGCAGAAAAAAATGCTAAAAGAATAAGACAAAGCTGAAGAAGACTATGGTGCACAAACAAAGCTCAACAGGAATGAGAATTGTACTTCTTCCTATTCAGGAAAATCATTGATCAGCCTCAATAGATGGAATAAGCTTACCTCCTTGACTTCATTGCCTCCGTAGATTCTGCAGCATGAAGCTTGGTGGCACACTACTTGGAGCTGACAATTATTATTGATTGCCTACACTGAGTATTTAATTACAAATGTGCAAGTAAGTAACATCTCCTGGCCCCCAAGCCCACCTTCACAGCCAGCAGCCACATCAAGCAAAGGAAATGTGCTCAGCTGTCAATCAAGGTGCAAGGATAGGCCTGCTATATGTGCTAGGAAACCAGGACAATCACAGATTGGAAGGTCTAAAAAATGTCCTGGCCTAATTTATGAGATGAGATTTAAGAGGAGGAATAAGCAGCCAAGAATGGGGAGTGGTGTTGGTGGGAGGCATGCAGGGATTAAAGATGTGTGTGTGTGTGTGGGGGGGGGGGCACAATCCTGAAAATATTTAAGACTTAAGAGAGGGAGGTAGAAACAAGAAGGGGTGGGAAATGTTTCAGGATCTGGTCTGTCATCTTGCTTTTCACACTGCCTGCCTCTCTCCAGAATGACAACTGAATAAATACACCACAATCGTAAATAGGTCTGCTCAGAAGCCAAATTCATTGGGTTTGCTAGGACTAGCTTCAGAGGATGGTAACGGCAACCCCCATCTGAAGAAACTTGCCAAGAAAACCCTATGAAAGGTTTACCTCAGGGATTTGGATATCTCTGTTCCAAGTCCAGCATTTTAAACATTGGTCTGTCAGATCAGTACTAACTTTTAAAATGGTACAAAGGTTAAACAGAGTAGAAGAAACAAAAATGCAAGCATTAATGTGTTGAATTTTCATAATTGGAATGTAAATTAAAGTAGTTTGAATAATTAGAATATTTTCACAATATGCAAATTAGGTGACTGTATTTTAAGAAGTGGAATATGGCAACTCTATGCAAGGAGGATGAGGTTTACAACCCCCTCCTGCCAGTGAGCAAGGCTGTGATGAGGAATTGTCACAGGATTCCTTTTACTGATTGTCGCCGCCTCGCTTGCTGATGAGACAGGGCTGGAAACGTTATCCTCCTTGTGGCCTGATCACCCACTGAACAGACCTCCTTCACTTGATATGGCTGCTGGCTGTTAAGGTGGATTGGGGGCGGCATTTACAATCATGGCAATAGTGCCAAGATCATAAATACATAGTCTTACTGCATACAGAGCAGTTATGGATATGTAACTCTAGGTACAAAACCATAACCACAATAGAGAAAGCCATCATCATGACCATGATCATGACCATCATCATCCTTTATTTATACCTGGCCCATTTCTCCAAAATACCCTTGAAGTGATATAGTCTATAATGTGAGACTGTGTAAAAGAATTCCTACCCCACCCTAATATGGTTCCTCACCCCTGCCATAGAAGAGAACCTCTGGCCTCCCCATGGACAACTATGGATTAAATGGATCCTAATGTAGATAACAAATTATTACACCAGAATGCTACCTGAAGAGCTGCCATTAATTTGTTGCCTGGCTTAAAAGGGATGGAAAACTGGCTCTGTTTCCAGGGTCACAGTAACCTTTCTAAGTGACAGGATCAGGTACATTGCTTTCAATGCATCCAATGGCAAAAAAGAAAAACTTATATGTTGTATTATTTGCAATCCCTTTTGTTTGAAGTCAATCTTGACATTTAAAGTCCTATGTTTATGTTTCAATAAATAGGATTGAAGTAGCTTGAAATTCATCAGGTTCAAGAGGAGAAGAAATGATACCAGGAACCTGAAAGGAAAGGCTGTGTCCACCAAGGACACACACAGCTCTGGCTGTTTTCTATTCCTCAGAGTATTTAGATGGCAGCTTTTACCCAGCGAAAGCACACAGTAGACTGAATCCAGATGGAGGTGCACACAAATGGTAGAAGCAAACATCCTTTTCTTCACCTCATCTGGCTTCAACCTATTGATGGAGTAGAATTTCAGTGGTTTTGAATTATTTTGTTGAAATTCCCTGTTTTTTTACCTCACAAAACATGTTATGAGATACAGGGCATCTTGCCCTAGAAATCTACATGTTTACAAGGCTGACAGTACATTTCATCCTCAAAATACAAAATGCTAAAAATGCAGGCAACTGAACAAAACACACAAATAGAAGCTTTACTCCATGGAGAAAATGTGTATTAATGTGCTGACATTAGGAAAAGTACATAAAGAAATGCACATGTTGTGGAAATGCCTATGGAAAATGACTATTGTCAAGAAGTAGCTGTGATTGCAGTGATCCTCTGCAATCACAAAAAACTCCAAAGGGAGCACCTGTAAAATCTGGGAATTGCGGCAATTGTGTGTACAACTGACCCTCACATTGTCATGTGGAGGAAAAACACACATTTAAATTGGCCCTGTTGCAAAAAACGAAAGAAAGAAAGAAAGAACAGCTTCTTAGTGATAACACAATATTTTTTTCTTCATAATTAATCCTGAATTTACACAAATTTGTCAGACCAGAACTCTGGGAGCTGAAACTTTGCTCCGGTTTATGCATTATGTTACTGATAATTGGAAGGCAAGGGGAAGCATATAGGAAACATAATGTAAAGGTCAACAACACAGCCTCTTCCTGGCTTCTGTTACCCCAGGAATCTCAGGAAACTTAAACCTCATTGGTCTTTATAAAATATTTAAACAACTTCCTGAAGCAATTAAGTAAATGATTTTCTATATTACCTCAGCTATCTCTTCTACATATCAAAATTTAATTGTGAGTAATTTCCTGCTGTCACTCAAAGCCAGGGGTAGGCAACCCTTTTGAGCCGGGGGCCGGGTTGCTGTCCCTCAGACAACTGGGGGGCCGAAGCCAAAAAATAAATAATTAAAAAAATTTAAAAAATTAAATAAATGAATAAACCGGGACAAATGTAGGACAAAATTTTCAAATGGAGGGCACTTTTTAAATAAAAAACGGAGGACACACGAAAAAATTTGCTGATTTTTAAAAAAATATTAAGATAAATGCATGTTTCTGAGGCTTCTATAGACAATTGCCCCACCATGCCCCTCGCGCAAGATGCCAAAGGCCCTGGCGGCAATCAGCGGCAGGACCGGGCTGGGGCCGGTCCCAAGGCCTCACAGGGCTGCATCCGGCCCGCGGGCCGCAGGTTGCCTACCCCTGCTCAAAGCCATGGGCCAAATTCACAGACCCACTTCTCTTGCTAACCAGCTCCCAATGATATGTAATCTGATCTGTATTCATATTTTGCCAGAATAAATTGGAAACTAATCTCATCCTTTGAGGATTAACAGGTCATCTTTTGATAAACCAAAACAAACATCATTAACACAATCCTATACTTGAGGGAGGCTGGCTGAGAGGTTGTAGGATATCAGCAGAATTTAACTCTGTCCATAGAAAGGCCAGAACCAAACTGCACTTCAACAATCCAGCAACTGCCACTCCTCATTACTCCAGACCCCATCAAACTAGGCAGCTCTTGCTTTATAGAGAAAATGTTATGACGCTGCATGGTTCCTTAAAATAGGCTGAGAGGGGATGTTCTGGTGCATAGGAACATAGCAACTCATTATTTCTACAGTTTATTGTTCTATAGTGATCTCTGCAGAAGAGAGAAGAAAGGTAAAGTTGATTGTGGACTAACTTCCCTGCTGCTGAAATTCCATGATCCTGTTCACAACATATAACAATAACAACAACAACCACACACACAGAGGAAAGGGGGGAAATCCTTTGATATCATATGTCTAACTTTTTTTGTTATTTTTATAACAACTCTTGGCTTTTGTTTTTATAACTGTCAATACATTAAATGATCTATGATGCTCATTTTGCAAATCCAACTAGGTTGCATTCAGATGACATGCACCACAGTGGCACTCCATCAGTTTGACTTTCTTATGAACTCTGCACTGGTAGGAAACTTAGAGCTAAGAAACTGAAGAGCTACAGTAGGGTGAAATGTAAGCACTGAGTGTTAGATCACCTGCAGGTTTGACTCAGATCTTCCTTTACTTTCTACTCCATGTGACTGCAGGTAATATTAACTTCACAAATTTCTTTGAAAGAAGTCATAATTTAACAGTCATTCAATGTTAGCCAGTTGTTGTTACTGTATGGCTTCAAGTTCTGATTTATGGTGACCCCTAGGGCAACAGGATCACAGAGTTTTCTTGGCAATAATTATTTCAGAGAGGGTTTGCTTTCTTATGAATTCTGCCTTGGTAGGAAACTTAGCATTGGTGGTATAATACATAAAAATATGTATCCCTCTGAGGCTGAGAAACTGTGACTGCCCCAAGGTTACCCTGTGGAAAGTTACCCAGGGATTGAGTGAAGATTCAAACTCTATATCCAGAGTCATTGTTCAATACTCATACCACTACAGATGCTGGCTTCTCAGTTACCACAAATGTTGAATTACTAGATTTGAAATCTGTCATTAATAAAGGCAAGATTACTTCAGAGCCCTAATAAAGGGATGCCAGGATTTGAACCTGATACCTTTTTCATGCTAAGGATCCTTCTGTATGTTCTTACAGCTAATCAGTCATTGCTGAATGCAGTGCATATTTTAATGTATTACACCACCAATGCTTATTGCCAGTAATAAATGCACTACCAAGTGATACCATGTTCTGAAGAAGTCAGTATGTGTGTTACAGTCCTAGGTTGTGCTGCAACAAAGGCTGTGAATGGGGAAGATGCATTTTGGAAAGCCAACCCTGATTATAACAGTAGGTAAGATACAGATCAGTCCCCCATGACAGATGCAGTGCTGAGCCAATGGTGCTTCCTCTGCCTCTGCATCTCTTTAACCCACAACAAACACTAAGTCTACATGGGGATTTTCCTCTCTGTTGACTTCTGTAATGAAGTCCCCTTCAAAGCCACATCTCTGCCAGCTAATGACACCACACTGCTCAGCTTTAGATCCATCTATCTAACAAATAGAGGGGGGATAATTATTCTGCTTTTGGCCTCTGTGCTTTTCCACTAATGCAAGTATTCCCCCCCTTTCTATTAGCTATTGCTTTGGGTTGTGATCTTTGATTCCTCATCTATTCAGATTCCTCTTTGATGTCTGGGACATGCTGAGCTAAGACATAGAGGGAGAAAGCAGAGAGAGTAATGCACATGGGGCAACAGAAAGGAAATGAGATGAGGAGAATGAAAGGGAAGTGGCTGACAGAGCAGAGACAGCCACTTTGGAAACGGAAGCTGACTTTGAGTAGAAACCAGCATAGATTTATTTAGAAGTGACCTGATTATTCTACCCAATTTGAAGAAGGCCTGCTATTCAATTTCTCCCCTGGCCCCCTTTTTCTCTTGCTATTACCTAGTGTGACTTTTGCAAGCTAAACTCAGAGCTTCTATTTAACAGCTAAACAATAGGGGGTGCTCTTGTAAAGAATAGTCAGAGTTTTGTTTTATAATAATTCTCTCTGGCTATTTTCTAGTTATAAGGTACCACTGTGACCAACCTACAGGTCCTCATATGTTATTGAGTGACCACCTCCAGAATCCCTCACCATTGGCGGTGTTGGCTAGGACTTATGGGAACTGAAGATCAACAGCATCTGGGGAATCAAAGGTTTGGAAAACTGTATTAGAACATCAAACAGAAGGAAAAGCACATGGCAAAGTCGATGCAGGAATTCTCCCTGAAAATTCCTCAACTGTATTTTATACTGCCTGCAGTATGGAGTGGAGTTTGGGAATACCATTTGCAGATTACTTGTTCTCTCCCCACCCTCTTTTTATTTTGTGAGCTTTCATTGCTAGAAATTTTCCACCATATACTGTATCCACACATCTTTTGAAAAGTCAGAGTTTAACATGGAGTTTGGTGGCTGTGGGCAACCTGAGAGGAAAGAGAGGCTCTGCCCCTGATCTCTCACAGTGTAGTGTACTCTGACTTGCAGTAGCTCTTCTGTACAAGGCTGCGGTGTTTTCTGTCACCTGAGATCTGATATCTTTTAAATGGGCATGCTGGGGATGGATGCCAGGAATTTTTGCATGCAAAACAGGCACTCTGTCACTGAGCTATGGCTCCCCACCTGACTGACACAAACAAGCCGTGACATCTGCCTCTACCATTGCCTCTGTGACATCTGCCTCCACCAGACTTGCAACAACACAGTACCGTATGGAATGCTTTAATGCTTTGAATCAGTCAACATGAAAAGATGTTGAATGTGGTTATTATCTATAGCAACCCTGGTCAATGGGGAAATGCAGTCACTTAGCTACAGCATTGTGTTGGCCATAACTGGTGGCAACAGCTGCAGAAAACAGACAGGAGCTGCCTAGTACAAACCTCACTTATTTTGTCATTTCTCGTATGCTTCAGTTCAGTCAAAACTGCAGAACATTGCCTATTAGAGGGGAATATAATTCCACCTCCTCCTTGTGTCTTCTGATTTCTTCCCTCCTTCTTTTATTGGGTTCATGTGAGTCACGGAATGGATACAAGAAAAACACACAAACTCAGGTGCACAATATGCATGGGTGGAACTAACAAATGAAGGCCAGGCAGCTGTCAAGCAAGAGATAAGTTTCTCGGTTTGAGCATTCACTTGAGAAAATGGAATGGAATAATTAGGGCCTCATTCCCATTCACAAATAAATTGGTTTGTTATCCGAACTGATGGATCGATTCAACAGTGGAGCGTTGTTCACACTACATTTGCCCCGATCACATTTTTCCCCAGTAAAATAACCCATGTGGTTCACATTTACGAATAAATTCATTCAAAATGAACCTGCTCCATTCGGTTGAATGACAAATTTAAATCGATTCCAGACCACATCTGGTTCACACTTGCATGGAATTGATTTATCCAAAAAGACATGGAAAAAAATCAGCATCAAAAATATGTGGGTTAAATGGGTCTAGCACATGGCCCCCTCTCTGAATCACTTCAGCAATTCAGTTAAAGTGAGAACCAAAGTCATTTGAACCAGTTCAAGCCAATTTGCGATCTGGTTTAAAAGGAAGTGGGAATCAGGCCTTGGTTAATGGCCCTTGCGGTCTCTTCCAACTCTATTAGTCTATGATTCTATGAACAACAGCAACTCCAGTAAGTTAACAAACAACTCCAATAAACTAACTTGGGGACCAGATAAAAAGCAAGCTTTTTGTCATCCTTTTCACCTCCTTCTTTACTTTGAGACTGGTGCATTGCATTCCCAGTGTAAACATCAAAACATCTGCTTCAGGAAAATGCAGCTTTCATTGTCCCTGCTTTGGGAGTCAGAAGGTGGGGGGGGGAATATGATTTGTCTCTTTATAGATTTCCCCCCAAGCCTGAAAATGTTTGTGGATTAAAAAACAAATGATGACTCTCCAAATCCCCAAGCCAGCAGCCACACAGAACTGAGCAACATCTAAGTGGTGACTTATAGTTCCAAGAGAAATTTTAAGGTAAGAACTGGGATGTTTCTAGAGAAGACAGGAATTTGTATTCAGGCTTGCAAAGAGCCTCGTGACTGGTTTACTAGCCAGTTAGGATCCCTTCAAGCAACTTTGTTTATGAGACCACAAAATTATTAGCCTACCAAAACCAAAACAAACAAGGGTCTCTGGCCTCTGCCTGGAAGTAGCTGATGGTCGACAGGGAGTTTCAGTTCATTTGCAAAAGTCCACTGAACTTCTGTGCAGAGTGGGAAGGAATTCTTCACTCTCTGACAACCAACTCTTGTCTTCTGTATACAATTCCTCGTAGCCCAGGACATGTAAACAAGTGCTTAAATACATTTACAAAGAATACCTGCCAGGATTCTTTGTAAACGGGGAGAGCACTTGGTTATTAAAGTCTATATCTTTCTGATCTTCTTTAGGAAAGAAGGATAGGGTGCCCTTGATGCTGAAGACTTGTTCTTGTTATGTGCCTTCAGACCCTAGGGTTTTCTTGGCAAGATTTATTCAGAAGAGGTTTGCCATTGCCTCCCTCTAAAGCTGAGTAATTTGCATATGGGTTTCCATCACTGAGTGCAGATTTGAACCCTGGTATCCCAAAATCCCAGTCCAAAACTCAAATCACTATAGCAGGCTGGCTTGACTTGGAAGGGTATCTGTATATATATTAGCAGAGTAAATGAGAGCATAGGACTACAACTCTAGAGATCAGGGTTTGATTCCCCTCTTGGCCATAGAAACATACTGGATGACCTTGGGCAAGTCACACACTCTCAGTCCCAGAAAACCCTGTGATAGAATTACCTTAAGATTGTCATAAGTCAGAAATGACACACAATAACAACAACAAACAATAGTAAGTAAACTAGTGCTACTATCTTCTAACAATAAAATAGGAGTAAGTAGTCTGGATGTCTATACAGAGGGAAAAAATTGACTTTATTGTTTCAGGAACTCCATTCAGACTCCTCAAACCTTGAAAAAGAACCTCCCTAGAGCTGGATTCCATGAGTTTAAACCTGCTCAGGCAGCTATTACTGAAACTACATGTGCTCCTTCCCTCTTACTAACTGAAGATGAAGAAAGAGACCCTGTAGACATACATCTAAATCAGTTGCTGGCCATCAGGACTGTTTCAAAAGGTACATACCCCCTTCTGCAATTGCAGGTCTCTGGACTAAAGGTCCATTTAGTTCAGCTTGCTTTACTGTAGTGTGGGTCACCTGAATGCCCAGGTCAGACGTTTCCCAGCAGGGCTTCATAGAAAGAATCTCCCTGTTTGCATTAAGCATTTGGTTCTTTATTTATTGAAATATTATATCCCACTTTTTTTTTTTACCAGGTCCCACCCATAATAATGCCTCTGTCAATAAAGGTTTCCATTCTGGATTGTATTCTGCCTCTTTCTACAATGCATAAAATATTTTATTATGTACATTCTTCTAGCCTTTGTCCTTTCAAGCGCTGATAGTTTGCAAAGGGGTGGATGCAGCTAAGTGATTTTGGAAAGCAAATGAAATTTGAAGACATTATGAGTTGCACATTCTCAGTTTTCCTAAGAGGCAGTGGCATTATTGGGGGGGTGTGTGTGTGAAGGGATGCGGACCACACCAGTGACACCCTAAACAGGATAGCACCACTGCTCCTCAAATTCGTGTATTGCATCACCTGCTACTGTTTACATGCTGTAATGATGGGCTGAGAGTGGGGTGAGGCTCAGTGAGAGGAGAAAGGAGAGGATTCAGATTTTCTTTAAAAATTAAAATCTTAAATTTACATTTAACAAAACACTTAACCAAATTTTCAGTTTAAAACCACATGAAACTAGGCATAGTAAATACATGTAGGCTGTGCGTATGAATTAAATTTAAAGTTACACTTTAATTTTGCTAGTTTGTTTATGTCACAACTATTACAATTACATTGAGTGATATACAGGATTATGATTTATAAGTAACATCAGTAAACAAAAAACATGATTAAGGATTCTGTATGGTGTGGTAATGGGAGGAGGTCAAAGGGGGTTGACACCATGAGTTACCACACACTGGGTGATACCAACCCTACTGCAACAGGTGGAAGTTTACAGCAGCCTTTATTCTGACTGTGACCTCTCACATGCCAAAAATTTCTTTTCTTAAACACTTTCTCTAACTTTCTGTTTAAGTGTTTTGAGCTGATAATAAAATTTATGACCAGAGAGGCTCTGTGTACACTATGGGGACTTTCACTGTTTTCTCTTTCCAATGTTATTGTCTGAGATGGAATATACCATATTTTTCCGGCGTATAAGTCGACCGGCATATAAGAGACCTCCAACTTTTCATATAAAAAATAAGTTTAGGATATACAGTGGTCCTTGTTATACGCGGGGGATCCTTCCGAACCCCCCCCCCCCCGGTAAACAAATCCGCATTGCTCAAGCCCATTTGTCTCAATGGCGGCGGCCATGCAGGCGCCACCATGGCACAAAGTTTCCTTCCCCTCCTTCCCTCCTCCCTCCCTCCCCCCCCCTGCCCTCCCTCCCTTCCCTTCTCTTTACTTACTTTTTTCTCTTCGCAGCGGCTTGGCCTCCGCCGCCGCCACGGGCGTGGGAAGCCAGGTGGCGGCGGGGCGGCAGAGGCCAAGCCTTGGCTTCCGTGCCGCCGCCGGAAAGGGTGCATGGCAGTGCTGGAGGCCTCTTGGCCCCCAACGCAACGCCACCGGGCTTCCTGCGTGGCGGGCGAGGAAGCAGGGCGCCGCGCTGGAGGCCTTTAAGGCCTCCCGCGCCAGCATCTGGCCTCCTCAAGGCCCCGCCGCTGCTGAAGGGCCGGATACCGGTGCTGGAGGCCAAGAGGCCCCCAGCACTGACACCCGCCCCTTCCTTGCCCGGAGGCCTGGAGTAGGCCGGGCTGCGCTGGATCCTTGAAGGCCTTCGTGCTCTGCCCTCCGGCCTCCTCTTCCAAAAAAAAGGTGCGGAGGTGGAAAGAGAAACACGGAGGGCAGCACGCCAGAGGCCTCAAGCCTCCTCGCCAGCACGCCTCCTCACCCACCGCCGCTGCCGCCACGGAGGGACAGGTGTCGGTGCTGGGGCCCTCCAGGTGCTGGGGCCTGGAGAGGCCGGATGCCCAGCGCGGAGGCCTTGAAGGCCGCCCGCGTGGCGCCCTACTTCCTTGCTGCCACTGCAGGAAAGGCCCGGTGGCCGGTGCTGTTGGGGGCCAAGAGGCCTCCAGCACACCACTCGCGCCCTTTCTCGGCGTCTGACGAGGAAGCCGAGGGCTTGGCCTACCGCCGCCTGCCACCTGGCTTCTTCCGCCGCAGCGGCGGCGGCGGAGGCGCAGCCGCTGCGACGAGAGAGAAAGGTAGTAAGGGGAAGAGGGAGGCAGGGAGGGAGGGAAGGGAGGAGGGAAGGGGGGAGGGAGGGAGAGGAAATTAGCCTCAATGGCGGCGCACATGCACGCAGCCGCCATTTGGGGACAAATTTCCTGGATTTGTCCCATCCACAGATGCTCAAATCCGCGGATGCAAAGTCCGCATTAAGGAGGGCTGACGGTACTCACCATACAAAGCTACCCTATTCCTTGGAAGCCGGCAGCCGGCCGTACATGCGTGCACCGGCTTCAAAGGGGCCTTCGGAGGCCCCTTAAAGCCGGTGCCACGCTCTGGGACCGCCGGCTTCTTCAGGCCTCTGGAGGCCTGGGAAGCTTGCAGTCCGCGCTGGCTTCTAAGGGGCCTTCAGAGGCCCCGTAGAAGCCGATGCGTGTGCTCTGGGCCGCCGGCCCCCAGGCCTCCGGAGGCCTGAGAAGCCGGTGGCCCAGAGAGCGCACCCGGTGTACAAGACGGCCCCCAACTTTTGACCCAATTTTAGAGGGTCCAAAAGTCTTTTGTATGCCGAAAAATACAGTAGTTCTGAAAGGTCACTCTGTACAGGTGTGAAGTAAAGAAGTGGGGAGCTACGTAATTCTTGGATTCCTGGCCTATCAGCTATCACCATATACTCTATGGGTCATTTCATTCCTGTTTCTTAGTGTAGCAAAGTCTTGCACTCCTCTCAGATTTTTTGGACCACAACTTCACAAGTACCATACTATTGGCCATGCTGAAGGGGCTGATAAGTGTTTGTAAGTCAAGCCATCTAGAGGCTGAAAGTTTCCCCCAGGCTAAGCTAGAAGTTTATAGGCCTCAGGTGATATAGAATGCTTGAATGTATAATTAAATTCTGTTAATGTGTTAACTGTTCTCTATGTCTAGAAAGCTACTATAAATACAGTGGGCCCCTTGCTATCCACTGGGCTTGGTTCCAGGGCCCACCTTGAATACTTAAATCTGTGGATGCTCAAGTCCCATTATATACAAATGTGTAGGAAAATGGTGTCCTTATATGGAATGGCAAAATCAAGGCTTCTTTTTAGATTTTGTTGGGGGAGGAGAATATTTTAATAGTCATAATGCTAGCAAAGGTGTAAGAACATATCAGATGGATCAATCAGAGGGTACTGCCGTGAGCCTACAGACCTGCACAAGGCAGATAGGACAGGGGCAGGGAGGTATTTCATTCACGGGATCGCCATGAGTCTGGCCATGTGAGAGCATTTAACAACAACAACAACAACAACAACAACAACATATTTTCAAGCCATAGATGGTAGAATCCCTAGATGCAGATCTACCTGTATACAGAGGGCTGACTTTAATACCTGATAGGAATGCACGTACAAGGCCAAAATTCTCTTTCATTTATCATGGATCAAGATTCCTTAGAAGAGTAATTATATTGTATGAATCAACAGCCCTGAGATCAAACCATCTCCATCCTTTTATTTATCAAATAGCAAAATAATTTTATCCTGCCCTATATCTAAAGATCTCAAAGTGGGTACGACAACAAAAACAATTTCCAGGTGCTTCAGCATGATAAACCAGGATAAATCAACAACTCAGCTTCTGGCTCAGAAAGTTTGGGTGTTTAAAATGCCAGTTTTAAACTGGAATGAAATAAATCAAGGGTTAGTGCAAATCAGGCATCCAAGAGGAGTATATCCACAATCAAACACTACAAGCAGAGAAAGACTTTTACGTTATTGCTGTTATTTCCATCAGCTCAGCTTCAATTTATGGTGACCAAAAGCTCCAGTAATCAACAGCCCTGCTCAAGTCTTACAAATGAAAAGACTATGCGTTCCTTCCTTCACTTGGTCAATCCACCTATAAATTGATTTTCCTCTAGTCCTTTGCCTTCCACTTTACGGAGTATTATCATCTTTTCAATGAGTCATGTTATACATGTAATGTTCAAAGACAAATAGCCTTAGTTTACATTTCGGCTTCCAGTAGAGTTTAGGCTTGATTGAGAATCAGATCCTTGTATTTGTTCTTTTTGTGCTTGAGCGATCTGCAGAATCTCCTCCAGCACACATTTCAAATGTTTCTTTTTCTTTCTTGTCAGCTTTCTCTTCTGACCACCTTATACAAGAAACCTGAAATATGGCATGAATGATTCTGACTCTGGTGTTTAATGAGTGTATCTTTACATTTGAGATCGTATTAGTTCCTTCATAGCGTGCCCCTTTCCAAATCCAGTCTTCTTGATATACAGTACTCCTCATTTCCTATGTGCGCATGTGCACTATTAGTCCCCTGTTCACTTAGGGCGACCTCATGAAATTTTCATAGGGTTTTCTTGCCTACTCAGAAGTGGTTTTTGCTAGTTACTTCTTCCAAAATATACCTACAGCACCTGGTATTCGTTGACAGTCCCCATCCAAGTACTAACCAGGGCGACTCTGCTTAGCTGCCAAAATCAGGCAGGGTCTGGTATTCAGGATTTTTAGACCCTTCTCATTTCCTGGATGATCTCAATGAGGGAACTGAAAGAAGGCTTTCTCCAGTAGATCCAGTTATCCTGAGCAAAAAACAGACCCAGATCCTTGTCGTGCCACCTATTAAGCAAAAGAACAGAGTTTTGAGTTGCTGGGGAGCATCAGTTAGATACTGGAGGGTGAGTGGGCCTCTCCTACCCAATCTCTTTATCTTCTTATAGTAGCCAACCAGAACTTGGGAAGATGCTGGCCTGGCGACTGGGGATTCTGGGGGCTGTAGTCCCAAAAGTAACTTTTATTAGCCTTGTTTCAATTCCAATTGAGCTGGATTTCCCATCAGTGCCATGGCTTCTGAGAGCCAGCATGATGTGTGGTTTCAGGTTTGGACTTGTAGCCAAGGGTCCGTTTAGGGGAATTTTTATTATTATTGTTAGCTCAAATATTGCAAGGGAGGGGCCCTGCTACGACGGCCCTTGCGAATCGTCTCCCGATGTGTATACGGAGTAGACCAAGGGGATCCCAATAAAGGGAGCTGAGACAGACTTCTAGAATTAAATAACCAATTTATTTATAAGGGGGAAAAACACATAACGATTCACTAGCAACACACACACATACAAGGCTCAGGAAAAGCAATGGTTAGCATGGAATAGGATTTTAGGCATCACTGGGGTGATACGTACCAGAATGTAAACTCCGCCTCCAGGAACCCAAATGGAATATGATGAGGATGGCATGAGGCTCACGCCATGGAATGACTAGCCAGGAGCCAGGACCAGTCAGGGTTCAAGGGGACAAGACTTTCCCCCTGAAATCCAGACTGGCCCCGTGAACAAGCAATCTAGGAGTATTTATGGCAAAATCTTGTTCTCTGGCAAAGGTGCTTGATGGTGAGAACAAGGTGTTTAATTACTTCTTTTCACCGGTGATGTCCCTGTCTGGAGTTGTCTTAGTGGTCTTAAGCTGCTCGGACAACAGACCCTGGGAGGGTAAGAAATCAGGCAAGGCAAATATTTGCTCTTCCTGGTCATATGATAATCCTCTTAAGCGACTCTCTAGATATGATAATGTGGGTGCCCCTCAGGGGTGTGTGTACATGCCCTCATGCCTTGCTGGCAATGGAGGACAAGCTACTAGAGTTCTTCTAGGGGTCATTAAGGGCTATCATTTATACCAAAATTTATATGGAGCAGCATGGGTAACAGACTAGGACCCTAGAAACCAGGGTTCAAATCCCTGCTTGGCCACAGACCTCCACTGGGTGACTTTGGATAAGTCACACTCTCTCAACCTCAGGCAAAGATTAAAAAAACCTCTGAACAAATCTCTTAGAGTTGCCATAAGTTGGAAATGACTTGAAGGTACACAACAACAACAACAACAACAACAACAACGCCTCCTCTCTATTCATAGCCCACTATTGCCCCTAATTCATCTCTTTATTGGCAAAAAGGATTACTCCACTTTTTTTGGGAGGCCACCAGAGAAGCACTCGATTTCAATAGGGATTTTTAAATTAGATTTTGAAGCATCTTGTAGGTTTTTCCTCAAATTTGCCTCCTGATGGCTACCATAATTTTACTGCAAACTCCCAGGAGGTGTAAAGGAATAACTGGAAAAGCTGTCAAATATCAGATCTTATTGGTATAGTGAAGAACTTCCTCTTTTATCCATTGAACAAGTATAATTTTATTCTGTAATAACATTTTCCGCCATGTATAACATCACTAGACAGTGCAGAGGCAAAGGAGAGGCTATGCACAGTATCAAAACCAATACATTACCATTTTGTTCCAGCAGAAGCTGTCTTGCCAAATTGAAATTGCAAAGCTGTCACTCTTCAAACAGTCATCTCCTAGACTGTGTTTATTTCATCCCTCTACCTATAATGCCATCTGTGGATAATGAATTATGCAGGGTGCCTTCCAGAGTAACAATGTCTGTGACTGACATGTGTGTCTTCACTCACATGCAAGCAAATGAACGTAAATTATAGCTGAGTGATAGTAATCTTTGCATTTTACATCCAATTTCTGCATGTGATATCAATTCCCCCCCCCCTTTTGGGGGGGGGAGTGTGTGCAGGGAGGACCTGTTACTACACACAACATTTTGATAAACAAGTTTAAATCAACATTACACTATTTTGTAAACTAGGACCTCTCACAAATTATACTGTTGCACTATAATCATCAGAAGATTTACTTATGTAGCAAAAAGTCAGATGTTATTTCAGGATTGGGTATCCTGAAAGAACAAGGAACTCCAGGATGTTTCAATAAGTTTTTCACTGTTGCTGTGTAGCATTCCCAAATGACTGCATGGCAGTTTGCAACCCTCAGTTGCAAGCCTGCTCTTGCTTACTTTATCATAACATTTCCTGGAATGTAAAACAAATGAGCCAAAGTTTCTGGTCATGTTCTGACTCTTCAGGTTACTACAATATCTTGAGGCAACTTGGGATTGAAGCATGGAATTGCAGAGCTGGAGGTGACCTTGGACATTAGCTAGTACCAGTGGCATCACTAGAGTTGGCGTCACCCAGTCTGGTAACTCATGGTGTCACATTCCCCCATTGACCTCCTCCCATCACACACTATACAGAATCTTCAGTGACGTTTTTTATATTAATGTTACGCGTAAACCGTAATTCCCGGATATCACTGAATGTAATGGTAATAGTTGTGACATGAAAACCTAGCAAAATTAAAATCACACCTTTAGATTACAATATCATACGCACAGCCTAAATACATTGGCATGCACATAGTTTCATGTAGTTAAAATGAAATAGTTTAATGTAGTTAAAGTGAAATAGTTTCATGTGATTAAAGTGAAATTTTGGTAAGAAGTGATTGTTTAAAAAGAATTAAAAGAATAATGTTTGTTTTTACATTTTCACTTCGGGGTGTGTGGGATGTGGACCGCACCAGGTGCCATCCGGGGGTGTGTGACACCACCAGTCTCCAAACATCTGCCTTTTGGCAGAAACAGGCTGTGGTGTTTGCCTGCCTCCTTTTAAAACACTGGAGTGATTATGTGAGTGGGGCCAGGCTCAGTGGCAAATAAAAGGAGAGGCCCCAGGGTGTGTGTGTGTGTGTGTGTGTGTGTGTGTATGTGTTTGTGTGTCTGTGTGTATTTGTGTGTGTGTGTATATATATATATGTGTGTGTGTGTGTGTGTGTGTGTGTGTGTGTGTGTGTGTGTGTGTATATTGGGGTGTGTGTGTGTGTGTGTGTGTGTATATATATATATATATAAACCAATTTATTTATTTATTTTAAAAATTCTTTAAAAATATCATATCTTACCAAATTTTCACTTTAACCACATGAAACTATGTACATGTAAATACATTTAGGCTGGGCAAATGGTATTGTAATTTAAAGATTAGATTTAAAAGCTGGGCCAAAACTAACAAAATTAATTTCAACAGAGACAAATGTAAGGTACTACCCTTAAGGAGAAAAAAATGAAGTGTACAGATAAAGGATGGGGGACACCTGGCTTGATAACAGTACATGTGAAAGGGGACTAGGAGTCCTAGTAGATCACAAATTGAACATGCGTCAACAGTGTAATGCAGCAGCTAAAAAAAGTCAATGTGATTCTAGGCTGCATCAATAGAAGTATAATGTATAGATGGAGGGAAGTAATAGCTCCACTCTATTCTGCTTTGTTCCGGCCTCACCTGGAATACTGCATCCAGTTCTGGGCACCACAATTCAAAATGGATGTTGAGAAACTGGAGTGTGTCCAGAGAAGGGCGACTAAAATGGTGAACTTTCTGGAAACCATGCCCAATGAGGAGTGGCTTGGGGTTTTGGTTTGTTTAGCCTGGAGAAGAGAAAGATTAGAGGTGGTATGATAGCCCTGTTTAAATATTTGAAAGGATGTCATATTGAGGCTGGAGCAAGCTTGTTTTCTGCAGCTCCAGAGAACAGAACACAAAGCAATGGATGCAATCTACAACAAAAGAGATTCCATCTCAATATTAGGAAGAACTTCCTGACAGTAAGAGTTGTTCAACAGTGGAATATGCTGCCTTGGAGTGTGTTGGAGTCTCCTTCACTAGGGATATTTAAACAGGTTGGATGGCCATCTGTCAGGGGTGCTTTGATTGTGGATTCCTATATGGCAGAATGAGGTTGGACTGTATGGCTCTTGTGGTGTCTTCCAACTCTATAATTCTAAGATTCTATTATTCTAAAGGTATAATTCAATTTTGCTAGTTGCTGTTACTATTGCCTTCAGTGATATATGGGAATTAAGATTTTTGAGTAATATTGATTCAAAAAACATTACTAAGGATTCTGAATGGTGTGATATGGGAAGAAGTCAATAGGGAATTTGATACCAAGCAACACCAACCCTAGTGATGCCACTGTTGGTCATTTGCTTGTTTCAGAACCCTTCCACAGATGCTAGAAAGTACCTTTGTTTAAGCATCTTACATAGTGTGATCCAGTCCAGATCTACTCAGAAGAAATTGAAGAGGGGATTATTTTATCATTTTTTTAGTTGTTCGAGCATTCAGTAAAGAAACTGAATCACTTACACTTCCTGATGCCCTGCAGCACTGGACAACCAAATGCATTCTGAGTCTGTACAAAGACTGTTATCTTGGGTAAATCTTGTGTTTGGAAACATATTCTGAGAACTCAAACTGGCCCTTTACATAATCGTTTCAGGGCCAATTGACAGGAGATCATCTCTTTCCAAGAACTTGAAGCCCTGAACCAGCCTGAAGGTTCAGCAGCTGCTTTTGCACATTGAAACAGTGATTGCTTTACTTTTATTTCATTTATTATATTCTACCTTTCTCCTAGAAAAGAATCCAAGGCAGCTTGAAGGCTTAGAAGATCTTGTCACAGATCACCTACCTCCCAGATCTCAACAGCCCAGACTCTTTTCTTTGGTCCTCATGGCAGGCTGGAAGAATCTTATGGTGAAAGCAGTCTTGTGTAGATATCTGTTTTCCTCCTTTGTTAGACTTGGTGCTTTTTGTTTGAGTATCTTTATTCTGTTTACTCTGGTTGATATCATCACCATGACCCACCTGCTGTGATATCTCAGTCTGGTTGTCTCAAGATCTCACATGTTGATGCTGAAATCTCAGGGCCTGGGATAGTCTTGACCAGTGGCCCATTCACATTACAGAGTTATAATGCTATTATTCTAATTTAACCGCCATGGTTCAATTTTATGGGATCCTGGGATTGGAAGTTTGGGGAGGAATTTTTAAAATTCTCAGTGAGAAAGCAAAGCAAAATGGTACTCTAACTTTTTACCCTTGGGACCTCATTTATGACTATATGTGGATGTTGCAGAGAGGGATGTCAGCATAGTATATGAATACAAATATCTTGTTTATTTAGTGTGCATATTTTCATTCACACATTTATGTGTATTCATATTTTAACCTTTTCTAAGGAAATAACATTTTTCAAATTAGAACATTTTTACTTGAGTAAATTCAATATTTAACCCAGTGCATGTGTGGCATAAGGGTTTGAGTGTTGGATTGTGACTCTGGAGATCAAGGTTGGGTTCCTGGCACAGCCATGCAAACCCACTGGGTGACCTTAGGCAAGTCACATGCTCTCAGCCTCAGGGGAAGACAATGCCAAACCTCCTCTGAACAAATCTTGCCAAGAAAACCCCATGATAAGTTCACTTTAGGTTTGCCATAAGTTGGAAATGACTTGAAAGCACAGAGCAACAACATGTATAAATTTTACACACAAGAAAGTCTAGGAAGATGAGGAGGAGGAGGAGGAGGAGGAGGAAGGATCAGGGCTCCCCTTAAGCAACTTTTACATCCCCTTGGGTCTACCACTCCACCATTTAAGAACCACAGTTCTAGTACCTCACCAGACTAACAGTCTCAGGATTCCACAGGATAGAACTATGGCAATTCAAGTGGAATAATAGGACTATAAATGCGTAGTGTGAATGGGCCCCAGGTAACCCTACTACACCATTTCTGATTTGGCTTTCAATTGGCCTCAGTATGTTCAGTGCGTGGGCATGCAATGCTGGGCATTTAGGTCCTTTGAGCACATAAATGTCCTAGGAAACATCTTTCTCAGGATGCTGTTCATAACTGCCACTCCAGGTTTCTTCTCACCATCCAGATCAATTGTTAGCGGGGGAGAAAGCACCCTGCAGGGACTGTCTGGCTTTGGCATGTCATTTCCAAATATCAAAGTGATCACAAGGCTGTGATGCCACCTGGTATCCCCATCCCACCCTCACTCTTAGACTGAATGTGTTTGCATTCCCTGACAGGATCCTTGGAAGCCTGCCATCTGTGATACCAAGATCAGCAGAGATAATTAAAGGCTGACAATATGCCAGAGTCCTTGGAGCTGAGGCGGCACTGCCATTTGCAAAGGGAGAAAGCTTTTTAAGGGGGGGGGGGGTAGAAGAGTGCTCAATGGTATTAATCATAGGAATGTGCCAGAAAAGGCCAGATGTCTAGGTTGTTAAAACCAAAGGTGTACCTACTCTGGAGGAGGTATGTCAGAACTATCACTCTTTGAATACCTTGACTGCCAGGTCTAACTTACCATAGAAAGTTTGGTTGCCTAAAAGAGTTGGACCAGGATGCAGACCTTAGGCAATTACTTATTTAAAAATAGTTACAGTTATAATACCAAGACACCCCAAAGGTACTATTTGGCCCCTGGTAACATTAATCTATGAGCTGCCTTGGGTGCCTTCTGGGAGAAAGGCAGCATATAAATGAAATGAAATGAAATAAATAATACTATTTAGTTGCCATTATAGATAAAAGCTGCAAAGTCAAAATCCATAAAAGAGAGATAACTTTATTGGCCAATTGAAATGTGTAAAACACATCATGCAAGCTTAGGAAGCTCTACTGGCTTCTTCATCAGACAAATGTTAAAAATTATTCTTCTCCAAAAAATATCACACTACACAATTATAGCACTGTTATTCCACTTTAACTGCTATGGCTTCCTTCTGTGGAATCCTGGGATTTGCTGTTAAGGGGGGGGGGCATTTAACATTCTCAGCCAGAGAGCTCTTAAATCTCATTAAATGACAACCCCCAGAATGCCAATGGAGGCAGTAATAGAAGTTAAAGTGGAATAACATCACTATAAAAGTGTAGTGTGATATTGTCCAATATAAGAGTCACAGGTCTACATTTTCTATTGGATGTTGTTTCTGTTGTACTTCAGTGGGTTTGGAGGGATCTCAATGCAGACAGAGGCCACTCTCCTTCTTGGCCATGTGGAGACTTAGGCTGCATCTGCATTCCAGAAATAATCCAGGCTGACGCCACTTTAACTACCATGATTCAATGCTATGGAATTCTGGGAGTTACAGTTTGTTGTGGCACCAGAGCTCCCTGACAAGAGAAGGCTAAATAGCTCACAAAACTATAATTCCCACCTTTCTATAGCACTGGGCAATAACAGTTAAAAGTGGTGTCAAACGGCATTATTTCTGCAGTGCAGATGCAGCCTGAGACAAAGGACAGTAAAATTTAAATTTCACTAGCAGCCATAAGTAACTTTTCTTGGGATCCATGTTGTCTCTGTCCTACCCCTGAATTAATAATTCTTTAGTTTCATGCTTCGCAGGAAAAATTAACTAAATTGTTACTTTTAATTACTTTTAAAAACTTGAACACCACAATGATGTGGTCTGCAGGCATTTGTTGTGATGAGGTGTTGGATTAATTTCAAATTGAGCCACTCTTGTTTCTGTTTCTACTCACCTCATCACCTCTTCTTTTATTTGTATCACTGTTGGCCATGATATTTTCATTTGAAGTAATTTTGATAATTTATTATTGCTTTTAAAAAAATCCTGCTCTAGTTAGCACCCTGTAAAAGCAAGATGAGAATATCTAAGACAGTGAACATGTTTGTTGCCATCCCACAAGATCACTTGGGAACAAATGCAAAATGACATGAAACCTGGACCACCTGCATACTGCTCTGATCTTACTGACTCTGTGAATCCAATCTTTAGTTATCTCCATTGTGTGGGGGGGGGGATGTGTAGATACAGAATACATCATTTTCAGAAATGTACAAAAGATACAAAAGATTGTCAACAGTCCTGATTGATTCCCATGGGGAGATGGATTGTCCTAATACCAAGTTATTCTTGTGTTGCAGACTGATGCTGAATTCCCAGGGTGGTATGCCAGCAGTTGCAATCATCCTGAAAACAGCAAAATCTTGATACCAGAAAATCCCCATGGATTGGGCATTCTCCACTTCTGCAGAACAGACAAAAAAACCTCCATATTTTTTGCATGTGTAATTTCAAGTGTGACATCTGGATGAAAGTGAGGCAGTGAGGAGCCAACAAAGGAGAATAAAGGCAGAACTCCTTGGGTACCAGTCGCAAGTAAACAGATCTCTGTGACTCATGTGTCTGAAGCGGTCCTGTTCAGATAATGGACAATGACACCGATTATTAAGAATGAAACTTACCACTGTATCGGCTTTTCTAAATGCGACTGTCCAAAATGTGTCCTGAATTGTTATGAAGCAAGGTTAGGATGTGAGAACATTTTGTATATTTCATCAGCTTCTGGTCCAAAATATGGATCACACTGTAGGATAAGACCACATCCCTAAATACTTGATAAAGCTTTAAAAAAATATATCTCCTGCGTCCTCCCTTGTCCACCTTGCAATTATTGCTTCAGATGTTAGATCAATGGTGAAGCTTGAAAGACTGTTTGCAAATGCCTTAGATCTAGCTGCAACTACGTAGGTAGTAAGCTGAGTATTACCATGCATCATTACCCTTATCTCAGACTAATATGGAAGAAATTTGTGATGAGATGTTGGGATTTTATTGATTGCAGAATTACCCAACCATTCTCATGTTTCTGTATGATGATGATTATTACTGATATTTTGCATTGCTTTCTTAAGTCAATGGTGCCTTGCCTTTGATCTTCCCCAAGCTATATTTGATATTGCTGCTGGATAGAAATTAGGACCCACTATTTCCTTTCTTCTTCAAATTGTATTGTCCTTCTTGCTCATCTTTCTGCATTTTCTCCCTTGAACCCTGACCCAGCCCCTATTTTATAGCAGGAGCATGATAACATCAAGGAACACAAATGCAGCATTGGAATTATGGAGGAAAAAAGAAAGATCAGGGTACCCTTCAAAAAATAGCAAGACTCAGCTCTTGGGTCTATTAAAACATAGTCCCTCACAATCTTTCTAGATATAGTAAAACTGCACAATGTGGGAGTCTCATGCATAATCCCAAAGGGCAACTGTGCAGACCCCAAGTCCTTCCCAGCGTGCCACAGTCCTCCCCCCCCCCAAATATGAGATTTGTGTCTCTGAAAGCCACTAGGGGGTATAGTTTTCACCCAAAACATGGGTCGTCCTTGTTTTTAATGTTGGCCTATTCCCTGCCTCCCAGAAAATCACATAAAACTTTCCAATCATTCCAGAAGGAATCAATGGCATCTCTAGGGTTGGCTTCACCCAATGCAGTAACTCAGGGTGTCATCCCCCACATTGACCTCCACCCATACCACACCATATGGAATCCTTAGTAATCTTTTTTGTATTGATGTTACTCATAATTCATAATTCTCAGATATCATTGAATGTAATGGCAACAGTTGTGACATAAACAACTAGCAAAATTAAAATTATACCTTTAAACTACAATATCATATGCACCGTCTAATTGTATTTACATGCACCTTGTTTTATGTGGTTAAAATGAAAATTTGGTTAAATATGATTTTTAAAAAGAAATTTAAAAATAATTAAAACTTTATTTAATTTTTTTTTAAAAAAAGTTTAAAATTTAAATTCTGTAAAAACCAATGTGGGGCCTCTCTTTTCTCTTCCCACTGACCCTTGCCCCACTCACACCATTTTAAAGGGATGCAGGTGAACACCACAGCTCATGTCTACCCAAAGGCAGATGTTTGGGGAGCAGTGGCTTAATCTCCCCTTCGGGTGTCACCTAGTATGGCCTGCAGCCCCTTAGTGATGCCCCAGGAAGGTATGAGTGCAGTCTCTAGCCTTTCTCAACCTTTTTACCTTGGAGAGATCCTTGAAAGTCTCAGGGAAGCCCTGCATAAAAATTATTATATCTAAAGCTTAAAAAAAATGTTTGTTTGTTTTCAATCACAATCTTTTGCAGAATGCTTAGCAACATTCTGTGGGATCCTAAGGGACTTAGGAACTTTTGATGAGAAACCCTGCTCCAGATTCTCCATGGCTGACAGTCAGCCCTGAGCAGGAGCAGGATGATGTTAGCTTTTCATTTGGCTGAATTGATAGGATCAAAACCTGGGGAGAATTGAAGTGAGATCCAAAAAAGAAAGGAGATGTGTCTCAAGAAGTTGGAAGGATGACATTTCACTAGCTAAAAAGCTCAGCGTATATCAGCATGTGGATACTCTGAAGGCCTTTTTGAGTTATCCACTTAGGACTCTTTCACACTATCCGGTTGTAGCATTGTGACACCACTTTACCTGCCATGGCTGTATTCTAGGGGATCCTGGAATTTGTACTTTCGTGAGGCACATAGTATTCTCTGAGAGAGAGTATAACTTATCCACCAAATTACAAATGCTAGAATTCTATAGAAGGCAGTTATGAGCCTTATCACATGAGAAAAGAAAGCTGAAGAAGATCCAGATAGTGACTTTCTCTGTGCCTCTGAACATGCTGTCGTAGCACGTCCATTCTCTTCCTGAGGGAGAGTTGTATAAGTGTGCCTTTTGTCAAATGGATTTTTCCAGCATGACAAAAGGCACGTTTTTATGACTATCTCTCTTGGGAAGCAAATGGAAGTGCTATGACATCACTTGAAGAGACATGGAGAAAGTTGATATTCTTCCATTCCATTTCAGCTTTCTTTTCTCCTATAATAAGGCTCTCAGTCAGATAAAGAGGTATCAAAGTGCTATTAAAAATTAAATGTGAAAGAGACCTACCATTTAAAAACTACAGAAATGTTTGCGCCAGGGAGTGCAAAATCATTTCTTGACAAAATGAAAACCAGTGAACTGTATGGGATTTCCTGGCTCAGAAATTTCTGTAGTTTTGATTTTAAATGACCTTCTCAAGAAAGCTTTAGGAATGTTCACTTTGCTGGCTCTTTCGTCAGTTAGCACTGTACAAAACGAGTTCATTATCCAAGCCAGAAAAAGCAATTGCCCTGAATTTGGTATAGGGGAGAAAAAGGTATGTGCACTTAAAAAAAACATACAGTGGGTGTGCTTTCTGCTGAAATTATATATCCTTGTAATTGGTCTCAGTTCTCAGGCTGTTCTGAAGGGCACCAGACTGGGGTTGATAGAAGAGGAGCACAAGGTCAAAATTCTGTTGCTGTGAAACCAATAAAATTATATCTCAGATTTTGTAACTGAAAAAGGAGTTGCCCTTTGGATTCCATGTCTTGTTTTTCAGAACAGCATGAAATGCTGAAATGTACCTGGGAGTTAACTGCTATGGGGAAAGATGTCTGAATAAAACAAATAATAAATAATAAAATTTTATTTTTATCTCGCCTCTCCCACAGGATTGAAGCAGCTTACAACAACAATAAAATACAGTGCGCCCGCATCATATGCAGGCGCAATATACAAGCTGAAAGCCATACCAGAAGAAGCAGCACTGCATGCTGGAAAGAGAAATGGCACGTGTGGGGTGTGCCACAGCACACCACTGTGGGAATGAGCCCCATTGTCTTTAATAGGGCTTAGGCATACATGGAATTTCCCTTACATAGGGGGTCCGGGGTCTGGAATGGATCCCCGCGTAAGGGAAGGAACCACTGTACAATATAAAATATATCATACATTATAAAATACATCCCATTATTCCCTCCCTCCCAACACAATATCATAATAAAATACCATTAAAACAATCAAAACAGTCAAAAACAATCAGCGGCAAGGAGATGGGCAATTTGAAGTGTTCTATGTACTAAGGCTGTGCTAGGCCCAGAAATTAATATGCCATCACACACTCTCCAACACATGAAAAACAGCGTATGTATGCCAAAGCAATATCTGAGTGTGGACAAGTTTACAAAAGTTATTTATGAGAAAGAACACACAACCTAGGTTTGCTTTTGCCTGAGCCTACTGGGAAAGCAAGGTTCTTCCTCCCTCCTCTCCCCTTGCTAGGTCAATTGAGCATGAACTACTTTTGCATTTTCAACTTACCATATATACTTGACTATAAGTTGACCTCATGTATAAGTTGAGGGTAAGTTTTGGGGCCAAAATTATGGACTTTGATATGACTCATGGATAAGTCAAGGATAAAACTTAGGGGCATGTAACAAAGGATGTAAAGGACAAAGTTTACTGTCTTCATAAAAAAATGTCTTATTCAAATCCTTCTAAGCCCATGGCACTCCTTTGAGGGGAAGCACCAAAGAGCTGCCACACTGTCATTTTCCCACCCAAGCATTCAAAAAGGCCAGAAGCAGCATCATGGTGGAATGAGGCTTGTTGCTTCTTTTAGGTGCTCCCAGGATGTACTAAGCTCTTACCTTTTGCAGCTCTACTCAGAGAAAGAGAAGAGTTAAAATATATTACTTACATTTACCTGTGGATAAGTCAGCCCAGCTTTTTGGGGTCAATTTTTTGACAAAAATTTCCAGACTTATACATGAGTATATACAGTCGTTTGCAGCAAATGAAAGACGTTAAAGCTATCTGAAGGACCATATCTCCCTGCATGAGCACTTTAGAGTTTTAAGATCACCCGGGGAGGCCCTTCTCCTTGTCCCACTACCTTCTGAGACTCATTTGGTGGGAACAAGGGAAAAGGCCTTCTCGGTGGCTGCTCCCAGACTCTGGAACTCCCTCCCCAGAGAGGCCAGGCTGGCCTGTCCTTGATCTCCTTTTGGCAGCAGGTTAAAACATTTTTGTGCCATCAGCCCTTGACATACTGTTGAGGCTGGGTTCTTTATGCTGTGTGGTGCTGGTTTTGAAATTTTTAAGTCTGTATATGGTTATTTATTTTTATTGTTTTAATATATTTTAGTATTTTCACTTGTTTTAATATATGATAGTTTAAGTGAATATTTTATACTTTCATTTAACTTTTCTAGTGTTTTTAACCTGTGTTGTTTAAAATGTTGTTAGCTTTCTTGAGTCCCATTATTGGGAGAAAGGCAGCATATAAATATTTAAAATAAGAAGGAGGAGGAGCAGAAAGGGGGGAAGTGGGAGGAGAGGAAAGAAACTGGGACATTTTAAAAGCAACTGAAAAAGTGGGACAATAGTGGATTAATCAGGACTGTTCCTGCCAAATTGTAACAGCTGGTATGTATGTAGGCTTGCCATAACCCGCCCCCCCCCCAGTAGCACGCTTTGGGGGGGCCCTCCGTCAAGGTCCGTTTGGGCCCCCACCCGTGCCTGGTCCCCTTTGGGGGGCCCGCTCCGGCCATTGCCGCTGCCGCGAATGCGACTGCTGCGGCGCCACCACCTCCTCCTTCCAGCTCGCTTCCTCCTCTTCCTCGCCTCCAGGGCGAGGGGCTTGAATTGCCGCCCAGCCCGCAGGTATGGGGAGGAAGTGGGGCAGTGCGTGCGCGGCTGCCCGCTGGCCCTATGAGGCGTGGGCGCAGTTCAAGCCTCGCCCGTGGAGGCGCGCCGTGCAGGCTTCGAGCAGGGAGAGAAGGGGCCTCCTGCCCCAAGGGAGACCCTTCTGCTCCCTGCTTGGGCTTCCCCGCCGGCCAGCAGGCTTCAGGGCAGGGAGAGAAGGTCTCTCCTCCAGGGGACCCTTCTCTCCCTGCCTTGGGGCTTTGCCCGCTGGCCAGGCAGGCTCCAGGGCAGGGAGAAGAGGGTCTCTTCCCTCTCCGTTCAGGGAGACCCTTCTCTCCCTGCTTTGGGGCTTGGCCCGCCCCCGCCGGCCAGGCAGGCTCAGGCAGGGAGAGAAGGGTCTCCTCCTCCAAGGGAGACCCTTCTCTCTCCTGCCTGTGGAGCTTCCCTCCGCCAGCCAGGCAGCTCCAAGGCAGAGTAGGAAGGGTCGCTCTCTCCAAGGGAGCCCTTTTTTTCCCTGGCCTTGCACTTGCTCCTCTTCTTTCTCCTCTTCCTTCCTCTTCTTCTGGTCTCCCGCCTCGCTCCTCCGTCCTCCTCTTCCTCCCCTTCTTCTTCTTCCGTCCTCCGTCTTCTTTTTCCTACCCGTCATCCGTTCCCCTCGTCCTCCCCTTTTTCCTTCCTGCGTCTACTTTCTCTTCTTTTTTGGCTTCTTCCTCCTCTCTTCTCCTTTCCTCCCCTCTTCCTTCCTCCTCCTCGTTTCCTCCTTTTCTTCTTCTCCTCTTCCGCTCCGTCGGCGTTCTTCCACTCGTTCCGTCTCGTTCTGGTTTGACCAGAAGGGAAGCACATTTTCTGCCATCTGTCTAGAATAGGTCCAAATGTCCTCCCATTTTTATCATCCTAAGAATCATGCATTATATGAATTTTTTTTAAAAAAAACTCATTTTTTTGCAGTGTCCTCCATTTTTAAAAATGTGTCCTCCATTTGAAAATGTTTGTCCTATGTTTTTGTCCTACATTTGTACCAGTTTCGGAGGTCCGTGACTTATGGCAACCCTATGTGTATGGTCAGTCATATATTGGGTTATTGTTCGAATCCCATACCTTTCCGTTCAAGAAAAGAACAGCTGTATTACTTCAGTCCAAAACGCTCTTCTGACATCAAGCACTGTATGTACGCATGTCTTCCAGTTATCTCAACATGGATCTTCATCTTGCGAAAGTTAACAGGCAAAGTACGAACTACTTATTGTTTGTTCCTCCAAACCTTTTTTTTACAACATACTTCTCCCCGACTGTCATTGTATTATTTCCCATTTTATTCCGGGTGAAGGAATCACTGGTCTTTGGCATTATTTTTTTACTCTTTATCCTTTTGTGCCTCACCGGTGGGGCTGTAGCAAGTCATGTCCGTTTTTCTTTATAACATTGCCAAATCAGACCTCCTCTCTGTTGTTCGTCGGCGTAAGACTTATGTGTCAGTGCCTTGGGTCGTTCGTGCCTTGATTATTGGTCTTTTTGAGTGCCTTCCCTTTTTTTTTTCACCTTAGGTTCTCTATTTTCCATTCAACATTCTTCTTTGCAAAGTTGATCTTGTCAGCCCATCATTTTGTCGTGTTTACCCACCCACGTTTTTTTGAAATCATTCATTCTTTCTAGGGTTGAGTAAAGGTTCTTGTTTAACATTCAGAGCCTACCAACCTAGCTCGCTGGTGCCTGCATTTTTGCAGGCCAGTTCTTTCGTTTTTATCACTGCCTTGAGATCGTGATTAATAGGAACTTCCGGCTTCCTACCCAAGCCAACTTTCCTTTTCCTTCCTCATATTGCTTCAGCCTCCATTTCACTTGCCGCGTCCACCATACGCTGGAATTGCTTCGTGAGTACATTTGCAGACTGCCTCCTTGCTCATTATTTTTTAAATTGTGTTTTTTCCAAGCATTTGGATTTTATAGGTGTTTTTGTGGGTTTTTCAGACGTAGGTGGCCATGGTTCTAGCAGAGTTTTCTTTCTGACATTTTGCCAGCTCTGTGGCTGGCATCTTCTGATAAAGATGCATTTTTGGCATTTAGTTGTAATTTGTTTTTAATTCATCGTGGTATATGTTTTTTATGATCTTGTTTATAGCCATTCATATAGTGGTTTGAGTGATAGGAATATGGGGGTGATCCTTAGGGTTGCCATTAGTCAGAAAGTGATGTTGAAGGAAACAGCAAAAATAGTTTTATTATATGTAGTTTGTTTAGTCTGGTTTGTATAATAGTGTTATTTTTTGTATGTTTGTCTGGCTAATTGTTGATTTATAATTGTATTGTATAATTTTTTATTTTTATTGTTCCTTCTTTCCCTCTCTCTCCTCTCTCTGTATATACATATATTTTGTAGACGTGCATGCTTTGAAGGACCCACTATGCTTGATTGTTTTACCTATAAAGCACGACCATTGTTAGCATACCCAGCATCTGTATAGTTGTTCATATTTTTTATATGGTCATATCGTGGATCAGGCTGTTTTTAAGAGTCATGATGATCTTTGGAAGTGCGTAGACGCTTCCCATAGGAAGACAACATGTTGACCTATGGTGGAGGATCTAGATAATATACACAATAAATGCAGAATGGTTGCTGATCACTCCAACGCTCCCCAGGCTTTCTCGCATATCCTCTTGCACTGGGAGAAAAAGTAACTCCATTGAACTAAAATGAGTAAGACCATATCTCCTAACTTCCCGTCTGTCATGTTCCAGCAACCTTTTCCTATTCAGCGTATCTTGGGGTTAGCCTACAGTCCAATCACTGTTTGTTACTCTGGAGTTAAAACATTTTCTGAAATTGCCCATTTGTTGTCAATTCCATGGCAATGCAATCAACGCTTTGTACTGCGTACGGGAAACATGTAAGTACCCCCTTAAGTACCAACAGGATATATATCCCAGTCGGGCACATGTCCAATTTGCAATTGTGGTGAGCGACTACTGGAGTCTGGTCCCAACCATCTGAGCTCTTCGTCTTCTTCAGTATCGTCTTCAACATCTGTGCCACACCCCACTTTCCATGGGTTCCTCTACCAGGAGTGGTAATATCCACTCGTCTACACCTAAGCCTTTACTATTTCATTTCCAGAGATCCATTTTAATTAGCTTTGTATGGAGTCTAGTACTGAATTGTTCTTGTGTATTTGTGTGTCGTCTTTTCTCATATTTCTAAATAAACCTTGTGTTATTACCAACGTTTTTGGGTAACGCCATGTAGATGGATGGCACTATATAAATAAGCAACAACAATAAAAACACACCAACTCTAACACGGAGCAAGACAGAGTGCCCCTGTAAATCACAGTTGAATTCTCCTTGTCCAGCTCCCATGGAAATTAGGCTTTGGGCTTCCCTAAATAGCTGCCAACTGCTTCAAATATGTGGCAAGAATTGGTTACAAAAGAGCTGAGTGTTTTCCATACCCAATTAATTCCTGAATGCAGTTAAAAATCAAAGTGCTCTAGGAAAACGAAGAACCTTTAAATTTGAAGCTGTATTTTAGAGTTCCAAAAATAGACCCTGCTAATGGGAAATAAACCTAGTTTAGTATTAATATGAGTAATGGTAATTGCCAAGTATTAGACTGAATAATTTAAAAACACTGTATTGGGAGAAAAATTACTCAGGTGGGGAGCTTCCAGTTCCTCATGGTAAAGCACTTTTTGCATAAAGAAGGACTCACTAGAAAGGAGGGCGTCAAAACCAGGCTTAGCTCCCCTTAAAGCAATAGGGGAGGTGCAGCTTTTAGAGCCTGACACTGAAAAGCTTGTTTCAGTTGTCCCAAAGTGAAAAAAGGCCATTCATTATTCAGCTGGATCCGTTAGCTCTGACAACGGAGTGTAAATTTAGGTTAGTCCAATAGGCGCCATGTTTAATTCCAAAGCAAATTTCTCCCTATTAACGGTTAAAAACACTGTTCTTTCAATGTTTAGGGTCTGTCTCAGTTGAATCCACTGTTTGTTGGTTCAGGCATCTGTAGCAAGCAGAAAAACAGGCTGGCTCAGATCTTCCACTGACAATTCCTTGAGATATTAAAAGTTGGCTATCATGTCACTTTTTGTCTTCCTTCTTCTCCAAGCTAAACATACCAAGCTGTCACAAGTAAGTCGCGTCGGAAGGCTTGGCTTTCCAGACGGTGATCACCGTGGGTGCTCTTTCTCTGGACATGTCCTGCGTGTCAGTAATCCTTCTTAAACTGTGTTGCTCAGAACTGGACAAAGAGATCTGACCAAGCAGAATATAATAACATTACTACTTCCTTGACCTGGATGCACTACGCATGTTGTATTGCCCAAAATGCATTGCTCAGGTTGGCTGCTATTGCTGCAAAACCTGTGAGATTTCTGGAATCTTCTGGATACTACTGGAGACAGCTACTTCTTTGCAGAACAGGTCCAAAAGCTGTCACAACAGCAATTTCTTTCACATTCAGCATGTTCAAACTACCCACCCCAGTTGCAGCAGTCAGAAAAACTGGCAAAATATAAGGGCTGGGCTCCTGGGAAAATGAAGCCCCAGAACAACCTATAAAGGGAGAGGCAGGTGACAGCATTCATAGAATCAGACAAGCATAGAGTGTGGAAGAGACCCACAGGGGCCATCCAGTCCAACCCCCTGCCATGCAGGAAATCACAATCACAGCATCCCCGACAGAGGGCCATCCGCCTCTGCTTGAAGACCGCCAAGGAAGGAGACTCCACTACACTCAGAGGGAGTTGATCAACTGTCAACAGCCCTTACCTCTCAGGAAGTTCCTCCTAATGTTGGAGATGGAACCTCGTTTTCTCCTGCAGCTGCATCCATTGCTACCGGGGCTAAGTCCCTCTGAAACAGCAGAAAACAAGTCTCTGCCCTCCTCAATAGGACTTCCCTTCAAATATTTAAATAATAGGGCTAATCATATCACCCCTCTTAAACTTCTTTCTCAGGCAAACATACCCAGCTCCCAAAGCGTTTCCTCATTAGGGCATGGTTTTCCAGACATTTCAATCACCATTTTAGTCGCCCTCCGTTGGACACGATCCGTTTCCTCAAATGTCCTTTTGAATGTGCAACCCCCGAACTGGACACAATATTACAGGTGGGGCTGACCAGAGCAGAATAGAGTGCACTATTCTTTTCCCTTATCTAGACACTATACGTCTATGATGCAGCCTAAAATAGCATTGGCCTTGTTAGCTGCCACGCCGCATCGCACTGTTGAACTCATGTTCAACTTGTGGTATATTGGACTCCTAGAATCCCTTTCACAGGTTTGTCCTCCCCTTAGCCAGGTGTCCCCCCATCCTATATCTGTGCATTTCATTTTTTTTGGCCCTAAGTGGCAGTACCTTACTTTCTCCTGTTGAAGTTCATTCTGTTAGCTGTGGTCCCAGCTTTCTAGTCTAATTCAGGTCAGTTTGAATTTTGATCCTGCCCTCTGGAGTAGTAGCTATTCCGCCTAAGTTGGTGTCATCTGCAAAATTTGATAATAGTGTCCCCCCAATTTTTTTCCATCCAAGTCAATTGATAAAAGATGTTGAACAGTACTGGGCCCAGACGAGCCCTGTGGGACTCCACGGGTCCGCTTCTCTCCAGGATGAAAAGGTGGCATGGTTGAGCACCCTTTGGGTTCGTCCGGTCAACCAGTTACAAATCCACTTAGCATCAGATTCTGTGCTGCTGCTACTGCCACCATTGCCGGTTGGCCCTAGCTCACCCTAGTGATTGCTGCACCTGTGGGACGTCTAGAAATCTTCTTTTGTGAACTACTGGGACAGCTACTTCTGTAAGGTCCGGCCCATGAAGCTGACTGAACAAGTTCTTCCAGTAAATTCCACCTGCCCCTGCTGAGGCAGGTAGAAACGCTGGTAGACTAAAACCTGGACCCAATGAGGAAAAGTCCCTTGTTGCTGAAGGGGTCACCACTGAAGGGGGAGAGACCTAAGACAGGAAGCACCCCCTTTGGTGGCATCACAAGGCAAGGACCTATCCTACTGGTCAGAGGCTTTTTTTGTAAGCTATGGGGGAGGCTTTAAAGAGTGGAGCTGCTGCCCTGCGCCGAGAAAGCTGGATCAAGGGCTGTGGTGACCCCGATCTGGCGTTGTTGGCTGGCGGCCAAAGGAGGCGGCAAAATGCTGCTCTTTTTTGAGCCCTGCAAAAGGCTGGCTTTTTCCTTTTTTCCACCATCAAGCGGCTTTGCAGTGCGCTTTGCAGCAGGCAGTGTAGAAATGGCGTCTCCTGCTGCTGGAGCGCTGCAAAAGCTGCCCATGGGGGGGTTGGGTGCGGCATTCACTATCTGGGGGGTTGGCAATCAGAGCACGTGGCGTCTAAACGCCCATGCTCTCATGCCACCCCCAAGCCAGCACAAATGGATGAAAGGCATGAATGAATATGTTATTTATATCCTGCCCTCTTTTCCGTTTTGGGGATGAGGCGGTAAACAACATGATTATATGATAAACAATGATAAACAATAACCCACAAAACCTTAGCCTAACCCTCCCTCCCATTTTAAAATTAAAAATAAAATATAGTTAAATAATTGTAACAATAACAATCAAATTAATGCACAAATCCGCAAGTGAGAAATAGGAGGAGGGTGATTCAATCGGTTCGGGGACATGATCAATCCCTGGGAAGCTTGCCTGAAGGGAAGGGTCCTTTTTAAAAGCCGCCAATGAGGATAATGGCGATCTCTTTCCGCAGATCATTCCACGCTTTTGGAGCCGTACAGAAAAAGACCTCCGGGAGGTCACTGCAGTCCCTGGTTTTTCGTTGTTTGATGTAAAAGATTTTACCAAGAACGGGGTTGTAACGGGAAGGATTATAATGGGAGGAGGCGTTTCCTTCAGTTGACTGGAACAAGCCATGTAGGGCTGGATAGGTATAAACACAGCTTGTACTGGTGCCGGAAGCTAGTAGCAGGGCCAATGTAGTGACTTTAGAAGAGGTGTAATTCGTCAGAGACCTGGAGTTTTCCGCGAAAAGTCTGGCTGCCCATTTTTTTGTATCAATTGAAGCTTCCAGACAGGCACAGGGTTGCCCATGTAGGACATTGCAGAAGTTCAAGACAATAGTTACTAGAGTGTGTACAACCGTGTTCTAGGTCCCACTGCTCCAAGTAGGGAACAATTGGCATATCAGCCCAAAGCTGATAAACAGGCACTCCTGCTCCTGGCTGTCATTCATCTGAGAAGACAGTTGAGCAACAATCCAGAATCACCCCCAAGCTGGCGACACAGTCCCCTTCAGAGGAAGTGTGGACACCCATCTAGGACTAGGCGACTTACCCTAACCCCCGGATGGGGGTTATTACCTATAAAGAGTACCTTCATTTGATGTGGATTCATCTTAAGTCTATTTGCCCTCATCTAGATCCATTACCCGACCTCAGGCAGTCATATCAGGAGGAGAGATCCTCCGTGGGTCACTGAAACAGTCCCGAGACATAGAGAAATAAATTTGGGTGTCATCAGCTAATGATAACACACGGCCCAAGGTCTCTGGGATGATCTCACCCAGTGGCTTCAAGGTAAATGTTTGAATACATTGGTGACAGTATCCGCTCCTTGAGGGCACCACACCTGGTTGACCTCCCTCTTAGGGCCGAACAACTGTCGCCAAGTACAACACCATCTGGAACCTGCCCGAGAGTAGGACTGGAACACTCAGAGCAATGCCTCCGATTCCCAATTCCCTCCGTGCTCCAGAGATATACAGTATTCACCAAACAATGTTTTTCGATTTACCCGTTGTCAGGTCACGGTAAAACAAACAACACTTGAATTCTGAGGGAGAAGAAAGGAGCAGGAAAGAGAAGAGGAGGACCAGGCACACTTCTATCTGTCTAAGACCCAGTGGCTGGTGAGGGACCTGCCTCCAGATTAGCAAGTGCCATTCCCTCTTTGCCTCTGAGGGAGAAGAAGAGCAACTAGGGCACACCTCCATCATCAACGCCTGGGCCTGCAATGGCGTGGTGAAAACCATGCGGGTGTTTCAACTGCCATTGCTGTAGCTCGGAGGAAGTAGAAACAAGCCAGGATCTGCTGAAGTTAATTTTCACACCACCATCCATTTTCCCATTGTGTGTACATTCCTTATTTAGATTTAAGCTTATAGACGGTCTACTAACCTTAGAACAGCCAGTCTGAGAGCTTGTGGCTTGAAGGATGGCAGATAAATACATTAAAAAGTAAAATGAAGAAGTATAAGTCCTAAGTAATAAAAATAAGTACTAAGTGATTAAGTAAATGAAGAAGTGATTCATGTAAGGAAAGGAGAAATGATGGAAACGAACAATATAAAGTCTTCATCCACCCAAAAAGGAGACACAAAAGACTGGCAGCAAACGACACCGACCATAGCACGAATCGTCCATGCAAGCAAAATCATGCTTAAAATTCGGCAATATAGACGCCAACATACAGTGAGAGAGAAATCCTGGAGGTCCAAAAGCAGGATTCAGGAATTGAAGAGGCACTAGGGACCACACTGAAAAACATATGAGGGCTATGCTGAGCACCAGGAATTCCCAAAGAAAATCAGGCATGTACTTTATAGACTAATAAGCAAAACATTTGACTGCATAGATAATGAATGCCCTTAAAGACATGGGAGTTGCCAACACATCTGATTGGAATCTGGACTCAGGAAAGAGGCTAATGTAAGACAAAATTGAGAAAGAGAATGTTTCCCATTGGCAAAGGGTTCAGACAAGGTGCAGCTTATCCATTCACCTATGCAACTATATGCAGAACATTATTGTAAAAAAGCAGGCTTGGACACAAACTAAGCAGAAAAACAGTGAGGACAGGGGTTCTTGAAGATGTCTACATCCACAGTCGCCATGGGTCGAAATTGAATTTGAGGGCAAGTTAACAAACAACAAATTAATAAGTAACATTTTTAATGTGTCCAAGATTGCAAAGCAGTTTTTCCACAAATTATATAGCCATAGATTTTAGACAGCATGAAATAGGAGTGGGAAGCGTTGACTGTCAGAGGTTTGACTTTAATCCGATAATCATACTCATTAGCCATGCTAGGTAGGACATTGATGGGTAATGAAGCCAAGAAACAGTTGAAGGCCAATTTCCCCCCACATTTGCATTTAAAGCAGGGGTGACAACTTTCAGAGAGAGTATGTGCCACTTTTAACCATGACCACCTTCCGCTGCTGTGCCCATGACCAAGAAGTGAGTCATAATCACTTCCAGTTTTCTATTTTGGCATATTGTTGTCCTTGAAAGGACTTGGATGCAGGGGGAAAATGCTGCATTTCATACAACAGCAGTTCTGAGCATTTTGAGGGCCCCAAACCCTGATTTAAAGCATGGTTGGCAACTGTGAAGGAGGAGCCATTCTCCCCCATGCAGCGTACCAGCACTCAAAGAAATCCTGGAAGTGATATTGTGTCACTTCTAGTCCCGGACAAGTGTGTGTTTCACCTTTTTCTCACTTTCCCCCTTTGATTGACATAAAAAGTGGGGGGGGGTTTACAAATACACTCTTTGTGGCATGGGGGGTGTAGTGTTGTTTTGGCGAGGCCAAGGAAACCCTTGGTGAAGAAGCACTGTCCTACATTAAACTAGACCTCGGGGTGAGGTCGGTGATGTGCTGATGATGATGTGAGGCCGCTACTGTCTTCCCAATTGCATGTCCTCTTTCCTTCACGGCATTAAGTGAAATGGGTAAATATGTATATATGGTAAATGGGAGAGACGTTGGGAAAAGGCTTGGGCATGTCAGTACTCGGCCCTCATTAAGAGACGGGACCCTGGGAAAGCCAGCTCTCAAAAGTGAAACAGTAATTTCAAAGAAAGAAAACCCAAGCTGTGAAAGAAATTCTCATCTCTAAAAGAAATAACGTTTCATGTTTGTGAAATGCAATTCTGCCTTGTTTAAAACCTATTCCAAAAAAAAAAAACCACTTTTCAATTGGATAATGTCCTGCTTGAAGAGTCTGTCTCAGAAAGGGTTTGGATTTATCGGTTCCAGGATTATAAAAAGGTTTTGTAGTACCTTGTTTTCTTCTGTGTTAGTTCAGTTTACTTGCTGTTACAGCTTCCAGCGATGGCCCGTCATCTCTCTCTCACTGCAGAACACTTACCCATTCCCTCCGTTTATTTATTTTAAATCCATGGCCAAGACGTTGGATGGTCCTCAACCGATCCCTCTTTTTACTTTTTGAATAGACCGTGAGCAATAATAAGTTGAGTGATAGGAAAATGTGAATGGTCAAGACGCATAAAGGAAAAATTTTTGAACATGTTACTGAACTTTTCTGAACATGTTTCCATTCGGTCGTGGAATGTGTTCAGGAACATGGTTTAAAATAAAGGAAATGTTTATCTTAGGATGTTCGGACTTATTTTCTAGACTGGGCTCTTTTGGGGAGGTAGTAACTATTTCTTTTTAGTTTTCCTATTCGTATGTGTTTAGCAAAGTATCTTAAGGCTGCAGTGCAAAGCATATTTTAATGAACACAGTGGACCTTACTCTGCTGAGTAAACAGGCGTGAAATTACACTACGAAAGAACAAAGCTTTAAAGTTTCCAGCTTTCTTGTGTGAAAGAGGTGTTGTGGGGGTGTTTTGGGGGTACTTTTTGACATAAGATAGGGGTTTAGGATGGTTGGCCCGATCCACCCCAAATCTAAAGGGCCAGATGATGTCTGCCTTTTAGATTTGGGCCAGACATCATTGGCAACTAACTGTTTGCTAAGTCCCCAAGCCAAATGCCAAGTCAAGCTTTTCCAGCCGCCATTTGAAACAGTAAAAAGCATCCTTTGCTCCTTATTTGCTTTCCTCGGTGTGGGGAAGGAGATTTAGAGAATTATAATGACAAAACCATCTAAGTATGAACAGCTTGGCTGGTACTCTACAGTGCGGACAAGTGGTAGCCTACGCGCCCCACAAATGATTTAGGGTGTGGTAACGTCAAATCTCAATGACAAAAGCATTTTTACCTACCCAAGTTGGCTGGTACAACTAGGGTTGGGCCATAGGTCAGGACTCCAAACGGAAAAATTAGGACAAATGTAGGACAAATGTAGGACAAATGTAGACAGCATTTTCAAAATGTAGGACACATTTTATTAAATGGAGGACACGTGAAAAACATTGGGTGATTTTTAAAAAATGTTATATAAAATGCATGTTTTCTTCTTAGGCAATGAATCAAAATGGAGGACATTTTGGCATTATTCCTAGAAGATGGCAGAAATGTACTTCCCGTTCTGGCCAAACACCCCCCCCCCCATTCCAAAACACACACAGCACATTGGGGCATTTGAACATGGCTGCTTCTTGCATATTTCAGAGGCTTATTGCATAACCAATCCTTTGGGTTTAATATTTAACATGGTTATATATTTAAACATGGTTATTACATATTCATTGCTTTTCCATAACCAAGGTGCCATAATGTGGAAAGGAGTTTTGAGGCACACAGAACAGGCAGCACAACAACAACAGAGGAGGAAGAAAGGGGGGAAGAAAAATGAAAGGAGAAGGAGAAAGAAGAAAAGAAGGAGAAAAAAATAGGAAAAATAATATAAAAAATAAAGGGAGGAGGAGGGGAAGAAGAGGAGGAAGAGTGGAAGAAGCAAGAGGAGAGAAGAGGAGAAAGAAGAAGGAAGAAGAAGGGAGGAAGAATAGGATGAGAGGGGAAAAAGAGGAAGGAGGAGAAGAGGAAGTAGAGAGGAAGAAGAAGGGGCAGGAAGAGGGGAAGAAGAAGAGGAGGAAGAAGAAGAGGAAGTAGAGAAGGAAGAAGAAGGAGTAGGAGGAGGAGAGAAAGAGGGGGAAGAGGAGAGAGGAGAAAGAAAGAGAGGCAGAGGAGGAAGAAGGAGGAGGGAAGGGGGAAAAAGAGAGAAGAAGAAGAGGTAGTAGGTAAGTAGAAAAAGTGAAAAGATGGAGAAGGGAGGAAGAAGAAGAGGAAGTAGAGAGGAAGAAGAAGTGAGGAGGCAGGAGGAGGAAAGAGGGGAAGGAGGAGGAGGTAGAAAGAAGAGGCAAGGAAGAGGGGAAAAAGAGGAGAAAGAGGTAGTAACGGGA
>NC_056525.1:13474540-13504140 GCF_019175285.1 Sceloporus undulatus | reverse complement strand
TTTAAAAAAATGTGTCCTCCATTTGAAAATGTTGTCCTATGTTTGTCCTACATTTGTACCAGTTCGGAGGTCCTGACTTATGGCAACCCTATATGTATGTCATCATATATGGTTATTGTTCGAATCCCATACCTTTACGTTCAGGAAAAGAACAGCTGTATTACTCCAGTCCAAAACTCTCTTCTGACATCAAGCACTATATTACAGCATGTCTTCCAGGTATCTCAACATGGATACTTCATCATTGCCGGAAAGTTAACAGGGCAAAGACAGAACTACTTATTTTTCCTCCAAACCTTTTTTTACAACATACATTCTCCACCACTGTCAGTAATATTCCCATTTATCCGGTGAAGGAATCAAATGGTCTTGGCATTATTTTTTTACTCTTTATCTTTTGTGCCTCACCTGGGGGCTGTAGCAAAGTCATGTCACTTTTTTCTTTATAACATTGCCAAAATCAGACCTCCTCTGTCTGCTTCGTCTGCTAAGACCTTAGTTCATGCCTTGGTCATTTCGTGCCTTGATTATTGTAATCTTTTGAGTGCCCTTCCCTTTTTTCACCTTAGTTCTCTAGTTTCCATTCAACATTCTTCTGCAAAGTTTATCTTATCAGCCCATCATTTTGATCGTGTTTACCCCACTTTTGAAATCATTCATTCTTTCTAGGGTTGAGTAAAGGCTTCTTGTTTAAACATTCAGAGCCCTACACAACCTAGCTCTCTGCCTGCATTTTTCAGCCATTCTTTCTTTTTATCAGCTGCCTTGAGATCTGGATTATAGGAACTCCAGGCTTCCTACCCAAGCAAACTTTTCCCCTTCCTCATATTAGCTTCATCCATTTCACTTGCTCCACCATACATCTGGAATTGCTTCTGAGTACATTTGCAGACTGCTCCTTGCCTCATTATTTTTAAATTGTGTTTTCCAAAGCATTTGGAATTTTATAGTTTTTTGTGGGTTTTTCAGACTATGTGGCCATGTTCTAGCAGAGTTTCTTTCTGACATTTTGCCAGCATCTGTGGCTGGCATCTTCTGAGAAAGATGCATTTTGGCATTTTAGTTTAATATTGTTTTATCATCGTGTATATTTTATGATCTTGTGTATAGCCAATGTCATATAGTGGTTTGAGTGATAGGAATATGGGGGTGAATCCTTAGGGTTGCCATTAGTCAGAAATGATTTGAAGGAATACAGCAAAAAATATTTTGATTATATGTATTTGTTAGTCTGGTTTGTATAATAGTGTATTTTTTGTATTTTGTCTGGCTAATTTGATTTATAATTGTATTGTATAATTTTTTATTTTTATTATTCCTTCTTTCCCTCTCTCTCTCTCTCTGTATATACATATATTTTAGACTGCATGCCTTTGACAGGACCCACTATTCTTGATTGTTTTACCTATAAAGCACCATTGTTAGCATACCCAGCATCTGTATATTGGGTTCATATTTTCATATCTGGAGTCAGGCATGTTTTAAGAGGTCATGATGATCTTTGGAATGCTAGGACGCTTCCCATAGGAAAGACACATTGACCTGATGTGGAGGATCTAGATAATACCACAATAAATGCAGAATGGGTTGCTGATCACTCCAACCTCCCCCAGGCTTTCTGCATATCCTCTTGCACTGGAGAGAAAAGTACTCCCATTGAACTAAAATGAGTAAGACCATATCTCCTAACTTCCCTCTGTCATGTTCCCAGCAACCTTTCCTATTCAGCTATCTTGGGGTTATCCTACATCCAATCACTGTTTGTTACTCTGGAGTTAAAACATTTTCTGAAATTGCCCATTTTGTCAATTCCATGGCAATGCAATCAAACGCTTTGTACTGTACATGGAAACATTAAGTACCCCCTTGAAGGTACCCAACAGGATATAAATATCCAGTCGGCACATGTCCAATTTGCAATTGTGGTGAGCGACTACTGGAGTCTGTCCAACCATCCTGAGCCTCTTCTTCCCATATCGTCTTCAAACATCTGTGCCACACCCCACTTTCCATGGGTTCCTCTACAGGAGTGGTAAATATCACACTCTCTACAAACCTAAGCCTTTACTATTCCATTTCCATAGATCCATTTTAATTAGCTTTGTATGGAGTCTCAGACTGAATTGTTCTTGTGTATTTGTGTGCTCTCTTTCATATTTCTAAATAAAACCTTGTTTAGTTACCAAACGTTTTGGGTAACGCCATGTAGATTGATGGCACTATATAAATAAGCAACAACAATAAAAACAACAACAACTCTAACACGGAGCACGACAGAGTGCCCCTTTCTCACAGTTGAACTTCTCTTGTCAGCTCCCATGGAAAATTAGGCTTTGGGCTTCCTAAATAGCTGCCAACTTGCTTCAAATATGTGCAAGAATTGTTTACAAAATAGCTTGAGTGGTTTCCATACCCAATTAAGTCCTGAATGCAGTTAAAGTCAAAGTGCTCTAGGAGAAACTAAAGAACCTTTAACATTTGAAGGCTGTATTTTAGAGTTCCAAAAATAGACCCTGCTTAATGGGAATAAACTAGTTTAGTATTAATAATGAGTAATGGTATTGCCAAGTATTAGACTGAATAATTTAAACACTGTATTGGTATAAAATTACTCAGGTGGGAGCTTGCCAGTTCTCATGGTAAGCACTTTTTGCATGAAAGAATGACTGCACTTAGAAATGAGGGTGTCAAAACCCAGGCTTAGCTCCCCTTAAAGCAATAGGGAGAGGTGCAGCTTTTAGAGCCTGACACTTGAAAAGCTGTTTCAGTTGTCCCAAAGTGAACAAAGGCCATTCATTATTCATCTGGATCCTTAATACTCTGACAACAGGAATGTATTTAGTCCAATAGGCCATGTGTAATTCAAAGCAAATTTCTCCCTTATTACGGTTAAAAACAACTGTTCTTTCAAATGTTTAGGTCTTCTCATTTGAATCCACTGGTTTGTGTTCTAGCCTCTGTAGCAGCAGAAAACAAGCTGGCTCTATCTTCCACATGACATCCTTTAGATATTAAAAGTTGGCTATCATGTCACTTTTTGTCTTCTCTTCTCCAAGCTAAACATACCAAGCTGTCACAAGTAATTCTTCGTAAGGCTTGGCTTCCAGACTGTTGATCACCTTGGTTGCTCTTCTCTGGACATGTTCCTGCTTGTCAGTATCCTTCTTAAACTGTGTTGCTCAGAACTGGACACAGAGATCTGACCAAAGCAGAATAGAATAACATTACTACTTTCCTTGACCTGGATGCACTACTCATGTTGATATTGCCCAAAACTGCATTGCTCATTTTGGCTGCTATTGCTGCACCTGTGAGATTTCTGGAATCTTCTGGATACTACTGGAGACAGCTACTTCTTTGCAGACCCAGGTCCAGAAAGCTGTCACAGCAATTTCTTTCAGCATGTTCTACCCACCCCAGTTGCAGCAGGTCAGAAAGAACTGGCAAAATAAGGGCTGGACTCCCTGGGAAAAGAAGCCCCAGAACACCTATAAAGGAGAGGCAGGTGACATCATTCATAGAATCATAGAATCATACAATCATAGAGTTGGAAGAGACCACAGGGGCCATCCAGTCCAACCCCCTGCCATGCAGGAAATCACAATCACAGCATCCCCGACAGATGGCCATCCAGCCTCTGCTTGAAGACCTCCAAGGAAGGAGACTCCACTACACTCCGAGGGAGTTTGTTCAACTGTCGAACAGCCCTTACTGTCAGGAAGTTCCTCCTAATGTTGAGATGGAACCTCTTTTCCTGCAGCTTGCATCCATTGCTCTGGGTCCTAGTCTCTGAAGCAGCAGAAAACAAGTCAGCTCCCTCCTCAATATGACATCCCTTCAAATATTTAAATAGGGCTATCATATCACCTCTTAACCTTCTTTTCTCCAGGCTAAACATACCCAGCTCCCTAAGGCGTTCCTCATAGGGCATGGTTTCCAGACCTTTCACCATTTTAGTCGCCCTCCTTTGGACACGCTCCAGTTTCTCAATGTCCTTTTTGAATTGTGGCACCCAGAACTGGACACAATATTCCAGGTGGGGCCTGACCAGAGCAGAATATAGTGGCACTATTACTTCCCTTGATCTAGACACTATACTTCTATTGATGCAGCCTAAAATCGCATTGGCCTTGTTAGCTGCCGCATCGCACTGTTGACTCATGTTCAACTTGTGGTCTACTTGGACTCCTAGATCCCTTTCACATATTGTCTCCTTAAGCCAGGTGTCCCCCGTCCTATATCTGTGCATTTCATTTTTTTGCCCTAAGTGCAGTACCTTACATTTCTCCCTGTTGAAGTTCATTCTGTTAGCTGTGGCCCAGCTTTCTAGTCTATTCAGGTCATTTTGAATTTTGATCCTGCCCTCTGGAGTATTAGCTATTCCTCCTAATTTGGTGTCATCTGCAAATTTGATAAGTATTCCCCCAATTTTTTCCTCCAAGTCATTGATAAAGATGTTGAACAGTACTGGGCCCAGGACAGAGCCCTGTGGGACTCCACTGGTCACTTCTCTCCAGGATGAAAAGGTGGCATTGTTGAGCACCCTTTGGGTTCGTCCGGTCAACCAGTTACAAATCCACTTAGCATCAGATTCTGATGCTGCTGCTACTGCCACCATTGCCAGGTTAGCCTAGCTCCCCTAGTGATTGCTGCACCTGTGGGACTTCTAGAATCTTTTGTGAACTACTGGAGACAGCTACTTCTGTAAGGGTCCAGGCCCATGAAGCTGACTGAACAAGTTCTTCCAGTAAATTCCACCTGCCCCTGCTGAGGCAGGTAGAAACGCTGGTAGAATAAAACCTGGAGCCCAATGAGGAAAAGTCTGTTGCTGAAGGGGTCACCACTGAAGGGGGATAGACCTAAGACAGGAATCACCCCTTTGGTGGATCACAAGGGCAAGGACCTATCCTACTGTTCAGAGGCTTTGTAAGCTATGGGGAGGTCTTTAAAGAGGTGAGCTGCTGCCCGGAGAAAGCTGGATCAGGGCTGTGGTGACCCCGATCTGGCTTTTTTCTGGCGCCAAAGGAGGCGGCAAAATGCTGCTCCTTTTTGAGCCTGCAAAAGGCTGGCTTTTCCACCATCACAGCGGCTTTGCAGTGCTCTTGCAGCATGCAGTGTATAAATGTCGCTCTGCTGGAGCGCTGCAAAGCTGCCCATGGTGGGGTTGGGTGGCTGGCATTCACTATCTTGGGGGTGGCATCAGAGCACGTGGCGTCTAAACGCCATGCTCTCATGCCACCCCCAAGCCAGCACAAATGGAATGAATGCATGAATGAAATATTTATTTATATCCTGCCTCTTCCGTTTTGGGGATCGAGGCGGGTAACAACATGATTATATGATACACAATGATAAAACAATAAACCCACAAAACCTTAGCCTAACCCTCCCTCCCATTTTAAAATTAAACAATAAAATATAGTTAGAATATATGTAACAATACATCAAAATTATTGCACAATCCGCAAGTGAGAAAGTAAGGAGGAGGGTGGATTCAATCGGTTCTGGACATGATCAATCTGGGAAGGCTTGCCAGAAGGGAAGGGTCTTTTTAAAAGCCTCCAATGAGGATAATTGGCGAATCTCTTCCGGCAGGTCATTCCACGCTTTTGGAGCCGTAGCAGAAAAAGACCTCCGGGAGGTCACTGCCAGTCTGGTCTTTTTTGATGTAAAAGATTTTTCCCAGAGGAACGGGGTGTACGGGAAGGATTATATGGGAGGAGGCGTTCCTTCAAGTTGACTGGACCCAAGCCATGTAGGGCTTTATAGGTGATAACCAACAGCTTGTACTGTGCCCGGAAGCTAATAGGCAGCCAATGTAGTGACTTTAGAATAGGTGTAATTCGGTCGAACCTGGATTTTCCAGCGACCAGTCTGGCTGCCATGTTTTGTATCAATTGAAGCTTCCAGACATGGCACAGGGGTTGCCCCATGTAGAGGACATTGCAGAAGTCAAGACAATAGGTTACTAGAGTGTGTACAACCGTTTCTAGGTCCCACTGCTCCAAGTAGGGACACAATTGGCATATCAGCCAAAGCTGATAACAGGCACTCCTGGCTGTCGTGTCAATCTGAGAAGACAGTTGAAGCAACAAATCCAGAATCACCCCCAAGCTGCGGACACAGTCCTTCAGAGGAAGTGTGACCCCATCTAGGACTGGCGGACTTACCTCCATACCCGGATTGGGGTTACCTATCACGAGTACCTTCATTTGATTTGGATTCATCTTAAGTCTATTTTCCCTCATCTAATCCATTACCGACCTCAGGCAGTCATTCAGAGGAGAGATGCCCTCCTTGGTCACTGAAACAGTCTGAGACATAGAGAAATAAATTTGGGTGTCATCAGCATAATGATAACACCCTGCCCCATGTCTCTGGATGATCTCACCCAGTGGCTTCATGTAAATGTTGAATAGCATTGGTGACAGTATCGCTCCTTGAGGGACACCTGGTTTGACCTCCCTCTTAGCCGAACAACTGTCGCCAAGCTACACCATCTGGAACCTGCCCGAGAGATAGGACTGGAACCACTGCAGAGCAATGCCTCCGATTCCCAATTCCCTCAGGTGCTCCAGAAGGAATATACAGTTATTCAACCAAACATGTTTCAGATTTACCCTTTGTCAGGGTCACTGGTAACACAAAGCAACACTTAGTATTCTGAGGGAGAAGAAAGGAGCCAGGAAAGAGAAGAGGAGGAGCCATGCACACTTCTATCTTGTCTAAGACCCAGTGGCTGGTGAGGGCCCTTGCCTCCAGATCGCAAGTGCCATTCCTTTGGCCTCTGAGGGAGAAGAAGAGCAACTAGGCACACCTCCATCACGCCTGGGCTGCAATGGCTGGTGAAACCCTGCTGTGTGTTTCAACTGCCATTGCTGTAGCTTCTGAGGAAGTAGAACAGCCAGGAGCTGCTGAAGTTAATTTTCACACCACCATCCCATTTTCCTTGTGTGTACATGTCTTATTTAGATTGTAAGCTTATAGACAGGTCTAACTAACTTAAGCCATTCTGAGAGCTTGTGGCTGAAGGATGGCATATAAATACATTTAAGTAAATGAATAAGTGATAAGTAATAAGTAATAAAAATAAGTAATAAGTGATTAAGTAAATGAATAAGTGATTCATTTAAGTAAATGAATAAATGATGGAAACGAACAATATACATTCTCATCCACACAAAAAGGAGACACAAAAGACTGCAGCAACTACACGACCATAGCACTAATCTTCCATGCAAGCAAAATCATGCTTAAAATTCTGCAATATAGACTCCAACCATACATTGAGAGAGAAATCCTGGAGGTCCAAGCAGGATTCAGGAATGGAAGAGGCACTAGGGACCACACTGAAAACATATGATGGCTAATGCTGAGCACCAGGGAATTCCAAAAGAAAATCAGCATGTACTTTATAGACTGTAGCAAAACCTTTGACTGCATAGATAATGAATGCCCTTAAAGACATGGGAGTGCCAACACATCTGATATGGAATCTGTACTCAGGACAAGAGGCTAATGTAAGAACAAAATATGAAGAAAGAGAATGGTTCCCAATTGGCAAAGGGGTCAGACAAGGGTGCATCTTATCATCCTACCTATTCAACTTATATGCAGAACATATTGTAAGAAAAGCAGGCTTGGACACAAACTAAGCAGAACAGTGGAGGACAGGGGTTCTTGAAGATGTCTCATCCACAGTCGCCATGGGTCGAAATTGATTTGAGGGCAGTTAACAACAACAACAAATTAATAAGTAACATTTTTATGTGTCCAATTGCAAAGCAGTTTCACACATATATATATCCATATATTTTAGAGCATCATGAAATAGGAGTGGGAAGCTTTGACTGTCCAGATGGTTTGGACTTTAATTCCTATAATCCCTACTCATTAGCCATGCTAGGTAGGACATTGATGGGTAATGAAGCCCAGAACAGTTGAAGGACCAATTTCCCCCCACCTTTGCATTTAAAGCAGGGGTGGACAACTTCAGAGAGAGTATGTGCCACTTTTTACCCATGACCTCTGCTGCTGTGCCCCATGACCAGAAGTGATGTCATATCACTTCCAGTTTCTATTTTGGCATATTTTGTCTTGAAAGGACTTGGATGCAGGGGGAAATGCTGCATTTTACAGCAGTTCTGAGCATTTTGAGGGCCCCAACCCTGATTTAAAGCATGGGTGGGCAACTGTGAAGGAGGGCCATTCTCCCCCATGCACTGTACCAGCACTCAAAGAATCACTGGAAGTGATATTGTGTCACTTCTAGTCCTGACAATTGTGTGTTTCACCTATTTTCTACAAGCTTTCCCCCTTTGATTGACAGTAAATTGGGGGGGGGGGGTTGCAAATAAAAACTCTTTTTAGCAATGGGGGGTTGTGGTGTTTTTTGGCCGAGGCCAAGGAAACCCTTGGTGAAGAAGCACTGTTCCTACCTTAACCTAGACCTCTGGGTGAGGTCTGTGATGTGCTGATGATTATGTGAGGCTCTACTGTCTTCCCAATTGCTGTCCTCTTTTCCTTCACTGCATATAAGTGAATGGAGTAAATACAGTATGTATATATGTAAATTGGAGAGACGTTGGGAAAAGGCTTGGGCATTTTCAGTACTCTTCCCTCATTAAGAGACTGACCCTGTGAAAGCCAGCTCTCAAAAGTGAAACAGTATTCAAAGAAAGAAAACCCAAAGCTGTGAAAGAAATGTCTCATCTAAAAAGAATAACGTTTCATGTATTTTGAAATGCAATTCTGCCTTGGTTTAAAACCTATTCCAAACAACTTTTCAATTGGATAATGTCTGCTTGAAGAATTCTGTCTCAGAAAGGGTTTGGAATTTATCTGTTCCAGGATTATAAAAATGTTTTGTAGTACCTTGTTTTCTTCTGTTGTTATTTCAAGTTTACTTGCTGTTACAGCTTCCAGCGATGGCCCTCATCTCTCTCTCACTTGCAGAACACTACCCAATTCCTCCTTTTATCCATTTCCAAGACAGTTGTATGTACCTCCCCTCTTTACTTTTTGAAGTAGACCTTGAAGCAATAAGTTGAGTGATAGGATGTGCAATGTGCAGACTCATAAAGGAAATTTTCTGAACATGTTACTGAGACTTTCTGAACATGTTCCATTCAGTCTTGGAACTTGTTCAGAGAACATGTTTTAACTAAGGAAATTTTTATCTTAGGATGTATCGGACTTATTTTCTTAGACTGTTCTCTTTTGGGGAGGTAGTAACTATTTCTTTTTAGTTTCTCCATATCGTATTTGTTTAGCATAAGTATCTTAAGGCTGCAGTGCAAAGCATATTTAATGAACACAGTGGACCTTACTCTTCTGAGTAAACATGCTTGAAATTACACTACTAAAGAACAAGCTTTAAAGTTTCCAGCTTTCTTGTGTGAAGAGGTGTGTGGGGGTGTTTTGGGGGTACTTTGACATAGGATAGGGGTTTAGGATGGTTGGCCTGATCCACCCCAAATCTAAAGGGCCAGATGATGTCTGGCCCTTTAGATTTGGGCCAGACATCATCTGGCCCAACTACTGTTGCTAATTCCCCAGCCAAAATGCCAAGTCAAGCTTTTCCAGCTGCCACTTTGACAGGAAAAGCATCTTTGCTCCTTATTTGCTTCCTCTGTGTGGGGAAGGAGATTTAGATAATTATAATGACAAAACCATCTAAGTATGAACAGCTTTGGCTGGTACATCTACAGTTCTGGACAGTGGTAGCCTAGCCACAATGATTTATGGTGTGGTAACGTCAATATCTCAATGACAAAAGCATTTATTACCCAATTTGGCTGGTACAACTAGGGTTGCCATAGGTCAGGACCTCCAAACCGGTACCAAATTAGGACAAATGTTAGGACAACATTTTCAAACGTAGGACCATTTATTAAATGGAGGACACGTGAAAAAAATTGGTGTGATTTTTAAATTTTTTAATATAAATGCATGTTTCTTAGGCAAGATCAAAATGGAGGACTTTTGGCATTATTCCTAGACAGATGGCAGAAATGTACTTCCCTTCTGGCCAAACACCCCCTCCCATTCCAAAACACACAACAGCACATTGGGGCATTTGACATGGCTTCTTGCATATTTCAGAGTTATTGCAAACCAATCCCTTTGGGTTTAATATTTAACATGGTTATATATTTAAATAGTTATTACATATTCAGTTGCTTATTTCCATAACCAAGGTGCCATAATTTGGAAAGGAGTTGAAGGCACACACAGAACAGCAGCAACAACAACACACAGAGGAAAGAAAGGGGGAGAAGAAAAATGAAGGAGAAGGGAAAGAAGAAAAGAAGGAGGAAAAAATAGAGAAAATAAATATAAAAAATAAGAGGAGGAGGAGGGGAGAGAGGAGGAAGAGTGGAAGAGCAGAGGAGGAGGAAGAGGAGGAGGAAGAAGAAAAAAGGAGAAAAGAGGAAAAAGTAGAGAGGAAAAGAAGAAGGGCAGGAAGAGGGGAAGGAGGAAGTAGAGAGGAAGAAGGAAGGGGAGGAGGAGGAGAGAAGAAGAGGATGAGGAAGAAGATGAAGAGAAGAGGGAGAGGAAGAGGAGAAACGGAGAGAAAGAAGAAGAAAGGCTGTTTTCCCCGCCTGGACTCCGTCCCCCGCGGCGGGAGCCAGGCGGGGAAAGAATCCTCTCTGAGGCGAGGCTTTTTCCCCCACCTGGGCTCCTGTAACGGTTACCTCTCTTTTTTATGGCTGGCGGTGGAGGGTCTTTTCTTTATATAGTAGCGTGGTGGAGCTGGATGTTTGCTAAATTTTATGTAAACCCAAAATATAACTTTATTAAACAAAACAGTTGAACATCTCTTTCTGAACTGATGATATTATGTAACAGCTGTTAGTCAGGCACAGGTTACTTAGTTACATTTATATTCTTGACTCGGCTATAGTCACTTCACTTTTCCCAAGTATTTCTCAATTACATAGGGACTTTTCGACTCTATTTAGACAAGTCTTCTCTTAACTCAGCCACCAAGGCTAATCATATCTCACAGGATATAAATAATAATAAATAATAATAATAATAATATAATAATAATAATATGTTTATTTTTTAAACCGCTATTCCAAATAGTCATAGCGGTGTACAAGAAAAATATATAACAGTACAAGAAAAATCTACAATTAAGATAAACTGTATCTTCAGGCTAGCCCCTGATGACGCTGGGCCGCCTGCTCTCTTCCTCAACGGCCGAAAGATGACAGTTCAGTTGGAGGGGGTGGAGGGCATCACATTTCCAGCCTCTCCCTTTCTAAAGGTCTGGCAGTGAAACGTAGGGAGCCCTTTTCTTCACGGACTCATTACCCTAACCGTCCTTCTCGAGTCCTGGAACCCTCCTCTGGATTTCCAGCCCTAACTCCCTCAGTCCTGGCAGGAACTCCTGGACCCCCAGTCCTTCTCTCCCCAAGATTCTAAACCCTAACTGCCGTTCAAATTGTCCCGGTTCCAACTGATTCCCCCAACTGTCGTTCGGAATCTTCAAAAAATTCCAGCCTACAGGCTATTGGCTGGTCCTCAGCTGCCTTCTTGATTGGACAGCTGGGAGTGCTCTCCGTTAACAGCTCCGTTCCTGGCGGCGGGGCCCAAGAAGGGAAGAGTCTGGCTTTGGCTGCTGCCAAGTTGTGACTAAAAACCACCCTAACAAAGTGGTGGGCGGGCGGGAGAAGCACCAAGACTTGCTCCCTTCCACAGCTTGGCTCACTCTGCTCGAAGCCAAGCAACCGACTGAGGGAAGGGCCAGCAACATGGCCTATATAGGCCTAGGCCCCTCCCTCCCTGCGTGCTGTGCGGGCCCCGCCTCCAAGGCCCAGTCCACCAATGGGCAGCCTTGGAGGACCGGAAGCCCTGCACCAATGAAACTGTCTCCCAGAGCGTCGCGGACCGGAAGGGCCGCCCCTTCCGCCCCTGCGCACCAATAGGAGCCGGGCAAGCCCCAGAGCACTCTGGGGCTTGTAGTCCAGCCACGTCTCTAGCGGCAAAACGGTCTGCCCGGCGAGCGGGGACCGTGCTTGTTGGTTTACAAACCACCAATGGGTTAAGCACAGTTATCTAATGGTCATCCTCTCCTATATAGGCCATTTCAGTTTACACATACAATGTGGGGGGGGGGTGCTTTTTACTGAATAACCACTTATTGATGATGTCATGTTAAGAAGGCTGTCTCCATATGCACTGAGTGGCCATTGATTCAAGGTGGTTTCTAATATGCTGCATTTTTTGTGTCATGCCTCTTGAAGCATAAGCTCAAAAGGTTTCAGTGCTATCAGGGCTAATAAAACTAGGAGGAATAGTTTGGCATTTAATTGGTTTTCTGTTATCTCTTTAATGTCTTAAAGTGTTTTGCTTGTTGTGGTATTGTTGGCTTGAAACGTGGTAAATAAAATGCCAGAAGTAAATAAATAAAAAGAGGATGAGATGGCTTAGTGGTTAAGACAACACTTCCGACCCATTGAAGATTGGAAGGTTGGCAGTTCGAGGCCCAGAGTGCTGCATGATGGGGTGAGCTCCCATCAATGTCCCAGCTTCTGCGAACCTAGCAGTTCAAAAGAATGCAATGCAAGTAGATAAATAGATACCACTTCCAGGGGAAGTAACAACATTCAGTACAGTCATGTGACCACTGACCATGGAGTCATCTTTGGACAATGCTGTCTCATTGGCTTAGTAACGGAGATGAGCACGCCCCCTATAGTGGTTATGACTAGACACTCATGTCAAAGGACAACCTTTTTACCTTTTAAATAAATAAAACTTTTTTTTTTGCTTGCTTGCAGCTAGCTGCTTTACAGACATGGTAGGGCTGAATCACTCACTCATGCACACACTTTCCCAGTCATCTGAAACTGGGTACAATGTGTATAATCAAGTTAAGCCTCATGTGATGGTATCCATATTAGGACAGTATCAGAAAGAATCAAATGTACAGTCCCGTCCCGGGCTGGACCTAAATCTCAAGGAGATTGTGGTTCTTGCTTCAGAATTGGATCTTCTGTGATTAAAAAATCATTATGCTTTTAATTGTTGTATTTTTATTGCCAGGAATGGGGGAGGGTGCATGTTTTTTTTTCCGCTCCCATAGACCAAAATAATTTGCTGGCTTTGTACAGTCCGCCCTTCTTATACCCGGATTCAAGCCTCCATGGTTTGAAAAATGTTCAAAAAAGTATGAATTTCAAATATCAAAACCTCAATTTTCCTGTTCCATAAGGGACACCATTTTGCTATGTCATTATATTTAATGGGACTTGAGCAACCATGGATTTTGTTATCCATGGGGGATCTTGGACCAACCCCCAGCATAACAAGGGCCCACTGTATACTAAATAATAAATAATAAATAAAATAAAACTTTTATACCCCGCTTTTATATAAAAAACAATCAAAGCGGCTTACATGAATAATACCTCTTGCTGTGCCTCAGTCTGCAAAATGGTTGGGGATGGCCTTGGATGGACCAGTAGCAAAACTTGTCTCCTAAACTAGATTCCCCCCCCCCATTTTGGTTACTCGTTATTAATTTTAGAGCCAGTATCCAGCCTTCTGCCTTCAGTGAATACATTAAATTTACCAACTGCTGTGAACATGCTAGCTCAGAATTTACAGTGCTGCCTGCTTATGAAAAAACCAAGGCGAAGGCAGATGTAATATTTATACAGTTTTCACAGCAGGTGCCAAGCCTCACAACTTCTCCTGTGCATATACATACCCGCAAATCAAAGCCTATACACGCTGTCAGTCATAACACTCTTTCCTAATGCTTCAGAAACATTTTCCACCTTTCATTTTTTTGAAAGTGGCACAGGTAGATTTATTTACACATTCACTTTACTTCACAATTATTTTTTACAACTGCAAATATTTCTTTAAAAACAGAGGCAAATCTGTCCTGGGATGGCAAAGAGGGTGTTGTCATGATGTACATATGTGTTACAGGTATACCTCAATTGAGACCCAGCCTGGGCATGTGGTTTCAGTGTTGGCAGTGACTCTGGAGATCAGGGTTCAATTCCCTGCTCAGCCATGAAACCAGTTGGGTGACCCTGGCACAGTCACACTCTCTAGCCTTAGAAGAAGGCGATGACAAACTCCCTCTTGCCAAAAAAAAATCCCCCTCATAGGTCACCAAGTCAGACATTTGGTAACCATGGCAGAGAGAATATGTAAAGAATAGGGACACAGGTTCCTATACTACAGATAAGAACATTTCAGTATGTTTCAGCGAGCTCTTTAGTCAAAACTAAAAATGTGCACATTTGAAATTAAATAATCAGGTCAGGTAAACATTTTGGAGTTCTAGAGACCATGGGAAGGCTTCACATACCTAGGGATGATTCTGATTAGATATGCATAGGATTGTGCTCTTACGCAGAAAATCTACATAGACTTGTGGCTTTAGCTGAGAGGGTTTTAGATGAAAGTCAGAATGAAATAAGTTTAAATGACTATCTAATTGAGGTTTTTTCTGAAATCCAGCTTTCTTTTCTCCTTTCAAGATTGTAGCTACTGTCAAGAATCCGGATTCGTATGTCCAAAGGAAGAAGAAAGGTTAGAAGGACCGCGGGGGGGGGGGGACACATTACGATTATTTCATTCTTAAACAAAAACTTGCACAATAAACTGAAGCCGCTACCAGTTATGTCAAATAAAAAACGGGAAAATAATACTTTGGATGCTCCCCGGTTGATTTCATAACATGATCCAAGACAGAGGTATTTCTTATGCATATTTTTTCCTGTCTTCCAGGCTTATTTGTGTGTTCAAGAAAAAAATTCATTTTTGTTCTACACCCCCCCACCACACCCACATATAAGTGTTAGTTATTGATGAAGAAAAGATAAGCTTAGCAACATTGCTTTTGCCTCATTCTACAGGGAAAGCAAGATTCTGTCCCCTCCTCTCTCCCTTGCTGAGCAAAAATGAGTGCAAACTACTTTTGTACTTTGAACTTAATTTTGCAGTAACTGAAATGAGCTAAGAAAAAAGGAGAAAGGAGAAGGAGAGAGAAAAAGTGACTAGCAGAGGATTATGCGGGACTGTCAGTGCCAAATTAGGTACGGTTGAAGGGTATAGAGTATTGGTTGTATAAACCCCTATGCAGAGCTTGTGAGATATATATATATATATATATATATATATATATATATAGATTCACACTTTGATTTTTATGGGGGGGGGGGGGAGAGAATCCAAAAACCAGTATGTTTTTCCAAGCTTTGGCTAGGTGTGCCTACAGTTCTTCCCTTTGATGTGGAGCCCTTTGCCAATCAGAATTCACACATCTTAAAGAAGAGCCTTTCTGCATACTGGTTTTTCTTCTCACTCAGTTCTGATTTTTATTTTACATCATTGCTATTTAGTTAAGTAGTGGTCTTAGACCAGTGCCATCCTCCTGATGGTCCCTGCAAATTTCAGTGGGCACAAATATGGTGTTGTTCCCCTGACTCACTGCAGGGAAAACCCTGTTGATCTCCCCCAACAACAAAATAGCTAGAAGCTCTGTGTAAAGAAGCATCTCCATCTCCTCTCTATCTCTGTGTGTACATGTTTTTTAACTGCCATCACATCAAAACAACTGCATCTGCACTGAAGAAATAATGAAGTTTGACACTGTTTCAAGTGCCTTGGCTCCATCCTATGGAATCTGATGTTTGTTGTGGTGCCAAAGCTTTCTGACAGAGAAGGCTAAATATCTCACAAAACTACAAACCTCAGAATTCCATAGCATTGAGTCCTGGCAGTTTAAGCAGTGTCAAACTGCATTATTTCTGCAGTGCGATGCAGCCAACTTTGACTTATGATGATCCCTATGAGTGAGAGATTCCAGGTTATCCTATTCTCTACAGCCTTGCTCTGGTCTTGCATGGCCGTGACTTCCTTGATTAAATCTATCCATCTGAATGTGTTCTTTCTTTATTTGTATTGCCCTCTACATTACCAAGTATTATTAGATTTTTCTAGTGAATCATATCTTCTCATGATATGGCCAAAGTACAACAGTCTCATTTATTCATCTTGGCTTCTAGGGAGAGTTCAGACTTGATTTGGTTCTAGGACACATGAACTCTTCTCCATCACCCAATTTCAAATGAAAATTGATTTTCTTCGTTTTCACTTTGCTTCATGTCCAGCTTTTACAACCACATTGGAAATTGGAAATATGATGAAATGCATCATTTTAATTTAAGTATTCAGCTATATAACTTTACACTTCACAATCTTGTCTAGTTCTTTCATAGCTGCCTTCCAAGCCCTAGGTTTTTTCTTTCTGTTTCCTGACTGCAGTCTCTATTCAGATTAATGACTGAGACAAGGTATGGAAAATCTTAAGCTATTTTAATGCCTTCATTGTCCCCTTTAAAGTTAAGAGTAAAATTATCTCTGGTCATGCTTTTGTTTTCTTAATGTTCAAACTTTTTTGGCACTTTCTCTAGGGATGCCATAACCGGCGGCCCCCGTGACAATCACGCTTTTGGGGGGGCCCCTCACAGTCACGCGCCCAGTTTGGGGGCCACCCCCCACATTCTTTTCCCGTTGTTCGGGGTCCGCTCCTCCGCGCGCGGGCTGTGCGCCACTCTCCCCACCTGGCGCACTGGCTTAGCCTAGAGAGCAGTCTCTTAAAACATCTGCACAGAGCTATTATATACCAAGTGAGCCCACTTGGTATATATAACCCTCAGGAAGCTTACTTTCCAGGTTTACAGTTGAGAGAAAAGAAAAAAAGGCCATACATAAATCGTTCATATTGTCTGGGAGTTTAATTGCCTCATCTTTTTAAATGTAAACCGCGTCAGTTATTCTTGTAATTCTTTTATCACAGTATCGTGTTTTGAGCCCTAAACACCTTAATTGTAATATGCAAATTTTTTATCCCGAAGCTGACCATTGGGAAAGGAAAGAAGCAATCAGCCCTCCTGCTTGGTTTGGTGTTTCAATGGGCTTGGTTAAGGAAAGAGCTTTGCCTTGCTTGTAAATAGGAAAGCGCTTTGGGGTAGCAAAGGCTGCAGAAATAGTTTTGACCCCCCCTTAAACATGCCATGGCTCAGTGCTATAGGATTTCTGGGAAGTGTTTAGTTTCTTGTGGCACCAGAGCTTTTTGACAAAAGGAGGGCTGAATAGTCCACAGCGGAGGAGGGCATTGCCGGGGAGGGCAAAGAGGCTTCAGAGCGGGCTCAGAGCTGGGCGGAGCGGTGGGGGGGCCAAGGGGGGGAGGACTACGCGCGAGCCCAGAGCGGCAGTTTCCAAGGTCCGAGCCAGGGTCTAAGGAGACCATGACGCATGGTGGAAGAGGAAGGAGAGGTGGAGAGTAAAAGCATGAGGAGGCGGGATGACTCCGGAATAGTGCTCTCTGTTGTTCCGGGATAGATTATTAGTACTGGGACACTTCCCTTGGCCCCTCCCTCCCTCCCTCTTCGCCCGCCCCCCCCTCCCCTCCTCCTCCTTCGGAGCAGCCCAACCGCCAAGCTCATCCCACTCCCAGGCTTTTCTCTCTTCCCCCCCCCGCATTTGATTGAGACCTTTAAATGCAAAAGCTCAATGCTCTGGAATTCTGGTGTCTGAGGCATTTGGCCTTCTCTGGTCGAGAGCTCTGGTGCCACAATAGACTACATTCCCAGGATTCCCCAGCACTGAGCAGTCTCAAACTGGACCATTTCCTCAGTGTGGATGCACCTGGGGAGGAATTCTGGCATGCAGTTCAACTAAGTTTGGAGAGTATGGGACTCCCTCGTGCAAGATATCTCTGGGGGCCACAGTGTACTACATTCCCAGCATTCCCCAGCACTAACCCGCGCGACATTAGTCACTCTCAAATTGGATTCTTTCCTCAGTGTGGATGCAGCTTTGGTGAGGAACTCTGGGCATTTCAGTCCAGCATTGTTTTATTTCTGCAGTGTATTTGGACCGAAGAACAAAGGTGACCAGGCATCCTCCTCCTTTTCCAGGACATGTCCTCCATTTGGATCATGGCTAGAAGCAATGGATTTATAATTACATGGGTGTTTTAGCTTTTATTTTTGCCATGTCCTACATTTTTTGCTTGGGTGCCCTACATTTGGGGGTGAGGGCATTGGTCACCTTGTCAGATAGCTTTCCAGGGGTTGTATGCCATTCTGCTGTGGTGCTGGAACAGACCACCATTCCAGAAATCCATAGCATTCAGCTGAGGCAGTTAAAGTGGTCTCAACCAGATGATTTCCGCCAGTGTAGATGCAGCCCAAGCCTTTTGCCTCTCTTTATGTCTGAGATTTCAAAAAGACAGCCCTGGCACCACAACAAACCTACAAATCCCAGGATTCCATAGGATGGAGGGGTGATGATAGAGTGAAAGCAGTGTGCAGCAAGCCTAAGTTGTGCGTAATACAGGTTCTTAACAGGTTGCACCTCTTGCCTACAGAGTCTCTCCCAGGCCCCAGCGGGGCCCCCTAGGAGGTTCTGCCTCGCTGGGGCTTGGGAGAGGCTGTCTCCCAGGCCCAGCGAGGCCTTGGAGAAGGTTTAAAAATGTAGGACCTTTTTTTTTTTTTTTGTTAATTTCCTGGCTAGGAAATTTTTTTAAATGTCCTACATTTTAAGCCTTGTCCTACATTTTTTCCCAGTTTTGAGGTCCCCCGAGATGGCAACCCTAACTTTCTCCAATAATCATTCCTGGTCCTTGCTATATTTTGCTAGTAGTTGGATTCTTCTGCATATCACCAGGGAACCCTGGTGGTGCAGTAGTTAAATGCCAGTACTGCAGCCATAATGTTGTGAGTTTGATCTCAGGGCTCCAGGTTGACTCAGCCCTCCATCAATTCATAGGTCGGTAAAATGAATACCCAGCTTGTTGGTGGGCAATTGGCTTACAGATTGTAAACTGTTTAGAGAGTGCTGAGGTCACTGATAAGCAGTATAGAAATGTAAATGCTATTGCTATATCTTAAACTGTTGCCTCCTTCCTTGGAGTCTAATCCTGCTTTACATACAATATGTTCAGTGTATAAGTTAAACAGATAGAGTGATAAAATCAAGCCTTGTCTGACCCTCTTGCCAATTGGTAACCATTCCATTTCTTTGCATCCTGTCCTTACAATAGTCTCTTTTCATCAGTACAGATTACACATCCCAGCTCCATCAGGGCTAGCCTGAAGAAAGAAGCTCCTCCCTCCTTAACTGTCATCTTTTGGCCTGTGAGGGAGAGAATAGGCTGGCCCAGCTCCATCAGGGCTAGCCTGAAGAAGACAAGCCCTCCAACTGCCTTCCTCAAAGAAGACCAGCCCTCCCTTCAGCCTGGAAGAAGCAGAGTCCTCCTTCCAGTCCATCTGCCTTGGTCCAGGCCTCAGAGGGAGAGAAGAATGCTGGACCTGATCCCCTCCTCTCTCACCATTCCCTTCTCCTTTTGTGTCGTGTCTTTTAGATTGTAAGCCTGAGGGCAGGGAACTGTCTATTATCCCCTCTGTTGTAAGCCGCCCGGATTCCCAGTGATTGGGCGGTATACAAATAAATCCTATTATTATTATTATTATTATTATTATTATTATTATTATTATTATTACGCATGAAGGCCCATTCATGCTATGAAAATAACCCAATTTCATACTGGGTGATTTCTTTGATGTTCCCACTGGCCCTGAATGTACCCAGTGCCATTTGCGGGGGGGGGGGCACAGAAAAACCCGCTTAACGCAGTGTATTTGACACTGGGTTCTTAAGCACGTCTTTTTTAAAGCTCCACAAGGATCCAGATCTTCAGTAATATGAGTATGCTACCAAATCAATCTGGATCGCACTGCATCATTCTTGGAAATGGAGGCGCCTCCATTTTAAATCTGTATGAATGGCAACAGAGTTAAATGTGAATGGGAACAGGGTTAAAATGGCATGGAGAGATTCAGGAACAGGAAACTTAGTGGGAACATCAATTCGGTACTGCATCATCACAGAGATCCGAATCTCCTCAGGCCAAAAAAGTAAGTGTGAATGCCCCCAAACCTAATCAAATGTTGTGGCATACCCATTTCTTTAACAGATCCATAGATTTTTATGATCTACACAATCAAAGAATTTGGTATAATCTATAAAACACAGGCTGCTTCCGCTGCAGAAGGGTAATGCCATGGTGAGATCTGTACCAGTTCCATAAGACAAAGTGAAGCAGTGTTTTCAGGAAGCAGAGGATGAGAGGCAGTAAGCAATGCACTGCCTCTTCACATCTATGGCTGTCCTTGTAGCAATTTTTCAGGATCCTCCCACAGTTGCAAAGGGGCAACAGCCAAAATAAATCCAGCACTGCCTAGTTCTGTATATTTTTGAATTAAATGATTCACCTCTTTGCTTTTTCTTCATGAGCTGGCTCTGTCTTTGAGGTTTTCCAATTACCGGATACAGGCATGGCAGCTAACCTGGCTCCTAATGCTTCTTAATTAATGCTTCTAGTGTCCCACTCTTTCCCAGAATCTTTTCTTTGCTCTTGACAACCATTCTGCTGTCTAATAACTTGTTTCCTCTCACGTTCTAAAAGTAACTCACAGAGACAAAAATAAGGCTGAACTTGCAAGGCAGTATTGTGAATAATAATTAATGCTGCTCCGTACTACCCTCCCCCACTCCTTCCATGTCCAGATTTCACGCCAAACACACACAATTCAAAGTGAAGCAAGCTGAACAAAACTAAAAGTTAGGAAATGTGTTTGGCTATTTACTAGCCAGACTGCAAAGGATGACAACAGAACAAATAGGAGAGGCTGGGATGAAACCAGGGTGCGTGTGAAAGAGAAATTTATACTTGCACTCCAAACACAAGGAACTAAAATGTGTAAGGATAAAAACACCAACATTGTAATTGTCATGATATAATAAGAAAATATATGGAGAAAATCAGATCAAAGGTGTGGGCAGAACTTAGAAAACTTACTGCTAGGGTCTAACAATGGGAAACCTTGCAAGCTTAGTTCTGTGGGCTCCAGACAGAGAGGGAGTGAGGTTTTCTCTGGCCAGAATGACAGGCAGTGCCCAAATCTGGTGGTGGTTCAGGGATGGTGGGCTACATTCCTACGAGTTTATATGTTTACAATGACTAATTAAAAAAGACCTACCGAGCAACAAAAATCAAACATGACTCAATGAAAATACAACATCTCCAAACCTTGGGAAACCATAAGTAGTGGTTGTTATGTGCCTTCAAATTGATCAGTTCCTACAAAATTGGGATAGTCAGAGGCTATGAGGTGACCTAGTGGGCCTTCCTGGCTGAGTGGAGATTTCAATTTGACTTTCAGAGGGTCAGGCCAACGCTCAAACCACTATACATACTGGCTCTTCTTCAGGACAGTTCTCTATTTGGTTACATCCTTTCTTTGAAAGGAGAGAACTGTCCAGTACTCATTGATTCAAAAATAATGATTGGCAAGAAGGGAGAGCAGGTGCCTTGAAGTTCTCTGTTCTGTTCACAGTTAGTGTTTGGACAGAAAACAAGGTAAAAACACAGTTTATGTTCATTTGACCTCAGGTTCCCTTCTATAGTGCGGTGTATTAAAACATAACAACTTTTCTAAATCGTGAGATATAAGTATAAACACACAGGAGTAGTAATCATGTAGCCCTTTCGTTGGACTGCAACTCCCAGCATTCCACACCACTGCAGTCCAACAAGATTCCACTCCTGCACCAGCATATGTAATACGTTCCTCTTCCTTCACCAAGAAGGGAAATGCACCCAAATAACTGGCTATATCAGGGCTAACAATTTTTCATCAGTATTTGTTCAATGCTGGAGATATTTATAGATATATATTTCCTCTGAATGGATCTTGACAGATTCTCTTGATTCACAGAAAATATATCAACTGTGGAGAATGCGTGTGTGCGCGCGTGCGAGCGCATGTGCGTGTGGGGGAGGGAGAAACAGGTATTTGTTTGCTCCATTTATAAATCATTTTCAAGGTTTCACATGTACTAATCCCAGGTAATGACTGCAGTAGTGCAAAATCCTGCTGATAAGAAACTCACAATGCAGTTTTGCTAAAAGCTCTGCTGGAACATGGAGTCCATTAAAGATCTGTTCAGAAGATTGCAGCTCAAGAGTTAAGCTGCAACCAAAAAGTTAACTTCAAAACTAAAATCTATAGATCTTAAAAATATAAGAATTGTTTTATCTTAATGAATGCCTGTGACAGAAATTTTTCCATAGTGACAATAAAATTATTCAATGACTTTGGATTTGCACTGTCTCTTAGGCTAAACTGAGAATTGTTGTAAGGATAAAATGACAGCTGACCATGTTTGCAGATGGGACAGATAAATAGATGGATGATATTATTGAAAGACATAGCCATGTTAGTCTGGAAAATCTGTATGCAAAGGATCTTGCAGCACCTTTGAGACTAATTGAAAAATAGAAGTTGGTAGCATGAACTTTCATAGACTTGAGCCTCCTTCCTCAGATGCATCTGAGGAAGTTGGAAGATAACCAAAGTATAAATGCCAAGATTCCATAGAGCACAACCATGGTAGTTAAACTGGAATCATAGTGCTATATTTGTGTAGTGTAAATGTGTCCTTGGATGCATCTGAGGTAGTAGACTCAAGCCTGCTACCAATCTCTTTCTTTTCTTAAAAGTGCTGCAAGATTCCTTTGCAGATGGATGATAAATAGATATGAATGTTAAAAGCTGATTTTCAAGGGCCCATTTAGCTGATAAATCTGGCACTGCATTTTCTTTTTTTTGTATAGTAATCTTTATTTTATTAGAATTATAATAAAATACATGAATACAATGACAACATTCACATAACAACATACCAAAACAAACAAACAAACCATTACTAAACATCACAAATTAAAAATATTAGACTTCCGTCTCTTAGATTTCTTCTCCCTGTATATTCTAAATATCAACACTTTCTTAATTTACAATATTTATATTACATATATGTTCTCCGTCATCTGAGTTTCTCCAACAGCAAAAACAAATATAAATTTTAAGCCCTTCGACCATACCTGTTCCCACCATTCCAGTTTAATATTTTGTCTGATGTCCTGAGCCCATTTGACCATACAGTTTGATATTTTCATCCTCCAATTCATATTTTAATAATAATTTATAGAATTGCAACTGCATTTTCAATGGCATGCCAAAATTATTTAATCAGGTTACATCTACATGGCAGCACAAGGTTGGAGTGTTCTTTCTTTGCTTTACATTTGCTGTTAAATTTGAATCATTTATTGTCATGGTGGGCTTTCAGATTAGTCATTTATTGTATGATCGTCTTGCCCCATCATGGAATTTTACAGGAGTGGGGTTCAGGATAACTTTACTGGAATAGGTACTTAATCATTCCGTCTGAACCTGAGGCTTCCCAGTTGCTGCCAGCTTTCTCCCAGGATGATAGCCTTTCTAAATTGCACCAGAAAGCAGCAGACTTGGGCAGGGTGGGGAGCCCAGCACGCCCAGTGCAGCCTCCCAGTACAGGGGAATGACTAAGGACTTGCTTTTGATTTGTCCTCCACACCATCCACAACCACCTTGTTCTTGTCTCAGGGTAGGGCTGGTCCTGGTGATGGAGCCATAGCATCCTCCGTCTTTGCAGCAGACTGTGTACATGATGTGGAAGCAAACTCTCCCATTTTTGGGGAGATTTTAAAAAGAAAGAAAGAAAGAACTATCAACTGATCTCTGAAGACATTTTTGAGTAGAAAGGAAAACAAAGATCCAGAATCTGTTAAAGTGTGAAGGCAGAGAACACAGAGAGCTGATTTACATCAGACTATTTGTTCATCCTAACCTAATACTGTCTGTTCTGACTGACAGTGGCTGTTCTGGTTCTCCAGCATTTTTTGCATGCAAAGCATTGTCTGGGTGTTTGTTTAAAAGCTGCTTGGAAAGAAGAGATTGGGGGAAAATTTTGTTACAACTCCCAGAATTCCCCCAGCTAGCTTGGCAGTTGGCAAAGCTCCTCTGTGGTTGATGTTTCCAAATGGTTTATGGGGAAATCGAACTGTCATGCTTCTAGGGCTAGGCCCATCAATGAACTTCCTTTTACTCACCTGAATCTGATCTGTTCTGGCATGCCTATCTATTTTTCCAAGGGCACTTTTACACTACACAGATATAACACTATGATTCCAGTTTAATTGCCATGGTTTCACCCTATGGAATCTTGGCAGTTATACTTTGTTTATCCTCTAGCTGTCTCACTTTGGCAGGGAAAGTCCCAATTAATCCTCTTGTCAGTCACTTTTTCAGCTGCTTTTGAGGTGTCCAGTTTGTCCTCAGCTTACTTCAGTTGGTGCAAACTGCACTGAAAGTGCAAAAGTAGTTTGCACTCGGGTAACTCAGTGTAAGGGAGGGGAAAGGAGCAGGCAGAATCTTGACCTTCCCAATAGACTCAGGCAAAAGCAAACTACTGCAGCACCTTCCAGCTTGCATGTTCTGCTCATTAATGACATTTGCCATCTTGATCACATTCTGATGTTGCTTGACCACATACTTTCTGGTTTTTAGCTGTGAAATGTTGGAGGATATGAGGTAGGTGATGCAATAGAGCCTGCTGACTGAGAATTCCAACTACCCTCCCTAAACTGCAAATCCCAGAATTCCATAGGATGAATTGAAGGCCAACAACAACAAGAAGGGCAGAAATGTTTTGGAATTTGAAAAACACTCACTTTGGGGGATAGCTGAAATCAGAGGTGGGGATGCATCACATTGCTGATGTTCTTGGACTGCAACTCCTTTCCTTCATTTCTGTCCATTAGCTACACTGGCTGGAGCTGATCAGTTACAGGAGATTATCACATTCAGATGGGAACACTCTCTCATCCTTATCCCGGCTGTGGGGGATCGCATGAAAGCCTTTCATATCGGACATGCTGATCCTGTTATTATACTGTCATTGAAGTGGCATTGCATTAACGCGAACTCCCATTAATGCAAATTGCCAGGGCAATGCCACTTCAATGAATGGACAATAATAGGATCAGCACAATGTCATTTAAAATGTGTTTGCGGGATCACTGTCATTCGTGCCTTCTGGATGGAACAATGTCTGGATAAGCATAACATCATATGAAAGAGTGATCGCATGAGAAGGATGGGACAGGACAATGACATCCCAACCCCCTTGTGATAATCTCCACAGTCTGACATCTGGAGGGCCACCTGTTTACCACATCTAGTTTAGAGTGTCTGGATGTTTGCATCTCCAATTCCTTCATACCTATATGACAGACTTTAATTCAGCAGGTCACAAGACCGGTTGTAAAGCAGAATGGAGGAACTGCTTTTTTTCTCTCCCTTTCACAGTGTTAGCAATGGTGCCTGGAAGGAGAAAGGCTTTCAGCTGGAACTGTATCCAAGCACAGTGAAGGTAGACCTGGCCCCTCACTCTGACTTTGGTGCTCCTAAGTAAGGGGAGAATCCTCAAACAGCCAATTCACTCCCTCCTGCCTTCCTCCTTATTTATAATCAATGGAATAGCGAAGTACAAGGGCTCAGAGGGTCAAAGCATTGGGACATTTTAATTAGAAGGGCCCATGAAAGAGCTGGGCAAAAAGTACACCAAGGCCCACATTCAGCCTTCTAGGGCCATTTTGTGGCCTTCAGAGCACTTCCGTGGGTCTCATTTTTTTCTAAACTCTGAAATGCTAAATCCCCACTATGGGGCATGGAGGACATTTTCACTTCTTGGGGGGAGGGGGGCTTGGCTATTTTAGAACCAGGAGAAGCCTTTAAAAAAAACTTTAAAAAGTCACTTCTTGTTGGAATAAAAAACCCCAGTATTTCTTGAGCCTAACATGGCAGAGAGCAGGTTAAAAACATGGCAAAAAATACTACTAACCATACCCCATAGGCACTGGGCACTTGGGGACAAACTGTTTTGTTTTTTAATGTGGTATTAATTCACCCCCCACCACCCCCCAATATCATATGCTTCCTATTTCACAAATGAAAATTCGGACCTGTGTGGCCAAGCAATGCCTGAGTTCGGTCAAGATGGCAAATGTCATTAGTAAAGAAGAATAGACAAATTAGGAGGTGATGCAACAGTTTGCTTTTGCCTGAGCCTGCAGGGAAGGGCAAGATTCCACCTCTCTTCCCTGCTGAGTTAATTGAGTGCAAACTACAGTGGGCCCTCGCCTTACGCGGGGATCCGTTCTGGATCCCGCTGCATAAGGCGAATTCCACTTATGCTCAAGCCCCATTGTAAACAATGGGGCTTGTGCACGGTGGTGCGGCGGCGTGCGGGGCGCAACGGGCGCACGCGCCCACTCAATTGAATGGGACGCGCCGCCCCTTCTGCCCCGTGCGTGCCTCACGGCTTGAGCGCGTATGCTCAAGCCGCGTAAGGCACACCCGCGTATGACACGGGCGCGCTGTACATTTGTATTTTCTACTCCATTTGCATCAGATGAAGTAAAATGAAGACAACAGGGTACAATGGGAAGAGGAGACAAAAACTAGGAGATTTTAAAAATAGTTGGGGGAAATGGAATTATAGAGGATTAATTGGGGCTGTCCCTGCCAAACTGGGAAAGTTGGAGAGCATGCCATGCTCCACAGAGGACATGGGCATTTGGGAGGAAATCTTTTTTTTAATCTTTTGATTTTTTTTTTTTTATTTTTTTGCCAGTGTGTGTGTGTGCAACCCTCCAAGGTCTCCTGCAAGACAATGCTGTTCTCTGAAGCCTGATAGTTACCCACCAAGTCTATGACATTATATGTGTTAGGAAGGATGGAATTAGGGGAATTATACAAGAGGCGTGTCCTAACAATGCATGCAGTGGGATCGTGTCCCTATGTGTATACCAGAGGTCATCTAGTCCAAAAACGGGGAGAAAGAGACTCGGATGTCAAAGGAGGTGCAATTAAAATAGGAACATTTATTAAAGCCACACAACAATAGGGATCACATACACACACACACACACACACACACACACACACATTCAATGCTAAAGCAAGGGAGGGGTGAGTTCGGGAGTAAAGGAAAAGGATAGAGGTACCGTTGGGAATATTTACCTTTGAAGTCTTCTCCAAGACGTTGGATGTGAAGAATGGTGGATGGTGAGACACAGCCGTGGAAACGGGGAAGGAAAGTGGCGGCTGCGGTGGCTAGGAGCTGAGTTCTGGCGGGCAAGCTAACTAGAGGCCCGAAAAGACAGTGAGCTTGGCTTCGCTCAAGTGATTTCAGCAGAGCACAAGGCTCCAGGAACGCAAGCTCGGAGCGAAATGCTCTACAAGCAAGGAACTCAGGCTCGGAACGTCTGCTCTACAAGACCAGCTTGGAAAGCAGACTCGGAACTTTTGCTCTACAAGCCCAAGGAAGGGCTGGAAACGAGGTCCTTATATACTGCTAAACATAACTTCAGGCTATGGCAGCCTGGCAGACAAAAGGCTTGATGACTTATCTTTGTGTAAGCTGAAACTTACACAATGGATACACAAAGCATAGGTCTGGCCCTTTTTCAGGGGGAGCAAATATCTTGATGGTCGAGCCGTTAATCTAATCACTGGCTCATTCACGAGGAAGCTATTTTTTTGCCAAGCCTCCCCCCTCCCCAGAGGAATGAAGTTGAGTGCTCTTGATGTCATTGATTCTCTGCCTTACCCTATGAATGATTGTGTTTGTATAATTGTATTACTTATTTTTATGGGATGTTTGTAATAGTTTTATAGTCTGTAAACCATTTTGATCTAGGGAAAAACGGTATACAAATAAAATTTATTATTATTATTATTTATTATTATTATTGTCTTCCTGCTTCAGGTAGCTTGCAAATCTGGTCTAGCAACTCCCAAAACTGCTGCTGAAAGGTTTAAATCTACCTTTTTTCCTGTGACCATGCCTAGCAAGGGTTGCTGGCTATGTGGTCTGCTCACTTTTGGGATAATGGCGGCTAGCAATGGGGTCAGTCAGGGGTCATGACTTCAGACCGCATGGCACCCAAAATTTATATAAAACCATACTTGATAACATATGCCACTCCCTTCCCCACAATTCCCCTCTTTACTTTGGGTTTATCTGTGATTATTACAGTAGTTTTCCCACGAGCAGCATATTATTATGAATTATTCCAGTTGTAAACCAAAGTATTTTGTAGTGGTTTGGTCTTGAATTGCAAGACCCATTAACCTTACAAAAGGTGTGTTCCTGCTGGAGAAGGCAATCACTACAAATTGTGCGCGCGCTCTCTCTCTCTGTGTGTGTGTATGTGTGTGTGGCCATTTGCATTTTTAGACTCACCTTGGGATGTTGCTGTAGAAACTGTCATAATAAAACATTTTCAATACAACTTCAAATTTACCATTACACCACTGCTTATAACCTCCTTCCTTGGAGGTCTTTAAGCAGAGGCTAGATGGCCATCTATTGGGGATGCTTTGATTGGATTTCCTGCATGGCAGGGGGTTGGACTGGATGGCCCGTGCGGTCTCTTCCAGCTCTATGATTCTATGATTCTAAGCTGCATTCCCTCAAGTTATTATATTACTATACAGTTAGCCCTCCGCATTTTAAGCTTTGACTTTTGTGGATCTGATTATTTGTGGTTTTGATTAATACGTTCTCTCTAGGAATCTCTAGGTCTTCCAATGCAACTCTGCTGAAAATTGATCACAGAACTGTGCTAGAGAACCTAGAACGTCCTAGAGAAAATACATCTCTAGACATTTGTAGGTCCTTCAGCATGTTTCTATTATCATCTTCCAGCAGATGTTGACCATAGAATTGCACCAGAGGTGTTCTCTCAGGTTAAAAGAATAACTTTTTTTATTTGCAGTTTTTCCACATTCATGGGGGTCCTTCACCCCTAACGCCAGTGAATGCTGAGGAAATACTGTATAATGAGACAGCTTTCTTCCTCTCCTCCCATCCTTCAATGGAATGTGCTGGTGGGCTAGGCAGCATATGTAAAAGGCCATTGTATTTGCTCAGAACATTTCCCCGGTGAGCTTATGGTCATGGTAATAGCTTTGTATGCTGGATTCCTGACTGCTCTGGATTCAGAAAGACTACACCAGTGCTATATTTTTTAAAAGCAGCTATTTCAATTGCACACATTTCCCTGCATTAAAAGAAAAAAGACAAACCAAAGAAAATACTTTGCTGTGGCTCATGCTCTGTATCAGTAGCAATTTCTCCATCAGAATCAGTAGCAATTATCTTCTGTTCAGCAAAAGTTCATGGATGAATCTGCATTACGTTCATTAACAGGCGAATCCAACAGCTCATGATCCAGGGTAGACCGCAACTCACTCAGACTTACCTCAATGTAATTCTTGCTACCTTATCAAATTTGTATTGGCAAAACTGACATCTCTCCAAAACTCTCTAGAACCCTCTAAAACTCCTGTTTTTGCCAAGATCACCCAGAAAAAAATTTGCATTAAATAATAAACACTTAATGTTTCTCAATTGCCTCCCACTTTTCCTGCTGCATATTATCAAATGCTGCACATTTTTTCCATTTGCTTATTTTGCATTCGACTGCAAGCACGCACGCACACACACACACACTAAAGAAAATCATTAATCTTGTTCCAGTGACACTTTGGATCTGCATATAATGACCTATCAATTTTGGTTGGTATATCGGCTGCCATTGGTCT
>NC_056525.1:13456462-13474515 GCF_019175285.1 Sceloporus undulatus | reverse complement strand
CATTGGTCTCGCTCTAAGCATGAGCCCTACCTGCTAGTCAACCTGCAGAGGGTGGTAGGAAAGCCTTGATGGATGTTCAAAGGTGCTGCAAGATCTCTTTGCCCACCTGGAATATTGTGTCCGTTCTGGGCACCACATTCAAAAAGGACATTGAGAAACTGGGCCCTGTGTCCAAAGGAGGGCGATAAAATGGTTGAAGGGTCTGGAAACCATGCCCCATGAGGAACGACTTAGGGAGTAGGGATGTTTCGCCTGGAGAAAAGAAGGTTAAGAGGTGATATGATAGCCCTGTTCAAATATTGAAGGGATTGTTCATATTGAGAAGGGAGCACGCTTGTTTTCTGCTGCTTCAGAGACTAGGACCCGGGAGCAATGGATGCAAGCTACAGGAAAAGAGATTCCACCTCAACATTAAGAAGAACTTCTGACAGTCAGGGGCTGTTCTACAGTGGAACACAACTCCCTCGGAGTTGTAGTGGAGTCTCCTTTTGGAGGTCTTTAAACAGAGGTGGATGGGCCATCTGGTCGGGGGTGGATGCTTTGATGAGATTTCCTGAGGCAGAATGGGGTTGGACTGGATGGCCCTTGTGGTCTCTTACAAACTCTACAATTCTATGATTCTATGATTCTATGATATGGAGAAGAGGGAAGAATAACAACCAGAATTTTTTTTATTATTTTTCTTAAAAGTTTTCCCGAGAAATTTGAGTTGAATGTGTGAGAAAGTCGTGTGAGCTGTCATATGAATTGAAAAGTACTCAGTTTGAAATATTAAAGAACGTTAAGCTCTGCAGTTGCGGACTCAAAAGGAAAATGTGGGGAGGGGGGAAGTAATTCAGAAGATTGTAAGGGGGGATACACAATCATTATTGCTTAAACCTGCAGAATTACTTTTTAAAGGTCTGAAATGTCATTGTGGCTCTCTAAATACCTACTAAAACTCTTAATACCTATCTGATCTGGAAGCTAAGCAAGATCAGCTCTGGTTAGTACTTGGTTGGGGTCTGCCAATGGCTTACCAGGTGTGTAGGCAAAAAACACCCCTGAGTATTCCTTGTCTAAGAAAACCCTATGAAATTCATGGAGTCCACCATAAGTCAACCGGCAACTTGGAAGGCACATTCACAAACAATATTAATATGCAAGAAATCTGTAGCACCTTGAGACTAACGGGAAGAAAGAAGCTGGCAGCAAGCTTTCATAGATTTAGTCTTTTCCCAGATTGCTTTTGGGGAAATAGACTAAGTCTATGAAGCTCATGCTGCCAACTTCTTCTTTCCGCTAGTCTGAAAGGTGCTAAAGATCTCTTTGCTACTGGTTTATAACACAGCTATATCTTTGAATTCTAACACAATATTAAGTTTCGTTTTCATGCTAGCAATTTAGGAGAATATTTCAAGAACAGAAGAGAAACAGGATGTGTTCAACGCCTATTGCAACAACTAATGCAACTTGTCCTACGCCAGTGTCTGCTGCATATTGGATTACAGCTTCCATTATCCCCAGTCGTGTGACAATTTTTTGGTGGATTAGGTGTGACGGGAGTTGCAATCCAAGACATTCGAGAGGGAGAAGGGGAGGAGGGATGCAGTTCCTCAGAGAGGCCTTCCCAATGGAAGAGACTGCATTTCTTCTTATCTTTTGGACAATGCCAATCTGTTACTTCCTGAGAGCTAGGCAGTACATTCACTCTGATTTTAGTAAATTATCCAAGGGATTAATTCCCTCCCTAAAATAGGTTCAGCACCTTGGACACGCCTTTTAAGTACAAGATGATCAAACTTCTGAATCAGCCTTATAATGAACATTTTAGAGAGATGGGGTGTGTTTAACCTGCAGAGAAAGGACATAGAGGTGATACTATTATTTGTTGATGTATGTCTTCAAGTTGTTTTTCAAACTTATGGCAACCCTAAAATGAACATATCATGGGGTCTCTTTGGCAGATTTATTCAGGGAGGATTTGCCCTTGCCTTCACTTGAGGCTGAGAGCATGTTTACTTGCCCAAAAATCTCCCAGTGGGTTTGCATGACAGAGCCGGATTTGAACCCTGGTCCAGAGTCCTAGTCCATTGTTTAACCACTCTACCTGCTGGCTTCTGGTTCATCTTTGGTATGATAGCCACGTTTTAAATACCTGAGGGGAATAACATGCACAAGCTGGAGTGAGCTTGCTTATTGCTGCTCCAAGATTAGAGACTGTCTCTAGTAGCACTATTACTCTTAAGCTCCATGCATTTTACCTAATACCCCTTTAAAGCTTATCCAAGTTGGCAGCCCTCAAACATCCATGACAATGAACCTTCCATACTTTACAACATATTAAAATAATTAATAGTAATGAAGAATACAATAGGTTTGGTGGGGGGAAAAAGCAAACTATTTGAAACACAGATTTTAGACTCAAAACAATATTCATTTTGCATATGAGTCATCCCCGCTCCTTGGTGGATTGTCATCCTAAAATGAAAGTTGTTCCAATCTATCAGAGGCCCAATTGCCCCAACTAGGTGCAATCTATCAGCAGCCACCTGTGTGCTCACCTGATAGCCAGATAAGCATAGGGGTTTGACTTCCCAACCTCTACCTCCTTTTTGAAACTTTTAACTATTGTGAATTGGAGTTGTCAGTCATATTATCTGTATCTAGTTGTTGTTGTTGTTTTGTTATTATTATATTTATATTTTTGTATCCCACTTCCCCCCCCCCCAAGATCAAGTGGGCCAAATTTAAAGAAACAATGCAATTAAAAACGTACAAAAAGTGAACATTAAAATACAATTAAATAATTACAAATTAAAACAATTCACCACACGTTAAAAGAATAAAATGCAATCGTTGCTGTGCTGCTGCTGTGCTATTGTTGTGTGCTTTCAGTCATTTATGAATTATGACAGCCATAAGGTGAACCTATCATGGGTTTTCTTGCCAAGATCCATTCGAGGAGGTTTGTCATGCCTTTCCCTGAGGCTGAGAGCATGTGGCTGCCAAGATTAACCTAATGGATTTAAAGGGCCGCCGAACTGGGAATACAAACCTAGTCTGCAGAATCAACCTATAAAGGATATTTTACAAACACTTAAACACATCAGTAAAAACAATACAAAACACACCCATAGCTCATTTTTAAAAACTTTATCTTGCTTTTATTACAGTTTTGCCTCTGTATTCACCAATTTTGCATCGATGGATTCAAGCCATCCCTGGCCTGAAAATACTGATTTTTAAAAAATTCCAAAAGACAAACCCTGATTTTACACAAGGGACACCATTTTACCATGCCCTTGTATATAATGACGACTTCAGCATCCACAGATTTTGGTATCCATGGAGAGTCTGGAAATCAACTCCAACAGGTACCAAAGTCTCAACCATAACCGCATTATGCTAGTGGCCTAACATCCAGTGTTAATCCTATTAGAGTAGACGTCCTTGCCTCAAAGAAAACCTGGTAAATCAGTTTTCATAATCCATATGCATGATTTGTTATTTGGCTGATATATGATTGTTAATAGGGGATGAAGTTCAGGCATGGCTATTTGGGTGGATTAATGCTATATAGGATGTTGGCTAGTGGTGGGAAGGGGCTATATTATGTTAAATAAGCTGGGAAAAAATGGGGGTTGGGGGTGGTGGGGGGGGGGTGGGGGTGGATAGCTGCCTGGATTGGCTGGGAACACAGATGATTCTTCCTAAGGGAGTGAAAAATAACACAGGGGGAAGGAGGCATATGAAGACCTTTGATTGGATCAAAGGAGAGATTGGGGTTGGAAAGGGGGGGGGAGGATGGGAATGTATTTGCATGGTTCGAGGTGGGGACGTTGTTTTCGTGGACACTGAACTGGGAGGGGACGGTTGTCTTGCTGGATTCAGAATAAATCTTTGGTGTCGACGAGACGACATGCTATCTTGGATGTGGGAATGTGTCTCGGACCGGAATCAGGAAACATTTGGACGCTTTCGTGGACCAGGGGCTAGTTGTTGGGACAAACTAATTGGAGTAAGCTAGGGAGGTTGTGAACATTCTAATCCTTATGAAATGATCATGAATAGAAATGCTATTTACATGGGTAATGTATTTAAAATTTAAAAAAACAACATGCCTTAATTAAAGCCAATACATACGCCGCGCCAGCTTAGTAGCCTTTGGAAGTCTTTGTTTGATCGGGAATTCGCTATTGCACTTAAGTTTATCATTCAGTCAAAAGAGTTCCATTGTAAGGTGGAGATGAATATTAAGCTTTACGAATGCGTTGCAAGCATTTATTTAATATTTCGTTTCCTGGCATCTCTCGATCCAGGTTCTACTGAAAACAGTTGTGTTAGTGTTTGTTTGTAGTATCTATAAAATTAAATCTTTAATAAATAAATTAAAGCACATTATGACCGGTTTACAGTTTCCCCTTCAGTCTGTTTCCAGCAATACAGAAACTATTGGACACTCTGGATTAACATTTACCATTTAAATATGTATGCATTTACATACCACTGTGACTTCAGTACTATGTTTTCTTCAGTCTCATGCACTCCTAGGGATCCAATTTACCTACTGGAGAAATCCATGAATAGTATTCACAACACTCGAAGGAAGTCATTTTGTTACTCGGCTTCAAGTCAAGAACTCTAGCTTTCGGATTTGGCACGTGAAAAGTGAAGGGATTACAATATTTGACTGGTGCAGGCATATAAAAAAAATTTTTTTTATGGTTTTTCTGTGTGCCGAGATTGTTGGCAACAAAAAGGAAAGTGGCCCAGTGTCTTTAGGCAAATGGGAAATTGAAAAGGACATTTCCTGTAATAACCGGGAAACCTAGATAGTAGTTATCAGTGTCTAAATCTGTTCTTAACTGACGGGAAGGCATAATTTGAATTTCACTAATGCTGAAGCTAATGTGGAAGGATGGCATCCACAAGAATGGGAACAAGTACCCATCAGTAAACAAAAACATAGGACTAACTTTTTGTTAATAGAGACATTTCCAAATTAATACTTGGAGGCAGTAATTAACTGATTTCAAAATTCTGACCCACAGCAAGCCAGCAAAAACTGTTGTCTTCATCTGACAGTACCACTTCAATGCAAAATGAAAATGGCAGACATTCAGAAGAATATCATAAATGCCTTCGTTCCATCCAGTTGTACTGTGATGTGATAAAACGTTCATACCCTTGGGAGAGGCCTGATAATTCCTTCTCATAGGCTGATACCTAGATTGAAATATGAGAGTTAACTATGGAAAAATGGCCCTTCAGGTTTGACAATGTCTTTGGTTCAAACCGTGTGAACTGAATAATCCAAGACCGGATAAAATGAACACATAATTCTACAATGTTTTCTTTGGTACCTTGTTGATTTGTTTAGTTCAATTCACTCGGTTCTAGTCTATATTCTTATATCTAAACGTCCTTTCTAACATAACTTGGACTGGGCTCCTCTCCCTCTATATTTTCTCCTTATTATCACTGTATTCACCACTGGTGTTGTGGTTCAGGACCTTTGGGTCTGAATCGAAGATTGCACAGGTGCAAGAAACCGGACCTTTTCCGTTTTGGCACTGGCAGTGTATAATTACCCTTAAAAGAGGACATGTGGCCCTTCACCAAACCCCTTCTGGTTTCAATGCTGAAAAAAAGATCCAGGGCTTGAAGGATTGCCTTTGGGCTGACTGAACAATAAGCTGATCTAATTGCTACTTCACTTAGTGCCAAAATTTCATAATGTCCTTTTTCGCTGAAATTTTGATTATTTTAGTCTTTTGTAACTTTGTGTTCTAGTGAAAACGTAGTAGATCTAATATGACAAACAAAGAAACAAGTTTACAGTCTTTGTATTCTGCAGGACTGCGTATCCATTGGTTTCACTTACCCTCCTCTAAAACATTAGTTTCCTGAGGCATTTCCAGGCCCTCCAGTGAGATTCTATGGTATGCTTCTGGCAGACGTTGACATAAAGTCATGCTGGGAGATTGAGAAATCCCTAGAGATGCGGTTTTCTTTCTAGGACTCTCTATTAAGCCTTCAGTGACACTTTTGGGTCTCTTTATTGTGTTTCGTGTTTCGTGTAAGATGAGAACCTATCCCCATGATACCAGCGGGTCTTACAAGAAGGTCTAACTTCACATGACCCCCGGTGCATTGTGCATATTAATTTTTCCTTCCTATCCTGCTCCAGATCTGAAGCGACTGAAAATATTGGTTCAGCTCTTGGAAGATGTTTCTTTGGGGGATATTGAGGACCTGCCAATGCTAAGGATGATTATGCCTCCATCACCTTGAGAATTCAAACATTCCCCAGTACACTCCTGTAATTGTATATCAAGCCTCCAACATTCACAGATGTGTTGGGCTGAGGAGGAGTATACTTGCCATGGCCTCCCTCTTGGCTTGATGATAGTATTGACTGCCCTAGAAAACCTACTGCAACATTTCATACGATGAAAATTAATAAGGAAGTACAGTGAATTTCACAGAAAGCTAGGAGAAGCGTAACACTGACCTTTTGCCCTGGGCTACTGGGACGAGCAAGATTTTGCCCCTTCCCCCTCCTTCCACCACTGACTTAATTTAAGCAAAATTAACTTTTTCATTTTGGAACTCCATTTGCAGCAACGGATTACTCGGTAGGACAAAGGGGGGGAAAAGAAAGAAAAATTGGCTCCATTTTAATAGCAGCTGAAACAACGTGGGGACTATCCGGAACTCGGATTGCCACCCCTCCAAATCAGGGACATCTGGATGATATGGGATATAGCCATAAATAAAGAAGCAGGAGATAATGATTTGTGACAATTAACACGTTCAGTAAGCTGATGATGGATCTTCAGCTTGAACGTGTAAGAACCCGTCTGAAAATCCTGACTTCATGGTTGCCAAATTACCTATGAACCCCCCCCCCCCCAAGCATTGGCCTGATAACCCCTATTCATATATGAAGTTTTCACCGAGTTAGTAATTCGGACACATCCTTGAGAGACTGTAAAGGACATAGGAAGCAAACAAGCCAGTGGTAACTCTGATTAGGTCAGGGTTTTTAGTGGTAACCCGAAACAAAGGCGGCCAAGCTTCTTGAATATTTCATCTGGAGTTAAAAAGAAGAAATTTTCAGCAGGGAGTCTCTTTGTTTCTATCTGCAATGCCTACCCCCACCCACCATTGCTCACTCCTACGCAACTTTTGCAACGACAAGTGTCGTTACCTACACAGTGGCTCATTGTCATGACATTTTGTCATAGTTATGTCTTCTGGAAAAACAGTGTCTGGCCCAGCAAAGAGCAGGTCTCGGATTGGATGGGGCTCCTCCAGAGCAAGGGTAATTGAGGATACACCAGGTGCTAATTCCTGCTCCAGTACAAGAGGTAATGAGGCCTACACCAGTGCTAATCTGCTACTGCCATGAATCAGCCATGATCTCCCAGCCAAGAGGGAGGAGGCTCGCCAGGCCTAGTGCTGGTGGATCTCTGGTGGTACTACAGCCGCCTAGTTGGTTGCTCTGGGATGAACCAGGCTTGAAGGTTCCGTCCGATAGCCACTGCAGGGGCTCGAAAGTGCTGCAGGCGCACGATCCCGAGAATTGCTGAGAAGCAATAGCAAATCAGCCTCAGGTGGCAGGGGAAAGAGTTTCTCTATAATTGAGCAGAGGAGACACCAGCTCCGTGCCTGAATTTATTCTGTCCTGGACTGTGGCCAGCCACACAAGACACACGCCGATAAGGAGGCAATTATTAACTATGGAGCTGGAAGTAGTCACAAAAGTGCCAGGGAGAAAGCAACCACCGCAGGGATTGTAGCCAAGGGAGGGGTTTATGGGTCTGGACCCCTTCAACCGGAGGAGAGCAAGGGCGCTTGTTGGAGCGCGCGGCATGCTCGCCGCCCCAAACAAACGCAGGGCCCATTGCTTTGCTCTCCTCTAGGATTCAGGAGGAGCAGAAGGGCACCTGCCTTTGTTTGGGGTGTGCATGCATGTGCTTCCAACAAGTTGCCCTTTTCTCTCTCTTGTTCTGGCCAGAGCCAGGAGGAGCGCACTTGTGCCGCTAAACTTTTTGCGGGCCTGAGGGGAGGAGTCAACACGCCCTGTGCGGAGATGGAGGGAGGGGACAAGAGGCTGCATTCCACACTACAGATAAATAACCAGGTTTTGCAGGGTTTTACTCTTTTTTGCTCAGGCTCTGGAATTCTGGGATGTTAGAGTATGTTCTGGGGTTCCCCAATATGAGGCTTGGCTCTATTTGGCTCATGGGCTATGGAATTCGGGAGTTGCGTAGTTCTGGGGTCCAGCTATCAAGGCTTGGCTTCCTTCTGCTCTGGCTTATGGATTCTGGGAGTTCGAGTATGTTCTGGGTCCAGATCTTGAGGCTTGGCTCTTTTTGGCCCTCCTTTTATAGGACACATCCTACATTCAGACTTCTGCCAGAAGGAATTTACAAAGTCCCTCACTTTTTTTGTAAGATAGCAGATTGTCCTCCTTTCTCTAGGACATGTCCTATGTTGTAACCTTCTGCCTGATGAATGTAAAAATGTCCTTCCATTTTTGGTGGTTAGGATGGATACACATCCTCCTTTATCAGGCGGATACGCACACATATTCAGCCAGGAGCAATGTCAAAAAACATTTCTCCATTTATCAGCGGGGGAACAGACATCATCCTTTATCCAGGACAAGTCTACATTTCTGCCAGGAGGAATTCAAAAACTCCGGTTGTTCAGAGAGTGTGCCTTTGCCAGCCTTCCCTTGAGGCTGAGAGTGTGGACTTACTGCCTAGGGGTCTCTTCTTGAGTGTTCAGAGAGTTTGCTTTTGTAGCCTTTCCTTGGGCTGCGGGTGTGTGACTTACGTGCTGTGGGTTTTTTTCTTGGTTGTCAGAGAGTCTGCATTTGGTTGACTTGGGTGTGGCAAGTGTGCGCCTTCAGAGGCTTTTGGGAGGTTTGTTGAGACGAGGTTGATTTTGCCATCCTCTGCGGCTGAGAGAATGTGACTTGCCCAATGGTTTTCAGGGCTTTGCCTTCACCTTCCCTTAAGGCTGAGAGCGTGTGAAAGCGCTGTGATGCATTGTGCTGCCGCACCATTTGGACATGGTGCATGAGACACAATCATTGACACTTACCCCCTTGTACCGCTTATTTAGCCTTTCTTTGGAGAGAATCAGATTTTCATCGAATCCTGCGTCTCCAGAGTCATAGAATCATTGAGTTGGAAGAGGGGTGGGGTTGGGGAAAAACTGCAAGGGCCACCCAGTCCACCCTTTATTCTGCTTGCAGGAACTCTCAGTCAAAACATCCCCATTGACAGATTACCATACAGGCTCTGCTTAAAAGAACTCAAAGGGACTCGCCTTGCTACTCCGAGGGAGGAGTGCGTCCACTGTTGAACAGCCTTCCTCTCATGGAAGTTCCTTCTAGTCTAACACATCCCAAGCGATTATCCAACCTTTCCTATCCAGGAAGAATGTCAAAATGTGCTCCATTTTGAGCATGGACTGAGAAAACACAAATTTATATTGTTTTTTCGGAATTGTTTTTGGCTTTTAGTTGGGTGTGTTCCATTTTTGACCGCCCACAATTGTCCTACATTTTTTGTCGTGCATCATGTCCTACATTTTCATACCTTTTGTGTCTTGGGGGGGCTCTTAGCCTATCAAAATGTTTGGTGGCACTTCATTCTGGACCCCCCCCCCCTTCCCAAAAATCCTGGCTACCTCCCTGCTGAAAGCCAACGCCCAAAGCCGGGATAAACAGATTGTCACAATAGTCAGTCCGTCCATGTTCATTGGTCAGCCAGAAACGTAGCAATAGTCCCGTTCCGATCGACGTCAAAGATTCACGGGCAACAAGGAGTCAAGATTACAGGGAGCAGTGCATGGCAGACGCACACCAAAGGATCATGCAAAAAACTCTGGGCACTGAGTTTGGTTGTCTTCTCTGCCTCATTAAGTAAGAGAAACTCCTTCCCTTGTGCCACTGAGGCTGATTTGCTCATGCTTCTCAGACAATTCTTGGGATCTATGCCTTCCAGCACTTTCAGCCCTGCATGTCTATAGGAGGGAACTTAAGCCTGGTTCCTCCCCATTCACCACTAGGCTGCTGTACACCCGCGGAATCCCCCAGCACTAGGACCTGGCTGAGCCTCTCTTCTGGGGCTGGGAGATCAATGTTGCATTTCTGGGCAGGCGGATTAGCACACCCTGGTGTATCCCATACCTTCTTGCTCTGGAGGGACCCATCTCTTCTCCTTCGACCTGCTCTTGGGGGCTTTGGCCATGACAAACCCAGGGGGAGCGTTGTGATGGCGAATTGGGATTCTGTGTTAGAGAGCTATATTACACTCACATTGAAACATCAGACTTCTCAAGCGTCAGGCAAACCTTGCATTAATAAAGCTCTGTCAAAGAAAGCTGCTTTTACATCTTTTTATTGGAGGCCCTAGAGTACTCTGCTCTTTCTTGTCTTTCATCTAGCTGATGCCTTTATTTTGTGCTGAGTTTTTGCTAGCAACAGCCATATTAGGAGGAGGGTGATGGAGGACTGGAGAACAGCCAAGTATTGGGTTTGTCATCAATACCGTCTGCTGTAAAACATCCAATTTAAGCTTGCGTCTAGTGGGTTAATCTCCCACTGAAAACATAACCCAGGATTGATTCTGGGTTGAGTGAATCTCCATGTTCATACGATCCCGAATACACCGCTTAAGTTGGGGGGATGCCAAACCCCCCCCCTTAATTCTCGATATCAATATCAGGTTTTTCCCCTGAGCTTTTTTTTTTTAAGATCTGCATTGCCAGTAGTGTAATACTCAGCAAATAGACCTGAACTAGACCCATGATAAAATGCTTTGCATGCCTTGAATGTTCTTGAATGCTTCACATCATTGACTCCATCTTATTTCGAATGCTTCCATGTGTTGTGAGCAACCAAACCTGCAGAGATGCACATAAATGCAGTTTCCATAGGTGAATAACAACCTCGCATGTGTGAGATGATTTGCATGTTGTGTTTTTAGCTTAGATAATGAGAAGACCTTGAGGGGTGATACACAGCCACCTGTAAATATCTTAGGGGATATCAGGTTCAGATGTATGAGCTTGTTTTTTTTTACGTGCTCTGAAAAGTCTAGCACATGAAACCAAAGATTCACAAGCAAGAAGAGATTAAACCAAATATTTTGGGATGAACTTGTGACATAGAACTGTTCCGCAGTAGAATTAGACTGCCCCATAGAGTGGTTAGATTCTCCTTCCATGTGGGTTTTTACCGAAGTTGGACATGGGCCACTTTCAAAGAGTCCTTTAGCTGTGTATCCCCCTGGAAAGGTATGGGTTAAGTGGCCCTGGGACTCCTTTTCAAACTCTGCTATTCTGGCACAACCTATCATATATTAGCATATGGGATGAAAATTCTGGATCTTGCTGCTCACAGTTAACTTCCCCATTTAGTGTGAGCTTCTTTGGTGGTAAGAAAATTTAATCCATAATATTCTGAAGTCTATTGATTTCACTAATCTCTTAGGGTTTAGCGAGACTCATTAAATCTCACATATTTGGAACTGTAATGTACCCTTTGTTTTATTGCTGATTTAAAAAACAGCTACTGTATTAAACTTGCCTTTGGCACGAGTTTCTGTCTTGTTGTTTGTTATCATTGTTCAAGTAAATCACGCACTTGCTGTAATGACATCATATGCATGTCGTTGTTTTTATCGGCTGCATTTCCAAATGCATCTGTTTTATTGTATTCACTTCATATATTGCCCAAAATCGCCACATTGTCTTTAGTCGTGTTTTTTTTATAAGATTATAAAACCAAAACACAAAAACAGGGAGAATTTTTTAATAAAAATGTTTGTAATGTGAGGAACTAAGTTTTAACTTTCAAAATGAATTTTAGCATCCGTTCTGTGGGATGATAGCTAAAATACTGAATGGTTAAAACGAAATGAACACATATTTGCTAACGTGGGAAACAATCCTACAAAGTGTGGAGTCTTTAAATTCTTTAATTTAACATTTGGGTGGATTAAGGTTTTGTTAAAAACTGTAAAGACTTTATATGTTTTTAAGGATCCACCTTGAGTCAATTCAAGAGAGAAAGGTGTTGGGCTTAAATGAATAAAATAAATGAATAAATATTACAGTTGCCAACACGCTGCTTGTTAAAGTGATGGCACAGATGACTTCTGCAAACACAGACTTTGTGAAACTTAATTGAATAACTAAGTCAATAAAGCACAAAATAATGAAACGGCTTCAGTGGAGTCATGCTGCCACTATCAGAAGTGCTTCCCTCTATCACTAATAAACGACAAGCAGTAGCTAGCAACTACAAGGTGGGTTAGTTGGCTCTCTTTGGTTCTACAACGGACAGCTAAACTATCACGAGTAGCCAATGCTGAATCAAGACATCTGCTGCAGAGGCAAGTAGTATAGTATGTTCTGTTCTATGAAAGAAAGTGATCCCAGGCTATCTAGTAACCATTATTCTCACACACCGTGGCAAATAGGTGGTCTCTGGGAGCCCCAGCAGTCACTGACATCCATTTTACTTGCATTTGCCCAGTGTCGTTTTACAGTATCAAGTTCAGGGTATCATATTCCTGCAGTCGCAAATTTGATAGTCAACTATGCCACTATGTAAATAAAAAAAAAACTAACCATCCTTTATCTCAACTTCTTCACCATGTCAGCTTCTTTTATTTGGAGAAGAAAAAGAACAACTCCATCCCATCCATTTTGCCATACCATGCAAATGTTATACATTTCTGTTATGTTCACATTTCTTTTGTAGCTAAAAAGTCCTATGCTATTATCGTCCATTCCTTACAGGGGAGTTGTTCAGCTCTTGATTATATTGGATATGCCCCTTGCCTAGCCTGCACCTTTCAGCTTGCAGTATGTTTTTTGGGGTGTGTAGGTTGCAAAGAAAGCGAATCTGCACACAATGTTTCAATGTGGTCAACACCATGGTCTGTATTAGATCTCACAATTTCTGGTGCCGGTTTATTTGACTTCCTTCCTAACGATCCCTAACCATGGATATCTTGCTTATTAAAAATTTAATTATTATTTCTATTTTCACATCCGCTTCCATGCTGGGGTTCAATATTTCCAAGCCAGCTCTTCATACCCTCTTCAAGTGTGTTTGGAAAGTAAGGCTTCCTGAGGGTATATATACCAAGTGGGCTCACTTGGTATATAATAGCTCTGAGTGGCAGATGTTTTAAAGAGCTGCTCTCTAGGCTACGCCAGTGCGCCAGGTGGGGAGAGTGGCGCACAGCCGCGCGCGGAGGAGCGGACCCCGAACCGGGAACAAGGTGTGGGGGGCCCCCAAACTGGGCCGTGACTGTGAGGGGCCCCCGTGACAATCACGCTTTTGGGGGGTTATGGCATCCCTAAAGTGCAAAAAAGTTTGAACATTAAGAAAACAAAAAGCATGACCAGAGATAATTTACTTAACTTTAAAGGGGACAATGAAGGCATTGAAATAGCTTAAGATTTTCCATACCTTGTCTCAGTCATTAATCTGAATAGAGACTGCAGTCAGGAAATCAGAAAGAAAAAAACCTAGGGCTTGGAAGGGCAGCTATGAAAGAACTAGACAAGATTGTGAAGTGTAAAGTTATATAGCTGAATACTTAAATTAAAATGATGCATTTCATCATATTTCCAATTTCCAATGTGGTTGTAAAAGCTGGACAGTGAAGCAAAGTGAAACGAAGAAAATCAATTCATTTGAAATTGGGTGATGGAGAAGAGTTCATGTGTCCTAGACCAAATCAAGTCTGAACTCTCCCTAGAAGCCAAGATGAATAAATTGAGACTGTTGTACTTTGGCCATATCATGAGAAGATATGATTCACTAGAAAATCTAATAATACTTGGTAATGTAGAGGGCAATACAAATAAAGAAAGAACACATTCAGATGGATAGATTTAATCAAGGAAGTCACGGCCATGCAAGACCAGAGCAAGGCTGTAGAGAATAGGATAACCTGGAAGTCTCTCACTCATAGGATCATCATAAGTCAAAGTTGGCTGCATCTGCACTGCAGAAATAATGCAGTTTGACACTGCTTAAACTGCCAGGACTCAATGCTATGGAATTCTGAGGTTTGTAGTTTTGTGAGATATTTAGCCTTCTCTGTCAGAAAGCTTTGGCACCACAACAAACATTCAGGATTCCATAGGATGGAGCCAAGGCACTTGAAACAGTGTCAAACTTCATTATTTCTTCAGTGCAGATGCAGTTGTTTTGATGTGATGGCAGTTAACAACAACTGGTACACACAGAGATAGAGAGGAGATGGAGAGTGCTTCTTTACACAGAGCTTCTTAAGCTATTTGTTGTTGGGGGAGATCAACAGGGTTTTCCCTGCAGTGAGTCAGGGAACAACACCATATTTGTGCCCACTGAAATTCTGCAGGGACCATCAGGAGGATGGCACTGGTCTAGAGACCACTACTTAAAATAGCAATGGTGTAAAATAAAAAATCAGAACTGAGTGAGAAGAAAAACCAGTATGCAGAAAGGCTCTTCTTTAGATGTGTGAATTCTGATTGGCAAAGGGCTCCACATCAAAGGGAAGAACTGTAGGCACACCTAGGTCCAAAGCTTGGAAAACATACTGGTTTTTGGATTCTCTCCCCCCCCCCCCATAAAAATCAAAGTGTGAATATATATATATATATATATATATATATATATATATATATATCCTCACAAGCTCTGCATAGGGGTTTATACAACCAATACTCTATACCCTTCAACCGTACCTAATTTGGCACTGACAGTCCCACATAATCCTCTGCTAGTCCACTTTTTCTCTCTCCTTCTCCTTTCTCCTTTTTTCTTAGCTCATTTCAGTTACTGCAAATTAAGTTCAAAGTACAAAAGTAGTTTGCACTCAGTTTGCTCAGCAGAGAGAGAGGAGGGGACAGAATCTTGCTTTCCCTGTAGAATGAGGCAAAAGCAATGTGCTAGCTTATCTGTTCTTCATCAATAACTTAACACTTATATGTGTGTGTGTGGGGGGGGGGGTGTAGAACAAAAATGAATTTTTTTCTTGAAGCACACAAATAAGCCTGGAAGACAGGAAAAATATGCATAAGAAATACCTCTGTCTTGGATCATGTTATGTAAATCAACCGGGGAGCATCCAAAGTATTTATTTTCCCGTTTTTTATTTGCATAACTGGTAGCGGCTTCAGTTTATTTGCAAGTTTTTGTTTTAAGAATGAAATAATCTTAATGTGTGCCCCCCCCCCCCCCGGTCCTTCTAACCTTTCTTCTTCCTTTGGACATTACTAATCGGATTCTTGACAGTAGCTAAATCTTGAAAGGAGAAAAGAAAGCTGGATTTCAGAAAAAACCTCAATTAGATAGTCATTTAAACTTATTTCATCTGACTTTCATCTAAATCCCTCTCAGCTTAAAAGCCACAAGTCTATGTAGATTTTCTGCGTAAGAGCACAATCCTATGCATATCTAATCAGAATCATCCCTAGGTATGTGAAGCCTTCCCATGGTCTCTAGAACTCCAAAATGTTTACCTGACCTGATTATTTAATTACAAATGTGCACATTTTTAGTTTTGACTAAAGAGCTCGCTGAAACATACTGAAATGTTCTTATCTGTAGTATAGGGACCTGTCCCTATTCTTTACATATTCTCTCTGCCATGGTTACCAAATGTCTGACTTGGTGACCCTATGATGGGATTTTTTTTGGCAAGAGGAGGTTTGTCATCGCCTTCTTCTAAGGCTGAGAGAGTGTGACTTGCCCAAGGTCACCCAACTGGTTTCATGGCTGAGCAGGGAATTGAACCCTGATCTCCAGAGTCACTGTCCAACACTGAAACCACTATGCCAGGCTGGGTCTCAATTGAGGTATACCTGTACACATATGTACATGCATGCACAACACCCTCTTGCCCAATCCCAGGACAGATTTGCCTCTGTTTTTAAAGAAATATTTGCAGTTGTTAAAAATATAATTGTGAAGTAAAGTGAATGTGTAAATAAATCTACCTGTGCCACTTCAAAAATGAAAAGGTGGAAAATGGTTCTGAAGCATTAGGAAAGAGTGTTTATGACTGACAGCTGGTATAGGCTTTGATTTGCTGGTATGTATATGCACAGGAGAAGTTGTGAGGCTTGGCACCTGCTGTGAAAACTGTATAAATATTACATCTGCCTTCGCCTTGGGTTTTCATAAGCAGGCAGCACTGTAAATTCTGAAGCTAGCATGTTCACAGCAGTTGGTAAATTTAATGTATTCACTGAAGGCAGAAGGCTGGATACTGGCTCTAAAATTATACAGATGTAACCAAAATGGGGGGAAAAATCTAGTTTACAGAGAACAGTTGTGCTACTGGCTCCATCCAAGGCCATCCCCAACCATTTTGCAGACTGAGGCACAGCAAGAGGTATAGTATTCATGTAAGCCGCTTTGATTGTTTTATTATAAAAAGCGGGGTATAAAAGTTTTATTTTATTTATTATTATTATTTAGTATATAGTGGGCCCTTGTTATATGCTGGGGTTTGGCTCCAAGATCCCCCATGGATAACAAAATCCATGGTTGCTCAAGTCCCATTAAATATAATGACATAGCAAAATGGTGTCCCTTATGGAACAGGAAAATTGAGGTTTGATATTTGAAATTCATACTTTTTTTGAACATTTTCAAACCATGGAGGCTTGAATCCGTGTATAAGAAGGGCTGACTGTACAAAGCCAGCAAATTATTTTGGTCTATGGGAGCGGAGAAAAAAACATGCACCTCTCCCCATTCCTGGCAATAAAAATACAACAATTAAAAAGCATAATTTTTTTTAATCACAGAAGATCCGATTCTGAAGCAAGAACCACAATCTCCTTGAGATTAGGTCCAGCCCTGGACTGGACTGTACATTTGACTCTTTCTGATACTGTCCTAATATGGATACCATCACATGAGGCTTAACTTGATTTACACATTGTACCCAGTTCAGATGACTGGAGAAAGTGTGTGCCTGAGTGAGTGATTCAGCCTACCATGTCTGTAAAGCAGCTAGCTGCCAAGCAAGCCAAAAAAGTTTTATTTATTTAAAAGGTAAAAAGGTTGTCCTTTGACATGAGTGTCTAGTCATAACCAACTATAGGGGGCAGTGCTCATCTCCGTTACTAAGCCAATGAGACAGCAATGTCCAAAGATGACTCCATGGTCATGTGGTCAGCATGACTGCACTGAATGTTGTTACCTTCCCACTGAAGTGGTATCTATTTATCTACTTGCATTTGCATTCTTTTGAACTGCTAGGTTCGCAGAAGCTGGGACCAGTGATGGGAGCTCACCCCATCATGCAGCACTTGGGCCTCGAACTGCCAACCTTCCAATCTTCCAATTGTCGGAAGTGTTGTCTTAACCACTAAGCCATCTCATCCTCTTTTTATTTATTTACTTCTGGCATTTATTTACCACGTTTCAAGCCAACAATGCCCAACAAGCAAAAACACTTTTAAGACATTAAAGAGATAACAGAAAACCAATTAAAATGCTAAACTATTCCTCCTAGTTTTATTAAGCCCTGATAGCACTGAAACCTTTTGAGCTTATGCTTCAAAGAGGCATGACACAAAAGAAATGCAGCATATTAGAAACCCACCTTGAATCAATGGGCCACTCACGGCATATGGAGACAGCCTTCTTTTACAGTGACATTCATCAATAAGTGGTTATTCAGTAAGCAAGACACTCCCCCCCCCCCCCACATTGTATGTGAAAACTGAAATGGCCTATATAGGAGAGGATGACCATTTAGATAACCTGGTCTTAACCCATTGGTGGTTTGTAAACCAACAAGCAACGGTCGCCCGCCTCGCCGGGCAGACCGTTTTGCCGCTAGACGTGGCTGGACTACAAGCCCCAGAGTGCTCTGGGGCTTGCCCGGCTCCCTATTGGTGCGCAGGGGCGGAAGGGGCGGCCCTTCCGCTCCGCGACGCTCTGGGAGACAGTTTCATTGGTGCGGGGCTTCCGGTCCTCCAAGGCTGCCCATTGGTGGGCTGGGCCTTGGAGGCGGGGCCCTGCA
>NC_056525.1:13446013-13456362 GCF_019175285.1 Sceloporus undulatus | reverse complement strand
CCAGAGTGCTCTGGGGCTTGCCCGGCTCCCTATTGGTGCGCAGGGGCGGAAGGGGCGGCCCTTCCGCTCCGCGACGCTCTGGGAGACAGTTTCATTGGTGCGGGGCTTCTGGTCCTCCAAGGCTGCCCATTGGTGGGCTGGGCCTTGGAGGCGGGGCCCCGCACAGCACGCAGGGAGGGAGGGGCCTAGGCCTATATAAGGCCGTGTTGCTGGCCCTTCCCTCAGTCGGTTGCTTGGCTTCGAGCAGAGCGGAGCCAAGCTGTGGAAGGGAGCAAGTCTTGGTGCTTCTCCCGCCCGCCCACCACTGTTGTTAGGTGGTTTTTAGTCACAACTTGGCAGCAGCCAAGGCCAGACTTCTTTCCCTTCTTGGGCCCCGCCGCCAGGGACGGAGCTGTAACGGAGAGCACTCCCAGCTGTCCAATCAGAAGGCAGCTGAGGGCCAGCCAATAGTCTGTAGGCTGGAATTTTTGAAGATTCCGAACTGACAGTTGGGGAGTCACTTGGAACCGGGACAGTTTGGAACGGCAGTTAGGGTTTAGAATCTTGGGAGAGAGGACTTTTGGGGGGGGGTCCAGGAGTTCCTGCAGGATGAGGGAGTTAGGGGGCTGGAATCCTGAGAGGGAGGGTTCCCAGGACTCGAGAGGACGGTTAGGGGTAGAGTCCGAGTGAGAAAAGGGCTCCCTACCGTTTCACTGCCAGACCTTTAGAAAGGGAGAGGCTGGAATGTGATGCCCTCCCCCAAACTGTCCATCTTTCGGCGTTGAGGAAGAGAGCAGGCTGGCCCAGCGTCATCAGGGGCTAGCCTGAAGATACAGTTTATCTAATTGTAATTTTCTTGTACTGTTATATAATTCTTGACACCGCATGATCTATTGGAAATAGCGTTTATAAATAAAACATATTATTATTATTATTATTATTATTATTATATTATTATATTATATATACTGTGAGATATGATTAGCCTTGGTGGCGGAGTTAAGAGAAGGACTTGTCTAAATAGAGTCGGAAAAGTCCCTATGTAATTGAGATACTTTGAAAAGTGAAGTACTATAGCCGATTCATGTAATAAATATTAACTAAGTAACCTGTGCCTGAACTAGCTGTTACATAATATCATCAGTTCAAGAAAGAGATGTTCAACTGTTTTGTTTAAAAAGTTATATTTTGGTTTACATAAGTTAGTCAGACATCTCAGCTCCACGCTACATATAAAGAAAAGACCCTCCGCCAGCCAATAAAAAAAGAGGTAACCGTTCAGGACCCAGGTGGGGGAAAAAGCCTCGCCTCAGAGAGGATTCTTTCCCCGCCTGGCTCCGCCGCCGGGGACGGAGTCCAGGCGGGGAAAACAGCCTTTTCTTCTTCTTTCTCACGCCTCTCCTCTTCCTCCCCTTCTTCTTCATCTTCTTCCTCATCCTCTTCTTCTTCTCCTCCTCCTCCCCTTCTTCTTCCTCCTACTTTCCCTTCCCCTCTTCTGCCCTTCTTCTTCCTCTCTACTTCCTCTTCCTCCTCCGCCTCTTCCTCCTCCTCTGCTTCTCTCACTCTCCTCCTCTTCTCCCCTCCTCCTCCTCTTATTTATATTATTTTTCCTATTTTTTCCTCCTTCTTTTCTTCTTCGCCTTCTCTTCATTTTTCTTCTCCCCTTTCTTTCTCCTCTGTTGTTGTTGTTGCTGCTGTTCTGTGTGCCTTCAACTCCTTTCCAAATATGGCACCTTGGTTAGGAATAAGCAACTGAATATGTAATAACCTATGTTAAATATATAACCATGTTAAATATTAAACCAAAGGGATTGGTTATGCAATAAGCCTCTGAAATATGCAAGAGCCATGTCAAATGCCCCAATGTGCTTTGTGTGTTTTGGAATGGGAGGGGGGTGTTTTGGCCAGAAAGGGAAGTACATTTCTGCCATCTGTCTAGGAATAATGCCAAAATGTCCTCCATTTTGATCTTGCCTAAGAACATCATTTATATTAAAAAAAATTTAAAAATCACAATTTTTTTCACGTGTCCTCCATTTAATAAATGTGTCCACGTTTGAAAATGTTGTCCTACATTTGTCCTACATTTGTCCCGGTTTGGAGGTCCTGACTATGGCAACCCTATTTGTACCAGCAAATTGGGTAATAAATGCTTTTGTCATTGAGATATTGACGTTACCACACCATAAATCATTGTGGCTAGCTACCACTGTCCAGAACTGTAGATGTACCAGCCAAATGTTCAACTTAGATGTTTTTGCCATTAAATTATCTAATCTCCTTCCCCACACAGAGGAAGCAATATAGGAGCAAAGATGCTTTCCTGTCAAAGTGGCAGCTGGAAAAGCTTGACTTGTTGGCATTTGGCTGGGGAATTAGCAACAGTAGTTGGGCCACATGATGTCTGGCCCAATCAAAGGGCCAGACATCATCTGGCCCTTTAGATTTGGGGTGGATCAGGCCAACCATCCTAAACCCTATCCTATGTCAAAGACCCCCAAAACACCCCCACACACTCTTCACACAAGAAAGCTGGAAACTTTAAAGCTTGTTCTTTAGTAGTGTAATTCAAGCATGTTTTACTCAGAAGAGTAAGGTCCACTGTGTTCATTAAATGCTTTGCACTGCAGCCTTAAGATACTTATGCTAAACAAATACGATATGGAGAAACTAAAAGAAATAGTTACTACTCCTCAAAAGAGAACAGTCTAAGAAAATAAGTCCGATACATCCTAAGATAAAAATTTCCTTATTAAAACATGTTCTCTGAACAAGTTCCAAGACTGAATGGAACATGTTCAGAAAGTCTCAGTACATGTTCAGAAAATTTCCTTTATGAGTCTGCACATTGCACATCCATCACCAACTTATTGCTTCAAGGTCTACTTCAAAAAGTAAAGGGGGAGGTACATCCAACGTCTTGGAAATGATAAAAGGAGGAATTGGGTAGTGTTCTGCAAGTGAGAGAGAGATGAGGGCCATCGCTGAAGCTGTAACAGCAAGTAAACTTGAATAACAACAGAAGAAAACAAGGTACTACAAAACATTTTTATAACCTGGAACAGATAAATTCCAAACCCTTTCTGAGACAGAATTCTTCAAGCAGACATTCTCCAATTGAAAAGTTGTTTGGAATAGTTTTAACAGGCAGAATTGCATTTCAAAATACATGAAACGTGATTCCTTTTAGATGAGACTTTCTTTCAACAGCTTTGGGTTTTCTTTCTTTGAATACTGTTTCACTTTTGAGAGCGGGCTTTCACAGGGTCAGTCCTTTATGAGGGAAAGGTACTGAAAATGCCCAAGCCCTTTTCCAACTCTCTCCAATTTACATACAGTATATACATATACTCCATTCACTTATATGCAGTGAAGGAAAGAGGACAGCAATTGGGTGAAGACAGTAGAGCTCACATAATCCTCAGCACACACAGACCCCACCCAGAGGTCTAGGTTAAGGTAGGAACAGTGCTTCTTCACCCAAGGTTTCCTTGCCTTGGCCAAAAAACACTACAACCCCCCATGTCACAAAAGCATGTGATTTGTACCCCCCCCCCAATTAACTGTCACAAAGGGGGAAAGCTTGTAGAAAATAGGTTAAACACACAATTGTCAGGACTAGAAGTGACACAATATCACTCCAGGATTCTTTGAGTGCTGGTACAGTGCATGGGGAAGAATGGCCCTCCTTCACAGTTGCCCAACATGCTTTAAATCAGGGTTGGGGCCCTCAAAATGCTCAGACTGTGTAAATGCAGCATTTCCCCTGCATCCAAGTCCTTTCAAGACAAATAGCCAAAATAGAAACTGGAAGTGATATGAATCACTCTGGTCAGGGGCACAGCAGCAAGGTCATGGGTAAAAGTGGGCACATACCTCTCTGAAGTTGTCCACCCCTGCTTAAATGCAAAGGTGGGGGAAATGTGTCCTTCAACTGTTCTGGGCTCATTACACCATAAATGCCTACCTACATGGCTAATGAGTAGGATTATAGGAATTAAAGTCCAAAACTCTGGACAGTCAACAGCTTCCCACTCCATTTCAGGATGCTCTAAAATATATGGATATAATATGTGTGAAACTGTTTGCAATTGGACCATAAAAGGTTACTTATTAATTTGTTGTTGTTGTTAACTGCCCTCAATCAATTTCGACCCATGGGACCTGTGGTGAACATCCGCAGAACCCTGTCCCTCCACTGTTCTGCTTAGTTTGTGTCCAAGCCTGCTTTCTTACAAATGTTCTGCAATAAGTTGAAAGGTAGGATTAAGAGGCACTCTTGTCTGACCCCTTTGCCAATTGGGAACCATTCTCTTCTTCATATTTGTTGTTCTTACATTAGCCTCTTTCCTGAGTACAGATTCCATATCAGATGTGTTGGCACTCCCATGTCTTTAAGGGCATTCATTATATATGCAGTCAAAGGTTTGCTATACAGTGGTACCTCGGGATACGAAATACCCAGGTTACGAAATTTTCGGGATACGAAAAATCCCATAGGGAATTATGGTTCCGGGTTACGAATGTTTTCGGGTTACGAAAAACTTTTGGTGCTTTTTTCGGCTTTTCCACGGAATCGCGGCTTTTCCCCATTAGCGCCTATGGCATTCGGCTTACGAAGGCTTTTCGGGTTACGAAAGCGGCCGCGGAACGAATTACTTTCGAACCCGAGGCACCACGTGTATCTAGAAAGTACATGCTGATTTTCTTTGGAATTCCCTGGTGCTCAGCATTAGCAGTCATATGTTTTCAGTGTGGTCCCTAGTGCCTCTTCCATTCCTGAATCCTGCTTGGACCGCCAGGATTTCTCTCTCAATGTAGGGTTTTGGAGTTATATTGCAGAATTTTTAAGCATGATTTTTGCTTGCGTGGAAGATTAGTGCTATGGTCCTATAGTTGCTGCAGTCTTTTGTTCTCCTTTTGTGTGGATGAGAATGTAAGAGTTTTGTTTCCATCTTTATTCATTTACTTAAATGAATCACTTATTCATTTACTTAATCACTTATTAACTTATTTTTTATTACTTATTAATTATCACTTATTCATTTACTTAAATGATTAACGCCATCCTTCCCACAAGCTCTCAGAATGCTTAAGTTTAGTTAGACCGTCTATAAGCTTACATCTAAATAAAGACATGTACACCAAGGAAAATAGAATGGTGGTGTGAAAATTAACTTCAGCAGCTCCTGGCTGTTCTACTTCCTCAGAACTACACAATGGCAGTTGAAACACACAGAGGTTTCACCACCATTGCAGCCCAGAACGTGATGGAGGTGGCCTAGTTGCTCTTCTTCTCCCTCAGAGGCCAAAGAATGGCACTTGCGATCTGGAGGCAAGGGCCCTCACCAGCCACTGGTCTTAACAAGATAGAAAAAAAAATGTGCCTGGCCTCCTCTTCTCTTTTTTCCTGGCTCCTTTCTTCTCCCATCAAGAATACTAGTGTTGCTTTGTGTTTACCAGTGACCTAAAAAGGGTAAATCTGAAAATGTTGGTTGAATAATGTATATTCCTTCTGGAGCACATGAGGGAATTGGAAATCGGAGGCATTGCTCTGCAGTGGTTCCAGTCCTATCTCTGGCAGGTTCCAGATGGTTGTAGCTTGGCGACAGTTGTTCTGCTTAAGAGGGAGGTCAAAAAGGTGTCCCTCAAGGAACGTACTGTCACCAATGCTATTCAACTTTACAGAACCACTGGGAGATCATCCAGAGACATGGGGTGGGTTGTTATCATTATGCTGATGACACCAATGTATTTTCTCTATGGCTCGGACTGTTTTCATGACCAAGAGGGCACTTTTCCTGGAAGACTGCCTGAGGTCGTAATGGATTAGATGAGGGAAAAATAGCTTAAGATGAATCCAATCAAACGAAGGACTCGGAAGGTAACCCCAATATGGGTTGAGGTAAGTCCGCAGTCTAGATGGGGTCACAACTTCCTTTGAAGGACTGCGTCGCAGCTTGGGGTGATCTGGATTTGTTGCTTCAACTGTCTTCTCAAATGACGGCAGCCAGAGTGCCTGTTAATCAGCTTGGCTGATATCCAATTGTTCCTACTTGGAGCAGTGGGACCTAGAAAACGGTTTTACCGCTCTAGTAACCTATTGTCTTGAACTTCTGCAATGTCCTCTAAATGGGCAACCCCTGTGCCACGTCTGAAGCTTCAATTGATACAAAACATGGCAGCCAGAACTGGTCGATGAAAATCCAGGTTCGACCGAATACACCTATTCTAAATCCTACATTGGCTGCCTATTAGCTTCGGCACATAAAAGCGTTGGTTATCACCTATAAGCCCTACATGAACTTGGTCCAGGCACTTGAGGAATGCCTCCTCCCATATAATCCTCCCGTACACCCCGTCCTCTGGAAAAATCTTTTACATCAAAAAAGACCAGACTGGCATGCCTCCCGGAGGTCTTTTTTCTGCACGCTCCAAAAGCTTGGAATGACCTGCGGAAGAGATCGCCAATTAATCCTCATTGGAGCTTTAAAAGACCCTTCCTCGCAAGCTTCCAGATTGATTCATGTACCAGAACCGATTGAATCCACCCTCCTCCTTCTCTCACTTGAGGATTGTGCAAAATTTGATGTATTGTTACATATATTCTAACTTATAATGTTATTGTTTTATTTTAAAATGGGAGGAGGGTTAGCTAAGGTTTGTGGTTTATTTTTATCATTGTGTATCAATAATCATGTTGTTACCCGCCTCTCCCCAAAACGGAAGAGGCAGATTAAATAAATATTCATCATGCATTCATTCCATTTGTGCTGGCTTGGGGGTGGCATGAGAGCATGGCGTTTAGACCCACGTGCTCTGAAGGCCACCACACCAAGATAGTGAATGCCAGCCACCCAACCCACATGGACATCTTTGCAGCGCTCCAGCAGAGCACATTTATACACTGCATCTGCAAGAGCAATGCAAAGCCGCTGTGATGGTGGAAAAGCCGTCCTTTTTGCAGCTCAAAAAGGAGCACATTTTGCCGCCTCTTTGGCGCCAGAAAAAAAAGCCAGATCGGGATCACCACAAGCCCTGATCCAGCTTTCTCCGGGCAGCAGCTCACTCTTTAAAGACTCTCCATATCTTACAAAGCCCTGAACAAGGATAGTCCTTGCCCTTGTGATCCACCAAAAGGTGAGTCTGCTTAGGTCTATCCCCCTCAGTTGGTTGACCCCTTCAGCAACAGAACTTTTCCTCATTGGACCCAGTTTTATCTACAAGTGTTTATACCTCCTCAGCAGGGCGGGTGGAATTTTTACTGAAGAACTTTGTTTCATCAGCTTCATGGCTGGACCCTTACAGAAGTAGCTGTCCTCAGTAGTTCACAAAAGATCTAGAAGTCCCACAGTGGCAACATAGGGAGCGAGGCTAACCTGGAATGGTGCAGTACAGCATCATCAGAATCTGATGCTAAGTGATTTGTAACTGGTTTGAACGAGAACCCAATGGTGCTCAAAGTGCCACCTTTTCATCTGGAGAAAGTGACAGTGGAAGTCCACAGGGCTCTGTCCTGGGCCCAGTACTGTTCAACATCTTATCAATGACTTGGAGGAAAAATTTGGGGGATACTTATCAAATTTGCAGATGAACACCAAATAGGAGGAATAGCTAAACTCCAGAGGACAGAATCAACTTCGAATGACCTAATAGATTAGAAAGCTGGAAAGCTAACAAAATGAATTTCAACACAGAAGAAATGAACATATTTCACTAGGGACAGAAGAATAAAATGCACAGATATAGGAATGTGGGACACCTGGCTGAATGAACAACGTGTGATAGGGAGTCTGCGGAGTCCAAGTAGACCACAGTTTGAACTGAGTCAACAGTGCAATGTGGCAGCTAACAAGACCAATGTGATTTTAGGCTGCTCATAGAAGTATAGTGTCTAGAGTCAAGGGAATAATAGTTCCCTCTATTCTGCTCTGGTCAGGCCGCCCCCTGGAATATGTGTCCAGTCTGGCGTACACAATTCAAAGAAGGACATTGAGAAACTGGAGTGTGTCAAGGAGGGCGACTAAAATGGTGAAAGGTCTGGAAACCATGCCCTAGAGGAACGCCTAGGGAGCTGGGTATGTTTAGCCTGGAGAAAGAGGTTAAGAGGTGATTGATAGCCCATTTAAATAGTTTGAAGGGATGTCATATTGAGGAGGGAGCTGACTTGTTTTCTGCGCTCAGAGATAGGAACAGACAATGGAAGCAAGCTGCAGGAAAAGAGATTCCATCTCAACATTAGGAGGAACTCCGAAGGAAGGCTTTTCGACAGTTGAACAAACTGTCCCTTGAAGTGTAAGTAGTCCCTTCCTTGGAGGTCTCAAGCGAGCGTGGATGGCCACTTCGGGGATGCTGTGATGGTGATTTTCCTGCATGGCAGGGTTGGACTGGATGGCCCTGTTGATCTCTTCCAACTCTAGATGTAGATTCTATTATTCTATGAATGAGTCACTGCCTCTCCTTTATAGGTTCTGGGGCTCCTTTCCCAAGGGAGCCACCCTTATTTTGCCAGTTTTTTCTGACCTGCTGCACTGGGTGGGTAGAAATGCTGAAAGAAATTGCTGTAACACTTTTCTGGACCTGGGTCTGCAAAGAAGTAGCTGTCTCCAGTAATCCAGAAGATTCCAGAAATCTCACATGTTGGCAGCAATACAGACAAAAGGAACAATGCATTTTGGGCAATATCAACATGATGTGCATCCAGGTCAAGGAAAGTAGTAATGTTATTCTATTCTGCTTTGGTCAGATCTCTTGTGTCCATCTGAGCACACAGTTTAAGAAGGATACTGACAAGCAGAACATGTCCAGAGAAGAGCAACAGGTGATCAACAGTCTGAACAAACTTACGAGAATTACTGTGACAGCTGGTATGTTTTGCTTGGAGAAGGAAGACAAAAAGTGACATGATAGCCAACTTTTAATATATAAAGATGTCATGGGGAAGATAGAGCCAACCTGTTTCTGCTGCTACAGAGACTAGAACACAACAGTGATCAATGAGAAGACCTAAACATTTGAAAGAACAGTTGTTTTTAAACTGTAATAAGGGAAAATTTGCTTGAACTACACATGGCCTATTGAACTAAATACACCCTTTGTTCAGAGCAATAAGGATCAAGATGAAATAATGAATGCCTTTGTTCACTTTGGGAAACTGAAACACTTTTCAAGTGTCAGGCTCTAAAAGCTGCCCTCTCCCTATGCTTTTAGGGAGCTTAAGCTGGTTTTGACGCCGCATTTAAGTAGTCATTCTTTCATGCAAAATGCTTTACCATGAGAATGGCAAGCTCCCACTGATAAATTTTTTAAATAAATGTTTAAATTATTCAGTCTAATACTTGGCAATACATTACTCATTATTATAACTAAACTAGTTTATTCCCATTTAAGTCAGGGTCTATTTGGAACTCTAAAATACACCTCAATGTTAATTTCTTTAGTTTCTCCTAGAGCACTTGACTTTAACTGCAATCAGTACTTAATGGGTAGAAACCATTCTCAAGCTATTTTTAAACAATTCTGCACAAATTTGAAGCAGTTGGCAGCTATTAGGAAGCCCAAATCCTAATTTTTCCATGGGAGCTGACAAGAAAGTTCAACTGTTAGAAGGGCACTCTGCTGCTCCGTGTTAGAGTTGTGTTGTTTTAATTGTTGTTGCTTATTTATAGAATCCATCAATCTACAGGCGTACCCAAACGTTTGGTAACTAAACAAGGTTTTATTTGAAATATGAAAAGAGCACACAAATTACACAAGAACAATTCAGTCTGAGATCCATACAAAGCTAATTAAAAATGAATCTATGGAAACGAATAGTAAGGCTTAGGTTTGTAGAGAGGTGATATTTACCACTCCTGTAGAGAACCCATGGAAAGTGGGGGTGGCAACAGATGTTTGAAACGATATGGGAAGAAGAGGCTCAGGATGTTGCAACTCCAGTAGTCTCTCACCACAAGTCAATTCATGTTGCCGGCTTGATATTTAAATCCTGTTGGTACCTTCAAGGTGGTACTTATGTTTTTCCATGTACAGTACAAAGCATTGATTGCATTTGCCATGGAATGACAAATGGCAATTTCAGAAATGTTTTAACTCCAGAGTAACAAACAGTGATTGATGTAGATAACCCCAAGAATAGCTGAATAGGAAAGGTTCTGAGAACATGACAGAGGAAGTTTAGGAGATATGGTCTTACTCATTTTAGTCATGGAGTACTTTTCTCTCAAAGTTGCAAGAGGATATGCGAAAGCCGGGGGAGGTGAGGATCAGCAACCCATTCTGCATTTATGGTGGTATTATCTAGATCACTCCACATCAGTAATGTGTCTTTCCTATGGAAGCTAGCATTTCCAAAGAATCACATGACCTCT
>NC_056525.1:13442641-13445988 GCF_019175285.1 Sceloporus undulatus | reverse complement strand
GGCGCACATGCACGCACGCCGCCATTGGGGACAATTTCCTGATTTGCCATCCACAGATGCTCAAATCCGCGGATGGCAAATCCGCATATAAGGAGGGCTGACTGTACTCACCATACAAGGCTACCCCTATTCCTTGGAAGCCGACAGCCGGCCGTACATGCGTGCACCGACTTCAAAGGGGCCTTCGGAGGCCCCTTAGAAGCCGGTGCGCACGCTCTGGGACCGCTGGCTTCTCAGGCCTCTGGAGGCCTGGGAAGCTTGCAGTCCCGCGCCGGCTTCTAAGGGGCCTTCAGAGGCCCCTTAGAAGCCGATGCGTGCGCTCTGGGGCCGCCGGCTCCCCAGGCCTCTGGAGGCCTGAGAAGCCGGTGGCCCCAGAGAGCGCACCCGGCGTACAAGACGGCCCCCAACTTTTGACCCAATTTTAGAGGGTCAAAAAGTCATCTTGTATGCCGAAAAATACAGTAGTTCTGAAAGGTCACCTGTCATCAGGTGTGAAGTAAAGGAAGTGGGGAGCTACATAATTCTTGGATCCTGGCCTATCAGCTATCACCATATACTCTGTGGGTCATTTCATTCCTTGTTTCTTATTGTAGCAAAGTCTTGCACTCCTCCAGATTTTTTGGACCACAACTTCCACAATACCATACTATTGGCCATGCTGGAAGGGGCTGATAAGTGTTGTAAGTCAAGCCATCTAGAGGCTGAAAGTTTCCCCATGCTAAGCTAGAATTTATAGGCCTCAGGTGATATAGAATGCTTGATGTATAATTAAATTCTGTAAATGTGTTAACTGTTCTCTATGTCTAGAAAGCTACTATAAATACAGTGGGCCCTTGCTATCCACTGGGCTTGGTTCCAGGGCCCACCTTGAATACCTAAATCTGTGGATGCTCAAGTCCCATTATATACAATAGTGTAGGAAAATGGTGTTCCTTATATGGAATGGCAAAATCAAGGCTTCTTTTTAGATTTTTTGGGGGAGGAGAATATTTTAATAGTCATAATGCTAGCAAAGGTGTAGAGAACATACCAGATGGATCAATCAAGAGGGCTACTGCCGTGAGCCTACAGGACCTGCACAAGGCAGATGAGGACAGGGGGCATGGAGGATCGCCATGAGTCTGGCCAATTTGAGAGCAGTTAACAACAACAACAACAACAACAACATATTTTCAAGCCATAGATGGTAGAATCCCTAGATGCAGAATCTACCTGTATACAGAGGGCTGACTTTAATACCTTGATAGGAAATGCACAGTACAAGGCAAAATTCTCTTTCATTTATCCATTGATCACAGATTCCTTAGAATAGTAATTATATTGTATGAATCAACATCCCTGAGATCAAACCAATCTCCATCCTTTTATTTATTCAAATATCAAAATAATTTTATCCTGCCCTATATCTAAAGATCTCAAAGTGGGGTACAGACAACAAAAACAATTTCAAGTGCTTCAGCATGATAAAACAGGATAAAAATCAACAACTCAGCTTCTGGGCTCAGAAAGTTTGGGTTTAAAATGCCAGTTTTAAACTGGGAATGAAATAAATTCAAGGTTAGTGCAAATCAGGCATCCAAGAGGAGTATATTCCACAATCAAACACCACAGCAGAGAAAGACTTTTACAGTTATTGCTGTTATTTTCCATCAGCTCAGCTTCAATTTATGGTGACCAAGAGCTCCAGTAATCAACAGCCCTGCTCAAGTCTTACAAATGAAAGACTATGCGTTCCTTCACTTGGTCAATCCACCTATAATATGATTTTCCTCTATTCCTATTGCCTTCCACTTTACGGAGTATTATCATCTTTTCCAATGAGTCATGTTATCACATGTAATGTTCAAAGACCAATAGCCTTAGTTTAATCATTTCGGCTTCCAGTGAGAGTTTAGGCTTGATTCATGATCAGATCCTTGTATTTGTCTTTTTGATGCTTGATGCTATCTGCAGAATCTCCTCCAGCACCACATTTCAAATGTGTTCTTTTTCTTCTTGTCAGCTTTCTCTTCTGACCAGCCTTATACAGAAACCTGAAATATGGCATGAATGATTCTGACTCTGGTGTTTAATGATGTATCTTTACATTTGAGGATCTTATACAGTTCCTTCATAGCTGCCCTTCCAAATCCTAGTCTTCTTGACTACAGTCTCTCATTTCCTATGTGCGCATGTGCACTATTAAGTCCCCTGTTCACTTAGGGCGACCTCATGAAATTTTCATAGGGTTTTCTTGCCTACTCAGAAGTGGTTTTGCTAGTTACTTCTTCCAAAATATAGCCTACAGCACCTGGTATTCGTTGACAGTCTCCCATCCAAGTACTAACCAGGGCTGACTCTGCTTAGCTGCCAAAATCAGGCAGGGTCTGGTGCTTTCAGGATTTTTAGACCCTTCTCATTTCCTGGATGATCTCAATGATGGAACTGAAAGAAGGCTTTCTCCAGTAGATCTCAGTTATCTCTGAGCAAAAAAACAGACCCAGATCCTTGATCTGCCACCTATTAAGCAAAAGAACAAGATTTGAGTTGCTGGTGAGCATCAGTTAGATACTGGAGGGTGAGTGGGCCTCTCCTACCCAATCTCTTTAGTCTTCTTATAGTAGCCAACCAGAACTTGGGAAAGATGCTGGCCTTGCTGACTGGGGGATTCTGGGGGCTGTAGTCCCAAAAGTAACTTTTATTAGCCTTGTTTCAATCTTCCAATTGAGCTGGATTTTCCCATCAGTCCATGGCTTCTGAGAGCCAGCATGATGTTGTGGTTCAGGTGTTGGACTTGTAGCCAAGGGTCCGTTTAGGGGAATTTTATTATTATTGTTAGCTCAAATATTGCAAGAGGAGGGCCTGCTACGACGGCCCTTGCAGAATCGTCTCCCGATGTGTATACGGAGTAGACCAAGGGATCCCAATAAATGGAGCTGAGACAGACTTCTAGAATTAATAACCAATTTATTTATAAGGGGAAAAACACATACGATTCACTAGCACACACACACACATACAAGGCTCAGGAAAAGCATAGGTTAGCATGGAATAGGATTTTAGGCATCACTGGGGTGATACGTACCAGAATGTAAACTCCCCCCAGGAACCCAAATGGAATATGATGAGGATGGCATGAGGCTCAGCCATGGAATGACTAGCCAGGAGCCAGGAGCCAGGTCAGGGTTCAAGGGGACAGAGCTTCCCCCTGAAATCCAGACTGGCCCCGTGAACAAGCAAATCTGGGAGTATTTATAGGCAAAATCTTGCTTCTGGCAAAGGTGCTTGATGGCGTGAACAAAGGTGTTTAATTACTTTCTTTTCACCTGGATGTCCCTGTCTGATTGTCTTAGTGGTCTTAAGCTGCT
>NC_056525.1:13409349-13442541 GCF_019175285.1 Sceloporus undulatus | reverse complement strand
CGGTAGACTAGCAAAATCCCCAAACTATCCCTGGTCTTCAGGCTAAGGTACATACACTCGAAATGGACTGTGTTCCGGACAGGTATCCTGGCCAAGGTCAGATGGTTCTTATAGACTAGAGCCACTCTGCCCCCCCGCCCACTTCCCCTCACCTGCTCACTGACAGAGTACCCAGCTGGGAGGGCCTGCGCCCATATGGCAGTGCTATCCTCTCCCAGCCAGGTCTCTGTGAAGCAAGCCAGGTCGGCATCTTCATCCAGGAGGATCAGGAAGAAAGGTTTGATGAAAGCTGACTGTTTTGTGCCAGAAGTGGATGTAGCTCCAGGGATGGAAGATGGACTCCCAAGGGTTATGTAGTGAAAACACCAGTTTAACTTCTGTGGCTCGATGTTATGGAATCCTGGGATTTGTAGTTTTGTGAGATATTTAGCCTTCTCTGTCAGAGAGCTCTGGTGCTCTACCAAACTACAAATCCCAGAATTCCATATCATTGACCATGGAAGTTAAAGATGTGTCAAACTACTTCATTTCTGCAGTGTGGCAGCAGCCATAGTCACTAACACAAATTAAAAGACATAGCCATGTTAGTTTTCTGTGGGTTTTTCAGGCTCTACAGCTGCATTCTTGAAGAATTTATTCCTGACATTTCACCTGCATCTGTGGCTGGCATCTTCAGAGGTTGGCGTCATGGCAGTTTGTGGAGTATACCTATGGGACCCTTGTTTGGAAGGAAGTGGTTTGCAAGTTAATGGTGGAGAAACCCACAGAAAACTATGGATGGCAGCTGTGAAAGCCTTTGACTTCACATAGCCATATTAGTTTGGAAAATCTGTATACAAAGGGATCTTGTAGGACCTTAGAGACTAACTGAAAGAAAGAAGTTGGTAGCATAAGCTTTCATAGACTTGAGTCTACTTCCTCAGATGCATGTTGAGGAAGTAGGCACAAGTCTAGGAAAGTTCACACTACCAACTTCTTTCTTTCAGTTAGGGGCTGTACAGACCTGCCATTAAGGCCAGCCTGGGGGCAGAGTCGGGGCGTGGTGTCCACACAACACATGCCCCGACTTTACCCCCAAGCTAGTGTGACGCCATGTGCTGCATCTACATGATGTAGCGCCAAAAGAGTGCCAAAAAGCCGCAGTTCCAGCAGCTATGGTGCCCTTTCCACAGGGCAGAAAAGAGCTGCTTTTTACGCTGCAGAAAGGTGAGATCGGGGTTGTGGCTTGCATTTGCCACGGCCTGATCTGGCCCTAAAAGAGGCAGCTGTAGGCCGCCCCTTAGACTCAAAGGTGCCACAGGATCCCTTTGCATACTAACACCAATTGACATTTTTGTGCTACTGAACAGCTAGCTGTTAACATTTGGCCAACGAAAACGCCAAACTCCATCTGCCCAGCTGCAGAAACTCAACTCACTACAAAGCCCTTTCCCTAATGTTTCAGTTTTCATTCTTTGGGGAACATTTTTTTTCCCAGGCAAGGCTCATTCCAAAGCATGACACCCCTTCCTATTTTCAGTTTGTGCAGTCCAGAATTTTACCACCTCCATTTGTTACTTCCATCTGTAATTTGTAGATTGTCTTTTATCTGTGTGAGCAATGGTTGTGAGATCACTGTCTAGGGACCACATCAGTCTGCTCTGTTTGGGCACAACACTTTTTTTTGTACTACTTCAAGCTTGGTATCTGAAGAAGATGTTCCGATTCTTTGCCCACAGGGTTTTCTACCTGCTACAGACTCAGACATACACATAATTTAAATTCTTTACCATCTGCACAAAGCTTTAGGGTATTCTTGTCTCAGTCACCACTGTCTGTGGAAGAATCATCTATGCCATTTTGAAGGTTTTGTTGGGAATATGTATATGATTTCAGTGTAAAACTCTCCTATTGCCATCTGACCTCAAGCCTTATTAAGAAGAGCTGCCTGTCTCCAGCTTAGCTGGGGTCTTTTATTGTAAGAAGCAGTGTAGGCATCCTTGAATCATGGACATCTGCCATGATTACCAATACGTTTCAATGTGGATCAAGCTTTTACCTGGCAGAACAGGTAAAAGGTCAAGTTATTAATTTTTTTTATGCCCGAGAAACACTGGGACTTCCATCCTGAGGCAAAAAACTCTTTGCAGATTGAGGGCAAGAGCCAGCATGGTGTAGTGCTTTGATTGCTGGACTTTGGAGACCAGGGTTCGATTCCCTGCTCAGCCACGAAACCCATTGGGTGACCTTGGGTGAGTCACATGCTCTCAGACTCAGGAGAAGACAATGGCAAACCTCTTCTGAACAAATCTTGTCAAGAAAACCCCATGATAGGGTCTTAGGATCATCATAAGTCAGAAATGATTTGAAGGTCCACAACAACAAGAAGACCTGGGGTCAGAAGAAAACATTGATTGTGGAGGTTCAAGTCCTGAAAAAAATGTATTGTGTTATTTTGATTATATAAAGGCAGCAGGGCTAGTGATAGCTTAAACAGCAGGAGTGTCACATTTTAAACCAATGAATAATGATCAGTTGTTCATATTTCACAGTTTTCTCTGCTCTCTAGGTGGGAGAGTTGAGTTAGTCCCTTACTCTGCATGGAACTTCCTAACATATCTTCTAACAAATCCATCTGTTCTCTTAGAGCTTTAATAGCAACGGAATCTTAAGCTTTAACAAAGCAATTCTGCATAGCATGTCATAAAAGCATAATTTTCTTTATGCGCTCTTCCTACAAGCCCCTCAAGAGTGTGAGAACTAGATCTGTACATCATAGCCAAGAATAAATGTGGAGAATGTATTGCAGTGGGGCTATGTTCATTTCAACATTACAGAACAGAATTATTAATCTTTTCAAAAACATAGGCAATATGTGGATTGGAGTACTAGAGATTCTGCAGACTAAGAGCCCATCCGTACCGTACTGCAGAAACATACCTGTTTGACACCACTTTAACTGTCCGGGCTTAATGCTGTGGAATTCTGGGAATTCCATAGCATTGAGCCCTGGCAGTTAAAGTAGTGTCAAACCAGATAATTTCCGCTGTGCTGATGCAGCCTAAGGACTGTTTTGAAGTGAGGGGAAGTTTCCCTTTATAAGGGACCAGGATTTGAAGAAAATACTTTTTTTGGTCTACAACTCCCAAAATTGCTCAGCACACTAGTAAAAAAGTAACTTTCCCAAGCTCTGTAAAAGCAATGGCTGATACTATATTGCAGAAATAATGCAGTTTATCACCTCTTTAACTGTCATGGCTCCATCCTGTGAAATCCTGGGAGTTGTAGTTTGTTGTGACACCAGAGTGTGCTGACAGAGAAAATGAAATATCTCATGAAACTACAGATCCCAGAATTCCATAGCACGGAGTCACAGCAATTAAAGCAGTTGTAACAGAAATTTCAGGAAACTTAAAAATCTAGGACTGACAGAGCAAAAGAATTGGCAAGAGGACCTAGTAATTGAAAATCCATAAGTTTATTTCCAATTGTCGACAAAGGAAAACAATGAACTCAGTGGAATTCAAGTTCCAAAAAGCTGAGGCCTCGAACAAGACAAAATGGCTCTTTTTATATTATTGAAGACAAAGAAGCTTCTTCAATACACCTGATTGGCTAATTACAATTTAAACATACAGAATTCTTACAATCAGAACAGAAATACATGCATACATTAAAACTGCATCATCACTCCTTACCCCCTCCTTTAGCTTTCCTTTTAACCTTGCTTCTGAATGTCAACTATGTATCCTTATCTCAGTAGTTTATGTTATGTCTTTTTTACTGGTACCAGCTTCCATCCAGGTCAAGATGCACTCATTATTCCTTTGCTCTAGTTTTTTCTAAACTCCAAGCCTTTATTTCAAAAACCATCTCTCTGGCTGACAAAGGTGACTCCATCTTTCTATAGCTTTTTTATTTCATCAAGGAATTTCTACCACACAGTGACAAACTGCATTAAGTCTGCAGTGTAAATGCAGCCTGGATGACACTTTTTGGATTTTAAAGAAACGCCTAGTCTCTCAAGTTGAAGGGAATACTTTAAAAAGTTTAAATGTAGGCGCAAGGAACTTTTGGCCTTTTGGTTGTTTTGAATTAGAATGCCCACACTGTTGGTTGTGTTGACTAAGACTACCGGTAGTTGAAGACCAAAATACCAGAAGGAACAAATGTTTCCTATCCATGTTCAGAAGGTACACAAAATGGCATGAGCATGAAGGAAAGTCCAGTATTTCTTTATATGAATGTTGCTCCCAGCTGGAGATCCAGGATTCACAATCCAACAATCTATAATGTAGTGGGTTGGGCCAATTAGAAAGCTTGGCCTGGGGTTGTTACCAGTATGGTAGGATGGCTATATGTTGCCTCAATGCAATGGTTCCCACTTGGCAGATAAAACGGATTATATTGGAGCGATTCTGATTCGGATTATGTTCCAGGAATAATTCAAATTTTTCTCATCGTTTCCATTACCAAAAGGGGCAAATTACCTCGATTCATTTAAACCTTGTTTTCGTTCCCATTTATTTTAAATCGCTTTATTTTAAAGCGGATTAACTTGCTCCCTGTTCCCATTTGTGTCCACAAGCTGTCAATCAAGTGTGTAGGCTTCAGACGTCACAAGTCTTGGGTTTTTTTGGGGGGGAGGGCAGCCAATGAAAATTGACTGCATCCAAGGCTCTTCTGTTGTGTCTCCAGAGGAACTATGGGATGGGCATTGCAAGACATCCCTGCTTGATCGCCCTCCAAACAGCCCAAGGAGCAATGGGGGAGGCAAAGCTATTTTGGGGTAAGGAGAGTCTGGATGTCCAGGGATCTGAGGAGTGGGATCGAGTCTTATCTTCTCTCTTCCCCAAAGATTCTCTCCCCACTAATGAAGCTCGCCTTGGCAAATCGGATCAAGGAGGATAAGGCAGCGAGCTTCATTAGTGGGGATCCCACTCCTCAGATCCCTGGGCATCCAGACTCTCCTTACCCCAAAATAGCTTTGCCTCCCCCGTTGCTCCTTGGGCTGTTTGGAGAGCGATCAAGCAGGGATATCTTGCAATGCCCATCCCATAGTTCCTCTGGAAGGAGCCTCCTTTCCCAAAATCGCTTTGCCTCCCCCAATGCTCCTTGAGCTGTTTGGAGGGCAATCAAGCAGGCATGTACTGCAATGCCCATCCCATAGTTCCTCTGGAAGGAGCCTCCTTTCCCAAAAATTGCTTTGCCTCCCCCATCGCTCTCTGAGCTGTATGGGGGTGATCAAGCAGGGATGTCCTGCAAAGCCCATCTGCTGCTCAGGCAGAGGCAAAAAAAAGAAAAAAATAGTTTAAAATGGTGTTCAATGGCTCTCCTCACACATTGGTCTATGAATGAGGAGCAGAGGAGAGGTTGCAATCCACCGGCGGAAAGTCTATGCGAATTGAAGAAAATGGCGCTGGCAATGCAGAAAGAGAACAAAAGGGTGACACCCCCAGGCCAGCCCCTTGAGCGCTGCTCCTTCCATCTCCAGGTTCCCGAATCAGACACCCTTTCATTCCCATCCAGATACAGCAAATCGGACCCTGCTTTCAAAAATAACTCGCGTTATAAACTACTATTTTTTTAAACCAAATTATAGGCTGATAATCCGGTTTAAACATTTTAATTCGATTCTAATTCGAGATGCTGTGGGAACGAATGAAGGGTAATGGAGATTAAAATTGAGCTTCCGTAGGAATGATGCACTCTAAATTTGGATCATGACCCGCTTTATAGGTAAGTGGGAACGACCCCTTTGAGTTACCTTCTAACTTTTATAATAATAATAATAATAATACTAATATTTCTTGTATACCGCCCTCTGGCAACCCAATCCGGGCGTTCACAACAGTAAAATATAAAATATGACAATAAAAAACACTTATCCCTCCCCCGTTAAGACAGTATTAAATAGTAACCCCCCCCCCCCTCCCCACTATTAAACACAATATCAAGGATAAAAACAGCAATTAAAACTAAAAACCCTGATATCCCTCTGTTTATCCTCAACCATCTCTATTTTAGAGGGGCCACGGAGGATGAGGGTAATCAGGGAACCTGCGAAAACCTGGGCCGGGATGTTTTAATCGGAAATGCCTGCCGGAAGAGATCCGGTCTTGACCGCTTTTTTCAAGCTGTCTAAATGATGTTATCTGACGGATCTCATCCGGCAGGTCGTTCCGAGTTTGGGGGCGACAGCAGAGGACGCCCTTGGGGAGGTTGCGCAAGCTAGATTTTCGAGGCGCAGTAAGTTCCTCCCAGAGGACCGCGAGAGCGCGGGGAGGATTGTACGAGGCGGAGGCGGTCCTAAGATCGTTTGGACCCAAGCCCTTTTAGGGCTTTAAAGGTGATAACCAACACCTTGTTACTTTCCAAATTGGCAGGGAGCTCTGATTAACCCTCTCTATATTCACACTTTATCAGCTGCTTTTGAAATGTCCATTTATCTCGCCTCTGCCCATTCCCCCCTTTGTCCTTCCGTTGACTTCCCCCCCCCTTTTCGTTAGTTGCACACTGATTTCAAATTCTAAAATCAGTTTGTGGCTCAGTTGACTAAGCAGGAGGGAGAGAAAAGGGGGCATGAACTTGTCCTTCCCAGCGACTCAGGCAAAAGAACGTGCATGCCGGCTCTTCTAGCTTGTATGTTCTTCTCTCACTAATGTTTGCCATCTTGAGTACACTCTGATGTTTGGCCAAATGTGCCCCCGTTTTCATCTGTGAAATTTGACGGAGTGTATTTTGGTTTGCTTGCCTTCACATGTCAGTAACTAAGGTCTGATGTCTAGCCTTCTAAAAGTTGGACTGGCACTCCTTCACCTTGGCTCTCATGGCACGGGCTGAAAGGAACCTGCATTCCAACAAATTCTGGCGGTTGTACTTTGCTGTCCTTGACGCATAAAGCCAACAAGGCTACAACTGTTTCATTCAGTAGGTTTTAGATGCCCTCCATCACAGGTTATGATTGTTATGGCATCTCCTTCTCACTGTTACTAAGTGCTACATCGTCCAGTGCCAAAGAGCAACATTCCAGCATACGTGCCACTTTGAGCTGGCATCTTCTTCTGGACCTTCTTCTTTTCGCCAGAATGTCACCCTAACCCACAAATTATGGCCTATCCAAACACACGAACGAGCCCTAATGGATTGGATTAAAGGTGCGAATTCAGCATTCCAAATCTATGGCAAAACCTATATTCAGGACATCGTGTAACATCAGTCTTTGCCATGTTCCCCAGGAGCTGGCACTGAAAATCATACTATTTTTGATTCGGGAGGCAATATATGGCAAGCCATCATCCTCACTACCCATTCTTCTAGATGCTTTTTGTTTATTATGTGTGTTCAAGTCATTTCCAATTATGGCAACCTTAATGTGAACCTATAAGGGTTTCTTGGCATGATTTTCGGAGGGGTGTGGTGTGCCAACTGGCATCCTCTGAGGCTGAAAGACTGTATCCTGCCAAGGTCACCCATGGATTACAGGCCAAGTCAGGATTTGAACCCTGATCTCCCAATGTCCTAGACAAGGCGTTTATCCCATGGCGGATTTCTCTTAATTCATGAAAGAACGTGGGGCCCAGAACGCATTCCGCGTGAAATTTGCTAGTTAGCAAATTTACGTGAATTCAAATTTCGTTCTAACTGACTTCACGTTGCCGAAATTGCATGTGGTCGTCTATAACACAATAATTTAAACCCATGATTTTGTTCCGCTTTGCATTGGATATACTTCCAATTTCCCTTGTCTGATAACACCCACCATTTAGACTACTATGGGGCCATTCATACTACGAACAAACTTGCGTTTTCAAAGCGAATCTTGCACGTTGAAACTCATACTCAACCGAATCTCCACACAAGCGAATCCGAGGCTTGCACAACCGTTCCGTGGTAAATGCGCCCCTAGCGTGGTGTTTTGAAATCGGCACAACTACCGTTTCTTTGGAAAACCCCGGGTTCAGGAATGCGAACTTTGGCCTCGATCACGATCGAGTCAAAATTGAGGGAAGTGGGGGGGGGGATTATTCAGAAGGGTTGGGCAAAGGCAAGGCATTTCCTCCCCCCTTTTCCAATCGGTGGAGGGGGGGGGGGGGGAAGGGAGGAGGAACGAGCCCTGCGGAAGAAAGGGAGCAATGGAAGGCATTCTTTAGGAGCCCTCTTTTCCGCATCCCCTGCCCACATCCCTCTGTCCCTGGGCATTCCTTTCCTTGCAGGCGGAAAACGTTCAGGTTCACGAACGGAGCTCACATTCAGGCACACCCCCCCCCCTTACAAATTTTAAACAATTTTTTTTAGCAAATATCGCATTGTTTGTATTCCAGAGGCAGCTCGAGCCCCCTGGGGGGGGGGGGGCTTGCACTTTATATCCCTTGGATCTCCTGCTATCTGCCGGGGGGGGACGGTGGAATCTACAAAATGTTGCAAACACTCCAGTTACATTTTTAACAATTTTTTTGAGCAAATATGCGCATGATTTGTCTTCTGAGCATATACCGCACGGGAAGCCCAAGGCGAAAGCTCCAACTGTTGCTTTTAAAGGCAATAAAAAAATGCATGACAATTCCATCCTTTGCCTGGAACAGGGGCAGATCTGACCCAAATGCCCCAGGTTTATAAAAATGCCTCTGTGCCTGGCTCTTTAAAAAAGGGAGGAGGGGGCGGACACTTTCCAATGCCCTTCAACATGTCCCCATGATGATCGCCTTGATTGACAGCGGGCACCTCGCAGCAGACACAAATGCATTCGATTTAACATTTGTAGTGCCGGCACTTGCTAACGGAGCGATTTGGGGGAGTGCATACGAATCAGCCCAGTCCTTCCCGGTCTTTTATGCAGTTCTGAATGAGCGCCTACATCATGCTGGCTCTAGATGCTACATGGGAAATAACCGTATTAAAAAGCGATGCGTGCTTCCAATCAAGATTGCAGGCTTACACGCTGACTTTTTTGTTTTTACAATTAGTATGTATTAATATCATATGCATACAATATATATATCTGGTTGAAACCAATGTGGTAAATGGTTTGCGTGCTGGACCCGACTCCAAGAGCTCACGGTTCAATTTTCTGCCTTGGACAAGTCCTTAGCTCTCTCAGCCTCAGAGGAAGGGCAAAGGCAAACCCAGTTAAACATATGTTGCCAAGAAACCCCTGTTAACGGTTCTCTTAGGGTCACTCTAAGCCAGAAATTACTTGAAGGCACACAACTGTTTGTGAGCATTGTGTGGTTTACTGTCTTGACGAACAATGGGGAGTCAGAGTGGGAATGTCATGTGGAAGAGTGCCTTATGTCTTTTTCTTCTGGCAGCTTTCTTCACTGCTCCACCCATGATTGTGGAAATCGTTTGTGGCAGAATGTTACATCTGCAAGAGCTTTGCTGAACTGCCTGCACAGCCCACCAATTGCATTCGGTTTGTAAATTCATTGTCAACGATGGTCCGCTTCTATTTAGCTGTCCTGGGAAATGCCACCCAAGTAAAACAGAGGGACAAACCTTCCAGTACACTCACACATAAACTTTAAACACATGACATTTTCAGGTGGGGACTGACGGTAAACTGCGTCTTTGAAATGGAATTGGTAAGAGGTTCAGCACAGGGGATAAAAAAACTACGCCTTTGCTAGTAGGAAACAACCAACCGGGATGTATTAGTTAAGAAGCAGGTGGCATTTTGCCATCTCTGGTTCAATCCAGGGCAAACATGCAATTATTTAAGCCATTTATTCCACTCGTGTTACGCTGTGGCCTGTATTCTTCAGCACCATCATTTCAGATGGCCAACTACTAACAACAGGAACCCTGTGATTAGAATTCATTTTGGCTCTTTAAAGAAGGTAGCATGTGACTTGGGCTGCATCCACCACTGCAGAACTATTCAGTCTGACACCTCTTTAACTGCCAGGCTCATTGCGATGAAAACCTGGGGGTTTGTAGTTTGTTGTGGCCACCAGACGCCTCTGACAGAGAAGGCTAAAATCTTACAAAAAACTATAAGTCCCAGAATTCCATAGTGTTGAGCTGTGGCAGTCAAAGTGATGTCAAACTGATTCTTTTCTGTCAAAGGGGTGGGGGGTTTCATATGCAACCTAAACCCCATTGAGAGTCAGTGGCATCCATGTTTAGAATATTGGGCTGAGCTGTGGGAGATCCTGTTCAAGCCCTCCCAGTGTCATGAAACCCCTGGGTGAGCCGAGGCCAGTCATCTCTGTGCCTGACCACCAGTAAGAAAAGAGCCACGGACCCATCTTGCGCTCATTGGAAAGATTAAGGCCAAATACAGATGTCATGAAATAATTCATAATAAATGGAGCTTACACTCCTAGCCCTTAGTTTCTCAACCAGAGTGTGGGTCCCATAAGGTCAGGACTCTTCTTATTACCTCCAGTCAGATTTTGGATTAGAAACATAAAGACCATGCTCATTCTCATAGAAACAAAAGGGGGCTTTAGAGGGGGCCTGCACAGTCACCCGATTATCTTCTGCTTTGCACACAATGAAGCATTGCTTAGAATGACTCACCTTGTATGAAATTCCTCCCCTTTATATCATATTTGCTTGCTTCAGTACCTCTGGGACTGCGTGGAAAATCTTTGTGCTCGAAGTGCATGCTGTCCACCAGTCCCAGAGACATATGTTCCAGCCTTCGCCTTTTTAGAAATAAATGACATTCCATTGTACTGACCTTTTTCTGTGTAAATTATCCCAAACATAATGATAAAATCCTTTCTTGATTCCTTTTTACAACTATCTTCTGATACCTACTTGGAGGGCATTTCCCACTTTACTAATCCTTAGGCCAGTTGGAAACTGTCCCTCAAGAAGGCGCAGAGATCGCCATTAATGGCCTTAACCTGATACAGTGAATCGTGCCACTAGAGCACTCATTCTTCCTGACTGAAATTCCTCAAAAGCTTACAGATTACTACTGAATTTTGTCCTGCTTTTGGTTCACAGAATAAACAGCTAAGTGCCAACTAACTTAAAACAGTGGAGAATGGAGACAGCATGAGGAAAACATCTCGGACTGTTGTGCTTTGGTTCTTGCTTTAATGATGCGACAGCTTACAAGTCCACCTGATCTCTGATTTTTTATTTTCTGCCAACAAAAAATATTTTGTAAAAGAAACCAGGGGGTACAGACCGCCGCCTTTGCGGCGGTCTGGCCGTACCGCCGCCAGTAGGTCCGCGGGGGAGCCGGAGCCTTCACACGGGCCCGACTCCCGCGCGGACCCGAAACAAGAAGCTCCATTTCGGAGCTTTCTTTCTGCGGCGCTATCTATGACGTCGCGAGGCGCCCTGCGTGCGGGGACTCGCGACGTCATCATCGGCGGGGGGGGGGGGGGCCCCCGCGACACGTCTGGACGCTGTGCGTCCCGTACGCTAAAGATGGCTGCGCCCAGTAGAAGGGGCGCCGCCATCTTGTACGTATGGATACGTCCTAGGGTTAGGGGGGGTGCAGAAGCACTGACCCCTTCCTAACCCTAGTACGTCTCCTATCCGTACTAAATTGGCGGTGGTATCCCGCCACCGTCATCTGCATATTACTAACCGAAACATCTTGGGTCTGCTTGAACGGATTCTTGGCCACTGCTTCTTGACACCTTTTTGCCTTGTTTTGTTTTCAGAATCTAACTTTATGGCCTGAATCCTTGGCTCCCATGTAGATGGGAGGCCGCCCTAATGGCCGCGCACCGTGCTAGGGCTCATGACCCTACGGAACTCTGCACTCCCAAGCCCAATTTTGGGCCAGGCCGCCGCCACAAACAACAAAAAAACCACCCAACAAACCAGCAGTCTGACCGGGGCCATTGTTAACAGAGTTTGGAAAAAGTTACTTTGCGGGGACTATAAACTCCCAAATTCCCCAGCAGCATGACAACTGCTTGAAGAATGTGCCATTGGCTGCATCCACACTAAAGAAAACTGATCCCCTTGTCAGTTGCTTTACCTGAATAGCTCAATGCTTGGAATGCCTGTGAATTGGAGTTTTGTGAGACATTTACGCCTTCTCCGTTAAGTGCGCTCTGTGCCTCCAACAAATTACAATCCCAAATTCATAGCATTGAGCCATGGCGTTAAAGCGAGTGTCGAACTGGATTATTTTCTACCGTGTAGATGCAAACCATTGTTCCGTTACACCACATCACCCAGAGGAGTTCAAAAAAAAAAAAAAAAAATGCCAGTGTGGGAGACTTCTTGTGAGTGCCTAATTCTATGTGTGGACCAGGAGGAGGCTTAAGATCAAAGGCCCTGCCTTCTCTCTAGAGGTACTGCATCACCACTCGGCTGTATTGTCGGACTGGCCGCCTTTGATCTTAGTTCTTCTTTTCCTACTTTGGAACTGCCGAGGGAGGAGCATGCCCAGCCCAAATCCTTAATCTTTCCCTATAGATGACTGGCACTATTGAAGCCTGACAATCAGTAACTTTGCCATCACTAATGATCAAAGTAGAGTTAGGGAAGTTGCTTTTTGGACTATCACTCCCAGCACCCACCCACCAAATGATCACTGGATTAATTTTGAACTACATGCGACAACATTTTGCCGCAATTCTCATATCTCTCATCTAGCAGTCTGGCTGGGTGTGGAAATTCTCGGGAACTGTAGTCCAAAAATAACTTTTCAAGCTTTGACTGTTGATCTAGTTCAGCGATGGCTTAGCTGGCTACCCACAAAATCAGCTCAGGACCTGCAAAGTACTTTTTTTCAAACATCTGGTGCCTCTAGCACTTTTCAATCAAACTGTACCCAACAATTATCCCCTGAAGGTAGTCGCTGTGAGTAAAAGATAGCGGGGATCAGATCATGGCGAAAATGCCAAGATGGTTCTTTTTTTTTTATTATCTTGTTCGCTTCCGATCATAGAAAGTATTGCTTCATATTCCCCAATAATATCTCTGAAAAGTTTATTTCATTGGAGCAAGCCCTTTTGGTTGATTTACTTTTTTAAAATGTGGAATTGGAAGAACGGCCTCATACAGAATCTACTCATAAACCTGCACATTTCCCCATGTTATGGCTGCTCTAGCCACACATACACAATTTTTGTTACTTGGATATGATTCCAAGAATATTAAGGGGTTCAAAAAAAAAAATCAGCTTTTCAGCCAGTTCCTCCCAGGTTAATGGCCTCTGGAGGGCAGCTGCGACGGAACATGTAAGATCCCCAAGTGTAAAATATATTTTATTAAATGCAAAGTCAGACTCATCCATGACATATTCGTTCAATGTGTGAGTGTGCCAAAACTAGATAGTAAACAAAAAACTTGTTGGCGAAGAAAAATCAGTTCATTTAAAATTGTTACTACCGGAGAAAAGTTAAATACAGATACTATGGACTGCTAAAAACAAAAAGGAATGGACAAATCCAGTCTGAATATCAGTAGAAAATTTTTCCCCCCAAACAGGGGGGGGGGGGATGACTGAACTCAGGCTGTTCTTTACTTTTGGAACATCCGAAATGGGACTCACTGGAAAAGACGATCAAGCTTTGTAAAGTGGAAGTCAGGAAGAACAGAGAAAGACTGTACCAACAGATGGATGATTCGCTCACGAAGTCACAAACCTGAGTTCGCACGCATGAGCCGAGTAGTTGATAACTGGGGCTCTTGAGAGTTATCATTCAAAGTATTTACCATCAACTGAAGTTGACTTTCTTGTGAATGACAAGAAAAAGCTTTGAGGGAAGGCACTGACTGACATCATCGTTTTGAGGAACTGCGATTCTAATACATCAGTCAAACAAACTGGGTCTCTAGAATGTGTTGGACTAAAATTCCCATCATCCCATACGACTGTCTATAAGAGGAATGATAGACTTCGTCCAAGACCATTTTAGCAAAGCCACAGTTTTAATAATGCGGTTTAACCCTTATCCCTACTCTACAGCTATTTTTCTTCCCGGAATTCACACACTCCAAGAATGCTATAAGGATGGACAGGTGACAAAGATAAATGATCATATTAATTCTTCTTCCTCCTCTACCCCTGGATTTAAAACTTGTGGGATTGCGATCTCTGTGTGTGTGTGTGTGTGTGTGGCTTTGGGGCTCATGGTACGTGTGTGTGTATGTATTATATGTGTGTTCTAATACTATATATATAAATCTATATATATATATATTACACACACATATACATACATACACACCACACCACCACACACACACACACACACAGAGTCCATATCCCACCGTTTAATCAGGGGTAGAGGAGGGGCGAGAGAGAGAATTAATATGATCCATTTATCTTTTTCACTGTCCCATCCTTATAGCATCTCTGGAGTGTGTGAATCCAGGAAGAAAATACTGTACGTAAGGGATTAAGGGTTAAACCAGCCATTATTAAACTGTGGCTTGCTAAAATGTCTTGGACCAGAAGTTTCTCATTCCTCTTATAGCCAGTCTTATGGGATGATGGGAATTTTGTCCAACACATCTAGCGCCCCAGTTTGTTGAACTGCTTTATTAGAATCTTCAGTTCCTCAAAACTATGAGTCAGTCATTGCCTTCCCTCAGAAGCTTTTCTTGTCATTCACAAGAAAGTCAACTTCAGTTTATGGTAAATCCTATGAATGAGAAATCTCAAGAAGCCCCAGTTTCAACTCTCTGCTCAGGTCTTGCGACCCAGGGTTGTGACTTCTTGATCGAATCAATCCATCTGTGGTACCAGTCTTTTTCTTTTCTTCCTGACTTCCACTTTACCAGCTTTATCGTCTTTTTGTCAGGAGTCCCATTATCTGATGTTCCAAAGTAGAACAGCCTGAGTTCAGTCATCGTGATTTCTACGAGGTATTCCGACTGGATTTGTCCATTCCTTTTTGTTTTTAGCAGTCCATGTATCTGTATAACTTTTCTCCGGTTTCATTTTAAATGAACTGATTTTTCTTCCCACAAACAGTTTGTTTACTATCTAGTTTTCACCCTCACACATTAGAACTTACTATGTCATGGATGATTCTGACTTTGGCATTTAATAAAATATATTACACTGGGGATCTTACCATGTTCCTTCACAGCTGCCCTTCCAGAGCATTAACCTGGGAGGGGAACTGTCTGAAAGCTGATTGACCCTTATATTCTTGAACTCAACTCACAGAGTAACAAAAATTGTATGTGTGGCTAAGAGCAGCCATTAAACATGGGGAAATGTGCAGGTTGATGAGTAAGATTCTGTATGAGGCCGTTCTTCCAGATTCCACATTTTTAAAAAGTAAATCAACCAAAGGGCTTGCTCCAATGAAATAAACTTTCGAATATTATTTGGGAATATGAGCAATCTCTTTCATGATACTGAAGCGGGCAACAGATATAAGAACCATACTTGGCATTTTCCCCGATCTGATTCCCAGCTATCTTTTCACAACAGCACTACCTTACAGGGGATAAATGTTGGGTTACGTTTGATTGAAAGTGCTAGAGGCACCAGATGTTGGAAAAAAGTAAACTTTGCAGGTCTGATCTGATTTGTGGGTAGCCAGTCGCCATCTCTGAATAGCTCAACATCAAAGCTTGACAAAGTTATTTTTGGACTACAGTTCCCAGAATTCCCCACCCAGCCCAGCCATGCTAGATGAGAGATATGAGAATTGCAGTCTTAAAATGTTGTCAATGTAGTTCAAAATATAATCCAGGATCATGTTGGTGGGTGGTTCTGGGAAGTGATAGTCAAAAAAGCCAACTTCCCTACTTCTACTTGATCATTAGTGATGGCAAAGTTTACTGATGTCAGTTCAATAGTGCCAGTTCATCTAAGGGAAGATTAGGATTTGGCTGCAGCTCCTCCCTCTCATTTCCAAAGTAGGAACAGAAGAACTAAGATCAAAAGGCGCCAGTCCTACAATACAGCCGACTGGTGAGCATTACCCTCTAGAGAGAAGCAGGGCCTTGGTTCTTAAGCCTCCTCCTGCGTCCACACATATAATTGCACTCACAAGATTCTCCCACACTGTCTTGAACTCCTCTGGGTGCTGTGTGTAACGGAACATGTTTGCATCTACACTGTAGATAATCCAGTTCGACACTGCTTAACTGCCATGGGCTCATCCGCTATGGAATGTTGGGATGGATTGTAATTTGTTGTGGCACAGAGCTCACTAACGAGAGAAGGCTAAATGTCTCACAAAACTCCAATTCACAGCATTCCAAAGCATTGAGCTATGTCAGTTAAGCACTGACAAAGGGGATCATTTCTGTAGTGTGGATGCAGCCAATGGAACATTCTTCAAGCAGTTGTCATGCTGGCTGGGGAATTGCGGAGTTATAGTCCCCCCAAGTAACTTTTTCCAAACTCTGTTAACAATGGCCCGCGTACCGACTGCTGGTTTGCGGGCGCCTGGGCCCAAACTTAGGGCTTGGGAGTGCCGAGTATCCGTAGGTTCTGAGCCCAGCACGGTGCGCCGCCATTATGGCGGCCCTCCCATCTACATGGACGCCACAGGATTCAGGCCATAAAGTTAGATTCTGAAAAACAAAACAAGGCAAAAAGTTCAAAGAACAGTGGCCAAGACTCTTTCAACATCCCAAGATGTTTACTGTTCAGTAATATTCCAGATTACTGTGGCGGGATACACACCGCCTCATTTAGTACGTATAGGATACGTACTAGGGTTAGGAAGGGGCAGTGCTTCCTGCCCACCCCCCTAAACCCTAGAACGTATCCTATACGTACAAGATGGCGGCGCCCCTTCTACATGGGCGCCGCCATCTTTACGTACTGGACGCCACAGCGTCCAGACGTTGTCGCGGCGCCTATGACGTCGGAGGCGCCACCAGGCGCCTCGCGACGTCATAGATGCGCCGCAGAAGAAGTCCGAATGGAGCTTCTTTTCGGTCCGCGCGGGAGTCGGGCCGTGTGAAGGCTCCGGCTCCCCCGCGGACCTACTGGCGGGCGGCGGCGGCAGACCGCCGCCAACGCGGCGGTCTGTACCCCGCCTGTGATTCTTTTACAAAATATTTTGTGGCAACAAATATCAAGATCATGGTTTGTTTTTTTTTTTGGGTACTTTGTAAGCTTTCTCCTCATTAACAAGCAGAACAAAGCAACAAACAGTCCAGATGTTTTCTCATCTGTCTCCCTTCTCCCCTGTTTTAATTTAGTTGGCACTTAGCTGTTATTCTGTGAACCAGAAGCAGGACAAATTCATTATTATCTGTATCTTTGAGGAGAATTTCACAGGAAGATGATGTGCTAGTGGCACGATTCACTTGTATCAGGTTAAGGCCATTAATGGCGATCTCTGCCGCCTTCTGAGGGACATTTTCAACTGGCCTAGGCTTAGGTTAAAGTGGGATGCCCTCCAAGTAGGTACAGAGATAGTTGTAAAAGGAATCAAGACAGGATTATCATTATGTTGGCTAATTTCACAGAACAGCCTTCAGTACAATGGAATGTTCATTTATTTCTAAAGGCTATGCTGGAACATATGTCTCTGGGACTGGTGGACAGCATGCCTCAGATCACAAGGATTTCCACCAGTCCCAGAGGTACTGTGACGCAGCAAATATGATATAAAGTGGAGGAATTCATACAAGGTGAGTCATTTCTAATCAATGCTTCATTGTGTGCAAAAGCCAGAAGTAATCGGGTGACTGTGGCAGGCCCCCTCTAGCTTCTATAGAGAATGAGCATTGTCTTTATATTTTCTTAATCCAAATCTGACTGGAGGTATAAGAAGAGTCTACCTTATGCGGACCCACACTCTGGTGGAAAAACTAAGGCTAGGGTAAGCTCCATTTATTTATGACTTATTCATTTGACATCTGTATTTGGCCTTACATCTTTCCAATGAGCTCAAGATGTGTCCGTGGCTCTTTTCTTACTGGTGGATCAGGCCCAGAGTGACTGGCCTCGGCCTCACCAGTTGTTTCATGACACTGGGAGGGCTTGAACCAGGATCTCCCACATCTCAGCCCAATATTCTAAACATTGATGCCCACTGACTCTCAATGGGGTTTAGGTTGCATTGACTGCAGAAATAATGCCAGTTTGACATCACTTTGACTGCCACAGCTCAACACTATGGAATTCTGGGACTTATAGTTTTGTAAGATATTTAGCTTCTCCTGTCCAGAGCAGTCTGGTGCCACAACAACTACAAAACCCCCAGGGTTTTCATAGCCATGAACCATGGCAGTTAAAGAGGTGTCAGACTGATTATTTCTTGCCAGTGTGGATGCCACCAAGTCCAGCACTACCTTCTTTAAAGAGCCAAAATGAATTCTACTCACAGGGTTCCTGTTTAGTTAGTAGTTGTCCATCTGAATGATGGTGCTGAAGATACAGGCCAACAGCTGTAACACAGTGAATAAAGTGCTTCTTAAATAATGCATGTTGCCCTGGATTGAGACCAGAGATGCCAAATGCCACCTGCTTCTTACTAATAACATCCCGGTTGGTTGTTTTCCTACTAGCCAAGGCTTCTTTTTTTTATCCCCTGTTCCTGAAACCTCTTACCAATTCCCATTTCAAAGACCAGTTTACCGTCAGTCCCAACCTGAAAAATGTCATGTGTTTAAAAGTTTATGGTGCGTGTACTGGAAGGTTTGTCCACTCTGTTTACTGGTGGCATTTCCCAGTGACAGCTAAATAGAAGCGGACACATCGTTGACCATGATTTTAACAAACCTAATGCAATTTGGCTGTGCAGGCATTCTGCCAAAGCCTTGACAGATGTAACATTCTGCCAAACAATTTCCACAATCAGGGGGGTGGAGCAGTGAAGAAAGCTGCCAGAGAAAAAACATAAAGCAACCTTTTCCACATTACATTCCCCTCTGACTCCCCATTTTGTTCGTCATACAGTAAACACACACAAGTGCTCCACAAACAGTTGTGTGCCCTCTTCAAGTAATTTCTGGCTTATAGTGACCCTAAGAACCCGTTAACCGGGGTTTCTTTGGCCAACATATGTTTTAACTGGTTTGCCTTTGCCTTCCTCTGAGGCTGAGAGAGTAAGGACTTGTCCAAGGCAGAAAATTGAACCCTGATCTCTTGGAGTCCTGGTCCAGCACTCAACCATTTACACCACATTGGCTTTCAACCAGTATATATTGTATGCATATGATATTATATACATACTAAATTTAAAACAAAAAAGCAGCTGTAGCCTGCAACTTGATTTGAAGCACTGCATCGCTTTTAATCCAGTTATTTCCCATGTAGCATCTAGAGCCAGCATGATTGTAGGCCTCATTCATACTGGATAAAGACCTGGAAGGAACGGGCTGCTTCGGATGCCCCTCCCCCAAATCGCTCCCGTTAGCAGTGCCCCTACAAATGTTAAATCGAATGCATTCTGTGTTCTGCTGGCGAGGTGGCCGCTGTCAATCAGCGATCATCATGGTGACATTTTGAAGGGCATTGGAAGTGTCCTCCCCCTCCTCCCCTTTTTTTTAAAGAGCCAGGCACAGGGTCACTTTTTATAAACCTGTGGGCATTTGGGTCAGATCTCGCCCTGTTCCAGGCAAAGGATGGAATTGTCATGCATTTTTTTATGCCTTTTAAAAGCAACATTTGTAGCTTTCCCTTTGCTTCCCTTGCTGTATCTGCTCAAGAAGACAAATCATGCGCATATTTGCTCAAAAAAATTGTTAAAAATGTAACATTGATTGTTTGCAACATTTGTAGCTTCCCCCTCTGCAAGCAAGGAGATCCAAGATATAACGTGCCAGCCCGCTCTATCTGCCTCTGGAATACAAACAATGCGCATTTGCTAAAAAAAATTGTTTAAATTTGTAAGGGGGGGGGGTTGCCTGATGTGAGCTCCCGTCGTGACCTGAACTTTTTCCTCCTGCAAGGAAAGGAATGCCCAGGGACAGAGGGCTGTGGCAGGGATGCGGGAAAAGAGGCTCCTAAAGAATATGCCTTCCCTTGCTCCCTTCTTCCCCGGCTCTTTCCTCCTCCCCTTCCCCTCCGATGAGGGGAGGAAAGCCATGACCTTGCCCTTTGCCCACCCTCTGAACTAAATCCCTCCCTCAATTTGCCTCGATCTGATCGAGGCCAAAGTTCTCATTCCCAGCAAACCCGGGGTTTTTCCAAAAGAAACGGTTATTGTGCCGATTTCAAAAACACCACGCTAGGGGCCATTTACCACGGAACGGTTGTGCAAGCCTCGATTCGCTTGTGTGAGATTCGGGTGAGTATGAATTCACGTGCAAGATTCGCTTTGAAAACCACTTTTTTCGTAGTCTGAATGGCCCCATCAGTAGTCTAAATGTTAGGATGTTATCAGACAAGGGAAATTGGAAGTATAACTCAATGGCAAGCTGAACACACATCATGGGTTTAATGTTATTGTGTTTATAGACTACCCATGCAATTTCGGGCACACGGGAAGTCAGTTTGAACGAAATTTGAATTCACGTAATTTTGCTAAACTAGCAAATTCACGCGAATGCGTTCTGGCCCCACTTTCTTTTCATTCGAAATTAAGAGAAATTCCTCCCATGTGATAAACTCTTGTCTAGGACATTGAGATCGGGTTTCCAATCCTGACTTGGCCATGTAAATCCCATGTGGTGACCTTGGGCAAGATACAGTCTTTCAGCCTCAGAGGATGCCAGTGGCACACCCCCCCCCTCCGAAAAATCATGCCAAGAAAACCCTATGATAGTTCACATTAAGGTTGCCATAAATTGGAAATGACTTGAAGGCACCACAATAATAAACAAAAGCATCTGAAGAATGGGTATTGATTAGGATGGCTGCATATATTGCCTCCAGAATCAAAATAGTATGATTTTTCAGTGCCAGCTCCTGGGGAACATGAGCAGAAGACTGATGTTACACTCATGTCCTGAATATAGGTTTTCCATAGATTTTTGAATGCCGAATTAGCACCTTTAATCCAATCCATTAGGCCTTCTTCTTGTGTTTGGATTATGCCATAATATTGTGGGTTAGTGTGTGAAATTCTGCAAAAGAAGAAGGTCCAGAAGAAGATTCCAGCCATCAAAGTGGCACTTATGCTGATGTTGCTTCTTGGCACTGGACAGCATGTAGCACTTATTAACAGTGAGAAGGAGAGGCCATACACAATCATAACTGTGAGGGAGGTCCTGCTAAACCTACTGAATGAAACATTATGTCGCCTTGTTGCTTTACTTCAAGGACATCAAGTACAACCCTCAGCCAATTTGTTGGAATGCAGTTCCTATCAGCCCTTGCCCTGAGAGCCAATGTGAAGGAGTGCCAGTCCAACATTTAGAAGGCTAGACATCAGACCTTAGTTACTGACATGTGAATGCCAGGCAAACCAAATACACATCCTTCAACATTTCACAGATGAAAACTGGGGCACATTTGGCCAAACATCGAGTGTACTCAAGATGGCAACATTATTGAAGAGAAAGAACATACAAGCTAGAAGGCGCCTGCAGCACTTTGCTTTTGCCTGAGTCTGCTGGGAAGGACAAGATTCCCATGCCCCTCTTTTTCCTCTCCCTCCTGCTTAGTTAACTGAGCACAAACTGATTTTATAATTTGAACTCAGTTTGCACTAACTGAAGTCAACTGAGGACAAAGGGGGGAAATGGGCAGAGGCGAGATAAATGGACATTTCAAAGCAGCTGATAAAGTGTGAAGATAAGAGGGTTTTAAATCAGGACTCTCCCTGCCAAATTTGGAAAGTACAACGGTGTTGGTTATCACCTTTAAAGCCCTAAATGGCTTGGGTCCCCAACTATCTTAGAGACCGCCTCTCCCCTACATCCTCCCCGCGCTTCTCCGGTCCTCCGGGAGGAACTTACTGCAGCCTCTAAAATCTAGGCTTGCGGCAAACCTCCCCGAGGGCGTTCTCTGCTGTCTCCCCCAAACTCTGGACGACCTGCCGGATGAGATCCGTCAGATAACATCATTAGACAGCTTTAAAAAAGCGGTCAAGACGGATCTCTTCCGGCAGGCCTTTCCAGATTAACCATCCCGGCCCAGGTTCCCAGGTGTCCCTGATTCCCCTCATTCCTCCCGTGGCCCCCTCTTAGAGATGGTTGAGGATCAACAGAGGGATATCAGGGTTTTTAGTTTTAATTGCTGTTTTTACCTTGATATTGTATTTTTAATATGTTATACTATTTAATACTGTCTTAGGGGGGAGGGATAAAGTGTTTTAATTGTCATTATTTTATATTTTTACTGTTGTTAACCGCCCGGATTGGTTTGCCAGAGGGCGGTATACAAAATAAATATTATTATTATTATTAAAAAGTTAGTAAGGTAACTCAAAGGGGTCGTTCCCACTTACCTATTAAGCGGGTCATGATCCAAATTTAGAGTGCATCATTCCTACGGAAGCTTCAATTTTAATCTCCATTACCCTTCATTCGTCTCCCACAGCATCTCTTGAATTATGAATCGAATTAAAATGTTTAAACCGGATTATCCAGCCTATAATTTGGTTTAAAAAATAGTAGTTTATTAACGCGACGTTTATTTTTTGAAGCAGGGTCCGATTGCTGTATCTGGATGGGAATGAAAGGGTGTCTGATTCGGAACTGGAGATGGAAGGAGCAGCGCTCAAGGGGCTGGCCTGGGGGTGTCCACCCTTTTGTTCTCTTTCTGCATTGCCAGCGCCATTTTCTTCAATTCGCATAGACTTTCCGCCGGTGGATTGCACCCTCCCTCTGCCTCCTCATTCATAGACCAATGTGTGAGGAGAGCCATTGAACACCATTTTTAAACTTTTTTTTTTCTTTTTTTTTTGCCTCTGCCTGAGCAGCAGATTGGCTTTGCAGGACCTCCCTGCTTGATCACCCCCCTACAGCTCAGAGAGCGATGGGGGGAGGCAAAGCAATTTTTGGGAAAGGGGCTCCTTCCAGAGGAACTATGGGATGGGCATTGCAGTACATGCCTGCTTGATTGCCCTCCAACAGCTCAAGGAGCATTGGGGAGCAAAGCGATTTTGGGAAAGGAGGCCTCCTTCCAGAGGAACTATCGGGATGGGCATTGCAAGATATCCCTGCTTGATCGCTCTCCAAACAGCCCAAGGAGCAACGGGGGAGGCAAGCTATTTTGGGTAGGAGGAGAGTCTGGATGCCCAGGATCTGAGGAGTGGGATCCCCACTATGAAGCTCGCTCCTTATCTCCTTGATCCGATTTGCCAAGGCGAGCTTCATTAGTGGGGGAGAGAATCTTTGGGGAAGAAGAGAAGATAGACTCGATCCCACTCCTCAGATCCCTGGACATCCAGACTCTCCTTACCCCAAAATAGCTTGCCTCCCCCATTGCTCCTTGGGCCTGTTTGGAGGGCGATCAAGCAGGGATGTCTTGCAATGCCCATCCCATAGTTCCTTGGAGACACAACAGAGAGCCTTGGATGCAGTCATTTTCATTGGCTGCCCTCCCCCCCAAAAAAACCCAAGACTTGTGACGTCCTGAAGCCCACTACACTTGATTGACAGCTTGTGGACACAAATGGGAACCAGGGAGCAAGTTAATCCGCTTTAAAATAAAGCGATTTAAAATAAATGGGAACGAAAACAAGGTTTAAATGAATCGAGTAGGTAATTTGCCCCTTTTGGTAATGAAACGATGAGAAAAATTTGAATTATTCCTGGAACATAATCCGAATCAGAATCGCTCCACTATAATCCGTTTTATCTGCCAAGTGGGGAACCTTGCATTGAGGCAACATATAGCCATCCTACCATACTGGTAACAACCCCAGGCCAAGCTTTCTAATTGGCCCAACCCACTACATTATAGATTGTTTGGATGTGGAATCCTGGATTCCCCAGCTGGGAGCAACATTCATATAAAGAAATACTGGACTTTCCTTCCATGCTCATGCCATTTTGTGTACCTTCTGAACATGGATAGGAAACATTTGTTCCTTCTTTGGTATTTTGGTCTTCAACTACCGGTGTCTTAGTCAACACAACCAACAGTGTGGGCATTCTAATTCAAAACAACCAAAAGGCCAAAGTTCCTTGCGCCTACATTTTAAACTTTTTAAAGATTCCCTTCAACTTGAGAGACTAGCGTGCGTTTCTTTTTAAAATCCAAAAAGTGTCATCCAGGCTGCATTTACCACTGCAGACTTAATGCAGTTTTGTCACTGTGTGGTAGAAATTCCTTGATGAAATAAAAAGCTATAGAAAGATGGAGTCACCTTTGTTCAGCCAAGAGATGGTTTTTGAAAAAAAAGGCTTGGAGTTTAGAAAAAACTAGAGCAAAGGAATAATGAGTGCATCTTGACCTGGATGGAAGCTGGTACCAGTAAAAAGACATAACATAACTACTGAGATAAGGATACATAGTTGACATTCAGAAGCAAGGTTAAAAGGAAGGCTAAAGGAGGGGGTAAGGAGGATGAATGCAGTTTTATGTATGCATGTATTTCTGTTTCTGATTGTAAGAATTCTGTATGTTTAAATTGTAATTAGCCAATCAGGTGTATTGACAGAGCTTCTTTGTCTTCAATATATAAAAAGAGCCATTTTGTCTTGTTCGAGGCCTCAAGCTTTTTGGAACTTGAATCCCTGATGTTCATGTTTTCTTTGTCGACAAATTGGAAATAACTTAGGATTTTCAATTACTAGGTCCTCTTGCCAATTCTTTTGCTCTGTCAGTCCTAGATTTTTAAGTTTCCTAAATTTCTGTTCAACCTGCTTTATTGCTGTGACTCCGTGCTATGGAATTCTGGGATCTGTTAGTTTCATGAGATATTTCATTTCTCTGTCAGCACACTCTGTTGTCTCTGTCACAACAAACTACAAACTCCCAGGATTTCACAGGATGGAGCCATGACAGTTAAAGAGGTGATAAACTGCATTATTTCTGCAATATAGTATCAGCCATTGCTTTTACAGAGCTTGGGAAAGTTACTTTTTTACTAGTGTGCTAGCAATTTGGGAGTTGTAGACCAAAAAAAGTATTTCTTCAAATCCTGGTCCCTATAAAGGGAAACTTCCCCTCACTTCAAAACAGTCCTTAGGCTGCATCAGCCACAGCGGAAATTATCTGGTTTGACACTACTTTAACTGCCAGGGCTCAATGCTATGGAATTCCCAGAATTCCACAGCATTAAGCCCGGACCAGTTAAATTGGTGTCAAACAGGTATGTTTCTGCAGTACGGTACGGATGGGCTCTTAGTCTGCAGAATCTCTAGTACTCCAATCCACATATTGCCTATGTTTTTGAAAGATTATAATTCTGTTCTGTAATGTTGACATGAACATAGCCCCACTGCACATACATTCTCCACATTTATTCTCTGGCTATGATGTACAGATCTAGTTCTCACACTCTTGGGGGCCTTTGTAGGAAGGCGCATAAAGAAAATTATGCTTTTATTGACCTGCTATGCAGAATTGCTTTGTTAAAGCTTAAGATTCCGTTGCTATTAAAGCTCTAAGAGAACAGATGGATTTTGTAGAAGATATGTTAGGACAGTTCCATGCAGAGTAAGGGCTAACTCAACTCCTCCACCTAGAGAGCCAGAGAAACTGTGGAAATATGAACAACTGTCATTATCTCTTGGTTTAAAATGTGACACTCCTGCTGTTTAAGCTATCACTAGCCCTGCTGCCTTTATAATCAAAATAACACAATACATTTTTTTCAGGACTTGAACCTCCACAATAATGTTTTTCTGACCCCAGGTCTTTTGTTGTTGTGGACCTTCAATCATTTCTGACTTATGATGATCCTAAGACCCTATCATGGTTTTTTCTTGACAAGATTTGTTCAGAAGAGGTTTGCCATTGTCTTTCTCTGAGTCTGAGAGCATGTGATCACCCAAGGTCACCCAATGGGTTCGGGCTGAGCAGGGAATCGAACCCTGGGTCTCAAAGTCAGCAATCAAAGCACTACACCATGCTGCTCTTGCCCTCAATCGCAAGAGTTTTTTGCCTCAGGATGGAAGTCCCAGTGTTTCTCGGGCCCAAAAAAATTTTTTTAAAATTTTAACTTGACCTTTTACCTGTTCTGCCAGGTAAAAGCTTGATCCAATTGAAACGTATTGGTAATCATGGCAGATGTCCATGATTCAAGGATGCCTACACTGCTTCTTACAATTAAAGACCCCAGCTAAGCTGGAGCAGGCAGCTCTTCTTAATAAGCTGAGGTCAGATGGCAATAGGAGAGTTTTACACTGAAATCATATACATTCCCAACAAAACCTTCAAATGGCATAGATGATTCTCCACAGACAGTGGTTGACTGAGACAAGAATACCCTAAAGCTTTGTGCAGATGGTAAAGAATTTAAATTATGTGTATGTCTGATCGCTGTAGCAGGTAGAAAACCTGTGGGCAAAGAATCGGAACATCTTCTTCAGATACCAAGCTTGAAGTAGTACAAAAAAAAGTGTTGTGGCCCAACAGAGCAGACTGAGTGGTCCCTAGACAGTGATCTCACAACCATTGCTCACACCAGATAAGACAATCTACAAATTACAGATGGAAGTAACAATGGAGGTGGTGGTATAAAATTCTGGACTGCACAAACTGAAAATAGGAAGGGGTGTCATGCTTTGGAATGAGCCTTGCCTGGGAAAAAAATGTTCCCCAAAATGAAAACTGAAAACATTAGGGAAAGGGCTTTGTAGTGAGTGAGTTTCTGCCAGCTGGGCAGATGGGTTTGGCGTTTTCGTTGGCCAAATGTTAACAGCTAGCTGTTCCGTAGCACAAAAATGTCATTGGTGTTAGTATGCAAAGGGATCCTGTGCACCTTTGAGTCTAAGGGGCGGCCTACCGCTGCCTCTTTTAAGGGCCAGACAGGCCGTGGCAAATGCAAGCCACAACCCCGATCTCACACTTTCGCAGCGTAAAAAGCAGCTCTTTTTCTGCCCTGTGGAAAGGGCACCATAGCTGCTGGAACTGCGGCTTTTTGGCACTCTTTGCTTTGGCTACATCATGTAGATGCAGCACATGCGTCACACTAGCTTGGGTTAAAGTCGGGCATGTGTGTGTGGCACCAGCCCCGACTCTGCCCCCAGGCTGGCCTTAATGGCAGGTCTGTACGCCCCTAACTGAAGAAAGAAGTTGGTAGTGTGACTTTCCTAGACGCTGTGCCTACTTCCTCAACATGCATCTGAGGGAAGTAGACTCAGTCTATGAAAGCTTATGCTACCAAACTTCTTTCTCAGTTAGTCTCTAAGGTCCTACAAGTCCCTTGTATACAGATTTCCAAACTAATATGCTATGTGAAGTCAAAGGGGCTTTCACAGCTGCCATCCTATTTTCTGTGGGTTTCTCCACCATTAACTTGCAAACCACTTCCTTCCAAACAAGGGTCCCATAGGTTATACTCCACAAACTGCCATGACGCCAACCTCTGAAGTGCCAGCCACAGATGCAGGTGATGTCCGGAATAAATTCTTCAAGAATGCAGCTGTAGAGCCTGAAAAACCCACAGAAAATAACACATGGCTATGTCTTTTATTTTTGTTAGTGACTATGGCTGCTGCCACACTGCAGAAAGAAGTGTGTTTGACACATCTTTAACTTCCATGGTCATGATATGGAATTCTGGGATTTGTAGTTTGGTAGAGCACCAGAGCTCTCTGACAGAGAAGGCTAAATATCTCACAAAACTACAATCCCAGGATTCCATAACATCGAGCCACAGATAACTTAACATAACGGAGTTTTTTTTGTCCACCCTGTTTCCCCATGGGGGTCCCCTGGAAGGTGTACTCAACTTCACCCACCTTCTGCACAAAACAGTCAGCTTTCATCAACACTTTTTCCTATCCTCCTGGATGAAGATGCCGACCTGGCTTGCTTCACAGAGACCTGGCTGGGAGGTATACCTGCCATATGGGCGCAGGCCCTCCCAGCTGTGTACTTGTCAGTGAGCAGTGAGGGGAAGTGGGCGGGGGGCGAGTGGCTCTAGTCTATAAGAACCATCTGACCTTGGCCGGATACCTGTCCGGAACACAGTCCATTTCGAGTGTATGTACCTTAGCCTGAGACCAGGGATAGTTTGGGGATTTGCTAGTCTCCGCCACCCCCGTTGTCTGGCAGACTCCCTGACCGAGCTGACACAGCTGGTCTCTGAGCTGTTGTTGTGGAGACCCCCAGACTCTTAGTTTTGGGGGACTTTAACATTCCGCTCGAGACCCGTTTAACAGGTGCGGCTCCGGGAGTTCATGGGACCATGACAAACATTGGCCTATCCCAATTGTCAAAGGGCCCACACATTGTGCAGGTCATACACTCGATGTCGGTCTTCCAGTACGGAACAGGAATATCCGTGGGCGGATGGTGGTAAGTACCTCCGCATTGTCATGGACGGATCATTTCCTGGTCAAGATGAAACTTAGAGCCAATATCTGCCCCACGGGGGTGGCGGACCCATTAGAATGGTCCGCCCTCGAAGGCTGATGGAGCCCATTGGATTCCAGACGCCTTAGAGGGTTTAATGGTGTGGGAATATGCCGGTGATCCGGTCGATGCTCTTGTCAATACCTGGAACACCGTTACCAGGGCTATCGACCTGATCGCTCCCAAGCGCCCTTGCCATCCCGCCCCAATCGAGGCCCTGGTTCAAACCAGAGCTGAGGAAGCTGAAGCGGTTTTGGACGACGGCTAGAGCACAGGTGGCGGAAGACTCGACTCTTATCGACAGACTCCCCATAGGAACTTCCTTTGTTCCTATCGGGAGGCAATACGTGCAGCGAAGAGAGCCTTCTCCTCTGCACGTATTGCGTCTGCAGTAGTCCCGTCCAGCAGAGCTGTTTAAGGTGGTGGGGAAATGACGCAGGTGACCCCTGCGCCAATCCCTTACTTAACCCGACGCGGCCTGCTGTGACGCGTTTAACAACTTCTTTGCAGACAAAATCTCTCAATAAGAGCCGACTTAGATGCCACCATTGAAACAGAGTCGACCGGCGAGGCGTCCAGTGACTCCGCCGATGTAGTCATACTGGATCAGCTCCAATCTGTGAGTACTGTGACGTGGACAAGCTGCTTGGTAAGGTGAGGAAGACAACTTGCCCTCTTGACCCTTGCCCATCATGCTGGCCGTTCCAGGGGGGGGATGCATTGATGAGATTCCTCACGGATTCATCGGTGCATCCTTCAGGGAAGGACACTGTTCATCTTGTTTTAAGGAAGCGGCGTTAGGCCGCTCCTGAAAAAACCTTCCCTGGACCCCCTGGATATGAGAATTATAGGCCGGTGTCATTGCTGCCATTTTTGAGCAAGGTGATCGAGGGCGGTTGCCCTTCAGCTCCAAGCGTCTTGGATTAAGCCGATTTCTAGACCCATTTCAAACTGGCTTTAGGACAGGCTTTGGGGTTGAGACTGCCATGGTTGCCTTGACCGACGATCTGCGTCTGAGCATTGACAGGGGAGTGTTGACCCTGTTGGTGCTCTTTAGACCTCTCAGCGGCTTTTGATACTATAGATCACGGCATCCTCTTGGACCGCCTGAAGGGTTAGGTATTGGGGGCACTGCTTTGCCGTGGTTGGTTCCTCGGTCTTCCTCTCGGGCAGTCTCAGAGGGTGCTACTCGGGGACTGTAGCTCCAGTAGAAGGTACCTCACTTGTGGGGTTCCTCAGGGGGCTATTTTGTCCCCCGATGTTATTTAACATCTATTGAAGTCGCCTGGGTGGATAATACGGAGTTATGGTGCTGGGTGTTATCAGTACGCTGATTGACACCCAAATCTATTTCTCCGTATCTCGTTTCGTCGGCCTCGAATTCCGATGGCATCTCTTCTCTCAATGAATGTTCTTCAGGCTGGTTAATGGGTGGATGAGGAAAAACAGATTCGAATAACTGAATCCAGACAAGACGGAGGTGCTCATGGTTAGCGGCCCCGAAACCAAGAATTGGTTGCAACCTTCAGTCCTGGATGGGGTCACACTCCTCCAGCGACTGCTTGTTCGCAGTCTGGGTGTGCTCCTTGACTCGTCGCTCCTGATGACAAATCAGTTAAATGCGACGGTCAGGAGTGCCTGTTATCAGCTTCGGCTGATACGCCAGCTGCGCCCTTTTCTGGAAGTAAGGGATCTCGAGACGGTTGTGCACGCCTGGTAACCTCACGCCCTCCTTGATTTCTGTAATGCACTCTACATGGGGCTACCCCTGTGCTTGACTCGGAAATTACAGCTGGTTCAAAACATGGCCAGCCAGGCTTGTGTCAGGTACATCTAGGGGGACCACATTACTCCGGTTTTGAGGTCCCTTCACTGGCTGCCTATCAGCTTCCGGGCCCAGTACAAGGTGTTGGTTATCACCTTTTAAGCCCTAAATGGCTTGGGTCCAAACTATCTTAGAGACCGCCTCCTCCCATACCAATCCTCCCCGCGCTCTCCGGTCCTCTGGGAGGAAAACTTACGCAGCCTCTATAAATCTAGGCTTGCGGCCAACCTCCAGAGGGCATTCTCTGCTGTCGCCCCCAAACTCTGGAACGGACCTGCCGGATGGGATCCGTCAGATAACATCATTAGACAGCTTTAAAAAGCGGTCAAGACGGATCTCTTCCGGGCAGGCCTTTCCAGATTAACCATCCCGGCCCAGGTTCCCAGGTTCCCTGATTCCCTCATTCCTCCCGTGGCCCCATCTTAGAGATGGTTGGAGGATCAACAGGGGATATCGGGTTTTTAGTTTTAATTGCTGTTTTTATCCTTGATATTGTATTTTTAATATGTTATACTATTTAATACTGTCTTAAGGGGGGGAGGGATAAATGTTTTTAATTGTCTATTTTTTTATTTACTGTTGTTAACCGCCCGGACCGGATTGGTTTGCCAGAGGGCAGTACATTACAAATAATCTTATTATTATTATTATTATTATTATTATTATTATATTATTATTAGTTCATGAAGCAATTCTTTTGTAAAAAAAATCAAACTCAAGTGTGATCTCCCATCTGCAGTCAGGAGTGGGAAAGGTGCAGAATTCCATGCTCTACTAAATGGAATGAAATCTAGCATAGAATTAGGGTCTACCTTCTTGTCTATTTAGGGGCAGCACGTGAACAAAGTGCAGCCTCTCCTAGATGTTTGTTGGGTAGTGATTCTCATCAACCCTAGCCAGCATAATCAATGGAAGGAGTACCACTGGGCGTTGCTGGCTGGGATGGTGTTCGGGAAGTTACAGTACAAAAATAATTCCCAATGTCTGCTTATGTACTTACCCACTTTACATGCTCCTGAGAAGCTGAGAAAAGAATTACAGCTCACACGACTGTGGAGCGAGTGTTTTTTGGGCTCTGAAAATCTCTCTTCAAACCTTAACAAACACCTTTACCAATTACATAATAACACCAAGAATGGTCCACCAGTCTAGTGCTAAGACCACCAGTTAAAACTCTCTTTCTCCCCCCATAACCATGCCTCCCAGTTTTTATCCTTCTTCACTTTTTGAAACCTCACCTCACTTGTCTGTCCACCACTGAATTTGTTCCTTCAGTGCCTTGGAAGCAAACTCTTCATTCTGATGTGAGAAATTTCCTTTTCCTTCTCAATTTCTTTTTCTATACTCAAACTTTATTGAGAGAGAGAGAGGAGAGAGGAGAGACGAGGAAGACTAAGAGGAGGGGAGAGACGACGAACATAGCACCATAGAGTTGGAAGAAGAAACGAAACCACAAAAGCCATCTAGTACAACCTTCCATCATTGCAAGGAAAAACACAGTCAAAGCACCTCCAACAAATGGCCACCCAGCTTCTGTTTCAAAATCTCAAAAGAGAGAAAGACTCCACCAGCCCTGAGGTAGGCATTCCATTGTCTAACAGGCTGTAACCATCATATGTATACATGATATTTCTTGCCCCAGCAGTAAGATATTATGGACCAATCCTTGCCTTTATTATAAGGCTCACTCCCAGGTGGTGCATGGGTGGTGGAAACATGTGAGGGCAGCACCCAGGGGGATACATGTGGGCGCACAGCATATGGTGGTTGCACATGGGAGGATTGGTCCCAACAGTGTTATCACTCTCTGTCAGGGTTGTCACTGCGTGGACCACACACCTCACTCCCCCCCCCCCCCATGATGCTACTGAGTAAACCTTATACGCGCACTTTGGGGACTGGGTATAAGTGGCAAGGTTAAAGTAAAATTCCAGTTCTGGTCCCAAAAACATACAATTTATTCAGCAAATATGTGTCTGTGCTTGTTCTTCCAAAATAGCTCAGGGTGTGGTCATTGCCTGCATCACTGTGAAGCGTACGAAAACTGAGAATTTAGGCACTTGCCTCAGGAAGGTCCACTTTACCTCCTCACTCATTGACATTATTATTATTCTATTATTATTATTATTATTATTATTTATTATTATTATTATTTTATATCGCACTGAGATTTGCACAGCGCTCTTTACATAAACAATAAATATTAAAAGAGTGTAAACCTGCCTATGGCGTACAATCCTAAGACATGAGAGGATAATGCATATAAAATACATAGCAATACAGAGGGAAACTGGTTCAATTAAAACAGGCAACAAAAAAGAACATCAGATAGCAACTGACAATCACGCAATGCTCTGGGAACGCTCTCTGAACGGGATGGTCTTCAGCTCCATCTTGAAGCTGGTTTTAAAGGAAAGTGATGGCCCTTGCTCTCGTGGAAAAGAAGTTTCCAGGAGTGCAGGGGGACAGCAAGTGAAAAGGGGCGAAAATCTGGGCGGGGGGTGGGGGGGGGGAGGGGCAGAGGAAATCCTGGGCTGGGACAGTTGACTTGACTACCAGAACGGAGGGCCCGAGTGGGAGGTGAGGAGAAAGAGGTCTGATAAATAAGGGGGGCACCCCATGGAGGGCTTTTAAACTTCGCAGGCAGGCGCTTTATACTGAATGTTGATGAAAAGGGAGCAGGGAGCCAGTGAAAGGGATGCCAACACAGGAGAGTTATGGTCAGAGTGGTGGCGGATGTGTGATGTATGCGTTGCAGCGCTGAATGCTGGGACAGAAAATTAAAGGACGAAGTGAGAGCAGGAGGAAAAACCCAGCCAGGAGGGATTGTTACAGTAATCAAGTCGTGATACCACTAGGGCATGACGACCAAATGTTACCACTAGGGCATGGCACCACTAGGGCATGGACCATACACTAAGATGTTCATAACAATGTTGAACATTAAAATGTAGGCCCGTCCCCTGGGTTGGAAGAAGCAAGTTGGTGTTGTAGAAGTGAAATGATGGTCTTTCCCCTTTCCCCCTGGCATCTCAGTGGTGAGTGCGAGCAAGGAGGATCATTAGGCCCAGCCACCCAGCATACACGAACAGTAAAAGAAAATGGCAAGAACATGCTT
>NC_056525.1:13407902-13409324 GCF_019175285.1 Sceloporus undulatus | reverse complement strand
GAAATGAATAAGACTGAAAAGACTTTTGGATGCCTTTATTTAAAACGTCAACAAAAAGGAACCAATACGCAACGACTTTAAAGCTCAAAGCCGCTGAAGTCGATTTGCTTGAATCAAAGGGAGGGATGATGATGATGATGATGACGACTCTGTTATCTATGCATCATTTGTGTGAGTTTTGGGCGAGTGGCAGCAGGCGACGCTGGACCAGCAAAGGGTCACGTGACGCTCACCATCGCGCTGTTTCCAACTTCCCTTAACCTGACCTCCTTCAAACCGCCAGCCTCGCGCAGAGAGCGAGCCCAGGGCGCATGCGCGGCCCCGCCCGTTCGCTCCCCCTGTTTTCCCCCTCCCCAACTCCTCCTCTTTCCTTTCTCTGTGGCGCGTTCTCACTTTCCTGCTCCCTTTTTTTCCTTCCCCGCCCGCCGTCGCCGCCTTCGCCGCACTATAAAAGGAGCGTCCGGCGCGTTTTCCTCCCTCAGTCTGCAGTAGAGACGGACGCCTGCAGGTTGTTGTTGGCGGTTGAGAACAACGACGACGTCGTCGTCAACGGCTACTTCAGTCCTGGTCTCTGGGCCTTGTTGTCCGGATCGCTCCCCGCCGCAGACGACGACGACGACGGCGCCGCCCCTTTCACGGGGCCTCGGACCCGCCGCCGCCGCCTAGACTCCCCGAGGGCCCTCTCCTCCTCCTCCTCGCCCGATCCGACGGCGCCATGAGTTCGGGCACTCCGTACATCGGGAGCAAAATCAGCCTCATCTCCAAGGCGCAGATCCGCTACGAGGGCATCCTCTACACCATCGACACCGACAACTCCACCGTCGCCCTCGCCAAAGGTATGGCGGCGGCGGAGGGAGGCAGAGGGCGGCTGCGTGGAAAGGCTCTGGATGACAAACAAGGAACACGGCCGAAAGAGGAGAGGAGGCGGCGGCTGGAGGAAGGCAGGGGCGGGCGGGGAGGCCCTTAATGAGGCCTAAAAGCTCAGCCGAGAGGGAGGCGGAAGGGAGAGATGGAGATGGGGAGGGTCTTATTACGGCCCCCAAACCTCGGCCGAGGAGGAGGAGGAGGAGAAAGAGAGAGAGAGAGGCCAGGCTGGCGCGGGGAGCCACTGAGCGGCGGAGGGCGAGGGAAGAAGCAGCCTCCTCCCTCCCTGGGCCCTTTCTTTCCTCTCCTGCTGCCCCGGGGAAGGCGGGCTGGGAGGAGGAGGAGGAGGAGAGGCAGTCGCTGGGCTTTAAAGGGGCGTGTTTCCCTCCATGGGCCCAATGTCTCTCTCTGGCTGCATCCACACCGGAGCAGGAATCCCGCTTCGCTCTGCGGCCACAGACACTTCCATCCCCAGAACTCCAGAGCATTCAGCCACGGCCCTTAAAGCGGCGCCAGACTGGCTTATTCCTCCAGTGCGGATCCTCTCTCTCTCTCTCT
>NC_056525.1:13406235-13407802 GCF_019175285.1 Sceloporus undulatus | reverse complement strand
AACTGTTTTAACTGCTGACCTCTCAAATTCATTTAACAAGACACTGAGACAAGGCATCTTCTCTAGTTGAGACTAACAGCCCTGGCAAGACATACATCCCATAGATAAATAAAATTTCATATATATAAAACCCTGGCCTAAATCCCAAACGTTAGGTGTCTACCCATCAAAAACATTTAACAAGACCTTCACTGAGACAAGGAGTCTTCTCTAGTTGGGACTGAGCCGCGACATGCATGTGTTTGTGTGTTGGGGGGGGGGGATATATCAGAGCAAAACAAACAGGGCCACTAAGTGAAACACCACTCTTTAAAGGCCATTTTGGGAGAAAGGCAGAATATCAACCTCATACATAAAGAAATAAATAAAATTCCATCTGCAGAAAATCTTGGCCCAAATACCAACTGTTGGGTGTCCACCTCTCAAAAACATTTAACAAGACAGCACTTTTTCTAGTTTGGACTAAGATCCATGGTCTCTCTGTATGAGTGAGAGGGATTCTGAAGCCAAACGAATAGGGTCACTGAGTGAAACACCCTCCCCTTTACAACCCATTCTGGGAGACAGGCGGGATATAAATCCCATAAACAAATAAATAACATTCAATCTGCAAAATAACTGGGGTCTAAATCCCAACTGTTTTAAATGCTCACCTCTCAAAAACACTTAACAAGACACACACACAACCCACTAAGACAAGCCGTGATCTCTAGCTGGGACTAACAGCTGTGGGCTGTGTGTGTGTGTAAGAGAGAGACAAACAGAGAGGGGGGCTTTTAAAGGCCCTTTTGGAAGAGAGACAGGAAATAAATCCCACAAATAAATAAAATTCCATCTACAGAAAAGACCTGGCCTAAATCCCAACTGTTTTAAGTGCTCACCTCTCAAAAGCATTTAACAACACACACACAGCCCTTCTCTAGTTGGGATTAACTGTGTGTGAGAAAGAGAGGGGGGGCTGTTAAAGCCCATTTTGGGAGAGATAATAATAATTTTAATTTATAATAATAATAATAACAACAATAATTTTAATTTATATCCTGCCTCTCCGAAAGGATCAAGGCAGGTTGCAACAAGAGAAGCACAAACAAAATACATAAATCAAATACATAAATCCCCTTACCTCCCATCCTTAAACTAAATCCCACAAATAAAATCCCAACTGTTAGGTGTCAACTGCTTAAAGAAATGTAACAAGGCAACCCCCTCCAAAAAAAAAAAAAAACCCAAGGCGTCTTCTCTAGTTGTAATCAACAACTGTGGCATGTGTGGAGGGAGGCTTTTAAAGCCCATTTTGGGAGAGAGGCGGGATTCCATCTAGAGAAAATCCTGGTCTAAATCCCCAACTGTTAGGCGTCAATCTCTCAAAGACATTTAACAAGACACACACACACACACCAGGTGATACAAGGCCTGTTCTCTAGTTGGGACTAACAGCCGTGAGATAGACAGAGACACACACACAGAGAGAGAGAGAGAGGGTGGGGGACACCTGGCTGAATGAAACTACGTGTGAAAGGGATCTAGGAGTCCAAGTAGACCAAAAACTGAACATGAGTCAACAGTG
>NC_056525.1:13402069-13406135 GCF_019175285.1 Sceloporus undulatus | reverse complement strand
TAACCAGAACACATTAAATTGACATGTGGTTGCAAGAGAATATATGGTACTGGATGGTAATTTAGGACATTGGAAACAGTGGGTCATTGAAAAACAGGGATTGCCTGTTCTGTATCTTAACACTTATTAAAAAAGGAAACCACCTCCTTCTCTGAGTAGAAGAACAAAAGGTTTTTTTTAATGCCTAGGTGAGAAAATGGTGACAGCCCTTAAGTTTTACCCTTGACATCCACAGGTCATAACAAAATCCATGATTTTGGCCCCAAAATGTGCCCTTGACATATACATGAGGTGGATTTATAATGAGTATATATGGTTTTATTTTTATAGAGTATTCCCTAGTTTGTGCATTTCCATATATACTTTAATGACAAATTGGATAGTTATAGGCCAATTGATCTGTGGATCATAGGTAAGTTGATCTATCGTATTAGCTATCGTACTATAGCTCAAGCGTGAGACATATGATTTTAAAGAATAACTACATTTCTATCTCATATTCATTCAAAAATATGAAATGAGTATGTTCTCATTAAAATGTGAAACCAAACTCATTCTCATCTCTAAATTTAAGCATGTTTACTTAAATGTAAGTTTTATTGAGTTCACTTACTCTTTATTGAGTTCTAAAGTTGTTAGGATCTGGATTAATTCCTCATATTCTTACTGAGTTACAATTTCCTGCTGCTATATTCTACATATAACTGGAACTAGAGGCATACATATGTTAATTATGAAATGTTTCAATCAATAGTTTTCAGACTTATACCTGAGGCTCCTGAATGAGAAAATCAGTAGTACTGTACACAGGCCATAGCCTGATTCAGCAGTTTGAATGAGGAACCAATTAAGACCCAGACCCTGAATCTGAACTGAGATTCAGAAATCTGGACTGTTAGGTCTTCCTACTGAGTTATATTGAGAAACCAAATTTGAGTTTTTTTGGGGGAAGCTGTTTTACACATGGGCATGAATTTGGAGAAGTGCTAAGAGGGGTTACTCCAGAACCAGCTTTCAGACAGGTAGCTTCCGGGGTCTTTGGGCATCTGTAGTTTGCTGTTGTCCAGACTTAACCACCACTCATGCTGCTTTCTCCAGGCACTGTTTCCTTAGTACTGGGATACCTTCCTAGAGTATCCTAGGGACTCTGACTTCAACAGCTAAAGAACTGTATAAATGAAATAAAGCAGTAGAACACCAGGCAGGCAAGAACACTTGGCAGAGATGGACAGGCAGAGTCAGAGCATCAGGCATCAGAATGGCAAGCATAGAGCAACAGTCAGCTGTTAATGTTTAACTAAGGAGCTGATATAGTGGAATGAAATGACAGCTTACTTGAAGAGAGGTTACTTTTGCTTTATTCTACCAACTGCTGAGTTTCGGTGAGGCATCTTAAGGGAGTAGGTAGGATGAGAGGATGCTTTACCAGCAGTCCAACTTATTAACCCCCTCTAGCAATCCCTCTTGGTATATTTGTATGCAAAGGGATCTTGCAGTACCTTTGAGACTAATTGAAGGATAGAAATAGATAGCATGAGGTTTTGTAGACTTGAGCCTACAGTCGCCCCTCCAAGTCTGCGGACTTGAGATCCACGAACTTGAAAATTTGTGGAAGGGCAACTGCCATTAATGGCAATTGAATGTGCGTTCTTGGCATGCACCCTGCATGCACTCGCCCCATTCAAACCTATGGGGCTTGAATATGCGTGAGTTTTGGAACAGGGGGTTGGACTGGATGGCCCTTGTGGTCTCTTCCAACTCTAAGATTCTATGATTCTCTGTGGACTCGTGCCAGCCCCCAAACCATCTGTTACTGGTCTCTTAGAGGAGACATGGACAACCTTGGAAAGGCAGGGCAGTGCATTATTCCTCTAGAAAACCTTGGATGGCTGCACCTGCTCCTGCAAGAAACATACAAACCAAAGCAAAGCAAAACAAAACAGCAGCAGCAACAAAAAGCATCCAAATTTATATTCAGATGAAGTGGAAAAGTTTATCAACAGCCTCAAGTAACAAATATAATTAATGTTTCTAGAGTATGTGACACTAAACAAGCTGATGGCTTCTTTATTGCTCAGTGGCATCAAGTATAATCTTGGCACATCTCTTGACCAATGCATAACTTTATAAACATATTTCTTCTTCGTGGTCTCTGCGAATCATACAAATGGGTTTCACTGCGCCTGCGCAGTGCTGCTCGGAACCTATACTGGAATCACTGGCAGAGTCACTCACTCGCAACATATTGAAACTGTTTGGCGGTAACTCCGCCCACCGTTAAAGGCCCCTGCCTTCCCGCTCTTTTCCCCAGTTCCTTTTCCTTTTTTCCGCCGCGCTAGCTCTTCAGAGAACTTTCGCTGCTTCTTGCTTGGAATCACTTCGCTTTTGACCCGGACCGTTTTTTGACCATTTTTGTCTCCCCGCCCCTGGAACTCGGACTCTCGAGTTGTGACCTCGTTTGGATCTCCCCATCGGCTTTGACGATCGGAAAGCCTGCGCTTTCAAGAAGTGCGACATTTGCAAGGGCAAGGTGCCCGTTCAGGACCCGCACTCCTCCTGCCTGCTGTGCCTTGGTCCCGAGCCACGATCCCAAGGCCTCAGCTCTGCAGATCCCTCCCCCCCCGGCCCGGAAAAACCGGATCCCGGCTCACTTTGCGATCGCCCTGGGGAGGTGCAGGAGGGAGGTTTCGCGGTCTTCCTCTGTCCCGCCGTTGGCGGCCCCCCCGCTTCAATCATCTCGGCGAGTGTTTCCGCGTGGGATCGGGGAGTCGCCGTCCCCAGCGTGGTGTGTGTCCCGGCCGGGACCCTTCCACCACCTCCGATGTGGCCCGTGGCTCCAAACCGCCCAGTGCCACCGACAAACCCCCAGCGCCCCCCATAAACCATCGGGACTGAGGGTACCGAGCGGGCCTCCAAGCCGAAGAAGGGATCGGAGGGCCCCGCTCGAAGGAGACGACCGAGCCGAGGTCCACCTCGCCTCGCCCCCATCAAATCCAAGGCGTCCAAGGGATCTCGTCATGCGAGACCTAAGGACCGCACCGAGCCGAGGCCTTCGTCACGACGGCGGCTGCGGTCCCTTGACCTCCCCGACAACCGTCTTTTTCCCATCGAGGAACCTCCCAAGCATGGAAGAAGAGGCACCACGACGAGGCGGGTCGGGACATCTGCCTCCAAAAAGCCATCCAAGGATCGGCCCACCACCGACCCACCGAGGGCGAAGGAGAAGAAGCGCTCCTCCCCCAAACAGGCTCCCGCCCGCGACTTCGGCTGTTCCCGGCGACCAGGAAGCCGATGCCGGTAAACCGGGGACCCCGGTTCCGGATACCCTCTGCCTCCTCCGACCATGGACTTCACCACGGGACGGATGACACCGTACCGGGTCGCTCCTCTGACCATCGATCCGACGAGGAAGACACCCCCACCGTGGACAGGAGTGTCCGGACCTCTTTACGACATGCATTCGCGCCGCTACTACATGTCGGTCCCAGAGGACAGAGCCTTGAGGGAGTTTCACTAAGTTTGAACCCTCATCCTGGAGACCAGGCTAACCCGTCTAGAATCGGTCCCCCGACAGTGTGTTCGGTTCGTAAGAGAGGTAGCCGTCTCCCCACCGAAGAACGCAGAGAGTTTGCCGTCTCCAATCCCGCAGACGCTCCCGGTCTTTCGGTCGACTTCACACCAGCCCGCCCAGAGATCCCAGGGTCAGGGTGAACGATCCCCCCCTCTTCCCTCCGACCTGGACTCTGGATCGACAGAGCCGCTGTTTGACTTCGGAGGCGCCCTCCGGACGGGGATTCCTCTCGGGATATGCCCTCTCCCCCAGAGGATGCATAATCCGGAGCCGTCTTTCCCCAGCGACGATGTCCCCGCATCCTTCACCGAGCACGTCCCGTTTGAAAGATGGACGAGGGCCCTCGACATCCGAGCTACTCGCTTCCTCGGAGGACAACGCCGAGGACCCGGGTTGACGTCGGGTGGCATGGACGGTCGCGACCCCTGCCGGGCCTTCCCCTCCTTCCCTCCCCTCCAGACCATCTCAAGAGGGTCTTGGGAGTCTCCGGCCCGC
>NC_056525.1:13399192-13402044 GCF_019175285.1 Sceloporus undulatus | reverse complement strand
CAGTTGCATGATTTGGAGCCTGCAGAGAGCAGTATGTTGATGGAATTCGCTGCTTAGAAAAGAAGGAGGTAGGCAGAACCACTTAAAAATAATAATAAACCGGAGCACCTTTCATACTACATAATTATAGTGCAATATATTTGGGATGATGTAGAATTTAAGGGGAGAGTGTTGCAAGTGACAAAAATTCAGCTTTAACCCCCCCCACTCCCCCTCTCTCTCACATACAAATGCATTCCAAATATTCAATGCCTTAAGGAGATTGATACCTGCTTGGCTAATGATCTTCTCCTTGAGGAAATATCCTCTACACTTTCAATTAACAAACTGACGATATCTGCAAAGGCTATGTTATTCCTGCTTAATCTAGCATTAAATTTGCTCAGCAAGATGAGAACTATCAAAGGATCATCCTCCACATTTTTACCTAGTTATATATCCAGCTGATCGCAATTTTTATCACTAAAATTCTGAGAAGGATGGGGATGTATTGATAACAAACCAACTGAAGAATCCTCACTCACAATAACTGAATGAAATGGAGGCAAATGTGGGGCAACTCCTATTTTTGTGCGCTGGTAGTTCATTTTGTTGAAATGCTTAATAGTAATACCGTGGTGTGTTGATCTGAGTGCTGGACTCTGACTCTGGAGACCAGGATTTGATTCCTGGCTTGGCCATTAAACCCACTGGGTGATCTTGAGCAAGTCACATGCTCTCAACCTCAGAGGAAGGCAATGGCAAACCTCATTTCACAACATTTCACAGATCAAAACCAGGACATGTGGCCAAGCAACATTACAGCGTGGTCAAGATGGCAAAAGTTGTTAATGAGAAAGAATACACAAGCTAGGAGAGATTGCAGCAATTTTCTTGTGCCTGAGTCTACAGGGAAGGGCAACATTCCTCTCCTTCCTCTCCTTCCCTGATAGAGTTAACTGAGTGCATGAGTTCAGTTTTCAGCAACTGTAGTAAGCTGAGGACAAAGAGAGGAAGGGGGAAGAAGTATTAGAAACTGGGACATTTAAAGTAGCTGAACAAGTCGTATGGCAGAGACTCCCTACCATATTGGGACAGTTGGAGCACATGCATTTGTAAAATATGGAAGAAAATTTGAAAATTATTTTGGAGCTCAAAATCAATTTAAACGCCAGAATTTTAGGACCAAAATGATATGAATAATAAAGTGAAACTACAGGTATTCCTTTGTCCATAGGAAGCTATTCAAAATACAGTGAGTAGAGAAGAAAGGCTAAAACGGAGCCTAGATGCAAGTTTCTTTCACACTATATAGTTACACCACTTTGATATCACTTTAACTGTTGTGGTTGCATCCTATAAAGTCCTGAGATTTCTAGTCTGGTGAAGCACTGGCAGCAAATTCTAAGTAATGTTGGGAAACTAGGAATCCATGGATTTCATAGGGTGGAGACATGGAAGTTAAAATGATCTTGAAGTGCTGTAATTGTCTAGTGTGAAAGAGTTCTCTATCTTTGTTTGTTTGTTTTTGTCAGATCATGGATAAGTTTCAGAGTCCGGGGAAAAAGCAGACACAGTTGTCCTGCAGTGTTGCCCTGCTTAAGCCCCCTTTGATATCGATGCCATGGTCACAGATTTCAACAGCATAAGTAAAGGCAGTTCTCAGCTCCTCCTGTTCCAAAGAGATCCCTTCTACTGTTCATCCCTTGCTTTTCCAAGGAGAGAGTGGAAATGAGAACTTGCTGGCAGACCATTCATTTCACAGTGTATCAAATTACAGCTGTGCTGGGCTTTGTATCAAATGGCACAGAGTGATTTGTTAATCCTTTCTAGGCACCTGCCAGGATCCTCCTCCTCCTTTTCTTCTTATTCTTCTTCCTCCTCAAACCCGTTATCACTACTTTCTTTCCTTATTACTTTTGGTGGGAGCTATTCATGGAACACTTGTTATGACAAACTGGGTTTGGCTTTTTTGGTGTAGCAAGAGGAGCAGGTGGAAGAGAGGTAGGGTGGGAAAGTAGGCCTCCCAGGGCAATTCTGGGGATAGTTATTAAATTATATTCTTGGCAAGAGACTTGCTGTAATTTTATTGCATCTCTGGAGATTCTATCACAGCCTGGTTCTACCAGTCCACTATTTAACTGGACCATCTGTTCCAGCAGAAAGCCAGCAGAAGGGAAAACCACAGAACACAGGATTGCTCAAGTGGCAATGGCATCATACTGCCCCCTCTATCCTACTGTTTTCCAGGACCATGGATCATTCTTCCATTCAAAATTTTATGAATGGAAGCTTCTCCTCTGCATATCGTCCTGACATTCAGATTATGCTGAAAGTGTTTTTTTTTAAAAACAAATGGGCAATTGTTATTGCAATCAAGTTGACGTGAAATTATCTTGACCCTATGAATGAGAGATGTTCAAGACCCTTGTTGTCAACAGCCCCGCTTAGGTCTTGCAGACTCAGGGATGTGGCTTTCTTGAGTCAATCCACCTGCACTGTGATTTCCCTCTTTTCCTACTGTCTTCTTCCATACCAAGCATTATTATATTTTCTAATTTTTGCATGATATGTCCAAAATGCATCAGTTCAGTCATCTCCACTTCTAGGGACAATTCAGGCATGGTTTTCTCTTGGATTCATGTATTTGTCTTTGTACTCTTCTCCAGCACAACATTCAAGTGAGTTGATTTTCTTCATGTCAACTTTCTTCATCATCCATCTTTCAAAGCTATATATAGAAGTTAGAAATACTATGGCCTGGATGCTTTTAATTTGATGTTTAATTAAATGCCTTACACTTGAAGATCTTATCTAGTTCCTTCATGGCTGCCTTTTCTGCACTGGCCAGGATACTCCAAGGTGTGCGTGTG
>NC_056525.1:13389050-13399092 GCF_019175285.1 Sceloporus undulatus | reverse complement strand
GACAGTGGAACACACTCCCTCGGAGTGTAGTAGAGTCTCCTTCCTTGGAGGTCTTTAAGAAGAGGCTGGATTGCCATCTGCTGGGGATGCTTTGATTTGGATTTCCTGCATGGCAGGGGGTTGGACTGGATGGCCTGTGCGATCTCTTCCAACTCTATGATTCTATGATTCTATAAAGAAAATTACTACAGTGACCAATGCAGAGAAATAGAAGACAACAACAAAAAGGGAAGAACAAAAGAGCTATTTCACAAGATCCAGGAAATCAAAGGAAAATTCAAACCAAGGACTGGGATGTCCCATGACAATAAAAATAACATAAATGAAGACCAAGAGGGAATAAAAAGATGTTGGATGAAATATACAGAAGAATTATCTCTCACCTTCCCACCTTCCTCCATTCAGCTTTAGTCTTCTTTTTACTGGGTTTTTCCTTATATTTAGGTTATTATTGTTATTGCAGTTATAGATATGGCTTTTATAGTGCCTTGAATAAGTAGTGTAAGTAACAATCATAAGTAATTAAAGATGTTTAGCTATTTTGTTTCTCTTGATGGCAGACACATTGTATCAGCTGCAAAAACAGTTGAGAATATCCTTTTTTTCCACTTTTACCTTATCTGCTTCTCTACCTTCTCGGTTCTTGGTGGGAATATGTTCTTAAACCTCTTGTTGTTTTTATATTTGAAGAATGAATTTATAATAGTTGTTGCAGTTGTAGTATTAGCTTTAATTATCCTTAAGTACATCGATTTTTAAAGAACCGAAGGTAAGAATCCATTTAAACAGCTGGAGTGGCAAATATAAATGTAATCTTCTACTTAATTATACCTCTGCTTCTACAGCTTGGAAAGATCTTACTTGTAGATAAATATTTTTGGTTCCCAAGGTCAGCAACACATCAGTATTTAATCCTCCAGCCTTTTTCTTTCTTCCTCTTTTTTTTTTTAAAAAAAGTCAGCGGCAGCACTTGGTGCCCATAAGGAGCATTCACCAGTGGCTTAGCTCTCGTGGCACCCTCCACTTTCCCTCATCTACTCCCGGCTCCAGTTTTCACCTAGGAATAGGTGTTTTCAAGTGAGCATTGAGTTTCTATGAGGAACCCTAGAGCTCCCTATACCAAGGGAGACTTGTCTCCATTCGTTCTCCCATTGTTCATGCATTTATCCCAGATAAAACAGCCTCTGGCAAAGAGTTTTGGTGGAGCTCCACCAAAAAGCTTCTCCTACCTCTGTCAGCCAACCAGAAGATTGATATATAATTTCTTAATAAAGGTTTTCTGATCTTGAACTACTGAATCCTGATTTTCTTAACTTCGAATTGTGCTGGATCAGACAGTACTTAACTATGGCGCCTTACAGACCGCCCCTTTGGAGTGGGCTGTACCCGCCCCTTTCCCCGATGGATCGTGGCCTCAGCTGCCACAGCGGCAGCCCTGAGGCCCCGATCTGCTGCTTTTCCAGGCTGCAGGAAGCAGCAAAAGGCTGCTTCCCACGGCCTGGAAAGGGGTGTCCTTCCCACTTGTCCCCTTTCTCCTTTGTGTCGCTGGCGCAGCCATGTAAGGCTGTGCCAGTGACACAAAACTCAGAAGAAGCTCCAAAATGGAGCTCCTTCCTGTGCCGCGGAAAGGGTGCCACAGGCACCCTTCCGTGGCACCGGGACGTCACGTCTATGCCACTCCGTTTGGAGGCGGCGCGGTTGTGACGTCCTAATGGCAGTGCCCATGTAGAATGGGCGTCACCATTTTGTATGTACTGTGTACGTACTAGGGTTGGGGGCGTCTGAAAGAGACACCCCCGGGCAACCCTAGTATGTACACAGTATGTACTAAAAGGCCCGTTTGGAAAGGGCCTATATGTACTAATCTAAGGCCCTGTGCAGACCAGCCATTAAACCTGGCCTGGGGGCGAGATCAGAGTGTCGCGTCCACATGATGCATGTCCTGACTCCGCCCCCAGGGTGTCATGACAGCACACACCGGTCCACATGGTGTGTGGCATCACGGTGCTCTTCTGGTGCTGCATCCATACGATGCAGTGCCAAAGGAGCACCTTTGAGCCAAGTCACCACAGCTATTGTGCCCTGGAAAGGCTGGATCAGGGCCACAGTGTGTGGCTGTTGCAGCTTCGATCCGGCGCACCTGAAGGTGACTGCAGGCCACCCATTAGGGGTGGTCTGCACAGCCCCTAAGTACATAAATAGAGAGCACTTAACACATTTGGAAAGATATTGACTACCAACCAATGAATTCCAATGTCTTAGGATGCATCTGCACTGCAGAATAAATGCAGATTGACACTGCTTTTACTATTATGGCTCCATCCAATGGAATCCTGGGAATTCTAGTTTACAGTGGCACCATAGCTTTCTGGCAGACAAGGCTAACTATCTCTCAGAACTACAGTCCCAAGAATTCCATAACATGGAGCCATGACAGTTAAAGTGGTGTATTGAAATACAACCCCAAATCCTGGTACTGGATTGACGCAGAGGTGGAGCTTAGAATGGTTCTCGATGCAATGGTGAAATATCTTACTAGAGCACCCAGAATTTTTTTCTCTCCATGATCTAAATTGGGTGTTATTAGAACTTTCATTCCCCCTGCCCCATGACATCTGGAATGCCACTGCAGATTTTTATAGATTTGAAAGTGGAACAAATGAAACTAATGTGCAGTTTAGGCACTCATGGGAAATTATTCTCAACCACCACCAAGACCTTTAAGAACTATTTGCTGCCCCCAGTTTTATTCTGAAAGATATCCCTTGTGAAAACCATTAAAATGATCTGGTAAAGAGAAGCATTTTAAAAAATATATGCTCTACTTAGGGTGGCTTTTTGATATGATATACGTGCAGAAAGAATACAAAAGCTCCCTTTAAAAAGTGTCAGGAAACATATTCTCTTCCAACCTAAAGCTACCCACAACAAAGGCACTACCTGATGCATACATGAGAATGGCGTAAAGGTCAGTTTTTTAAAAGTAAAACAGCAGATGAAAAAAATGAATTTTGACTTTGAACCCCATTACCTTTCATAGAATATTAAAGTTGGAAGATACCACAAGGACCACCTTGTCCAGCCCTCTTCCATGGTGTTTCAGGGAACTGAGTCCACTATATATGGGATGGGATTGTTCAATGAATAAAATATAGTCCTAAATCCTATTGTTAGCTCTGACTTAAATGGACCCATGGAACCAATGGAATTTACCTATGTGTTGACTCACCATTCAAAAACAAACAGCTTCATTTATATACCACTTCATACTGAACTAACAGTGTCTAAGTGGTTTGCAGCTGTAAGCCAATTACAGTTTGTTGAATGGGTCTGCTCTAGTTGAGACTAAACAACAGGATGCTAACCATAGTCCTTGATTTTAATTTTTTAAAAATATTCTCAATTATTTTTTAAAAATCTGCAGTATGAGAATCACATATACTTAACCTACATTTCCTCCAGCTTGCATCATGTCACCAAGCTAAATAGTATGAGTCTTGATTGCATAGGTTGATCCATGGGTAACTTATGGGGTGGATGGAAGGATCCTGATACATCCCCATTTTTTTATTCTGTGACATACTAGTACAGTCAGTCCTCCATATACACGGATTCCTTATCCATGGATTCAACCATCTACTGTTTGAATATATATATATATATGAATTTCAAAAAGTGAGCCTTGACTTTGCCATTTTATATAAAGGGCAGAATTTATTATGCCATTGTGTTTAATGGCACTTGAGCATCCATGGATTTTGGTATCCACAGGGGGTCCAGAAACCAAACTACAGTGGAGGCCATGGGCCCACTGTACAGTCTATAGCCACAGATTCTTTATTCATGGTTTCAACAATCCACATCTTTAAAATATTACAAAAACATATAAATTTCAAAAAGCAGACCTTGATTTTGCTATTTTATATAAGGGATACCATTTTACTATGTCACTGTATATAATGGGACTTGAGCATCCATGGATTTTGGTATCCATTGAGGGGGGGGGGTTCCTGGAGAAAACCCCAGGAAATACCAGGGCCCACTGTACTAACACTATTCATACTTGGATAATGAAATGATTATGAGCCATTAAGCTTCCTTTTAAAGAATCACAAATATCCCATTGACTTGGTAGATAACTGTGAAGAACCAGAAGACCAACTGTGGGGCTAATCATCTTTCCTCATATTCAAAAGATAATGGAGACAGGAGAGAAATCAATTTGTAGCAATGGGGATCAGCTGCCTCCTCCAAGGAATTAAAGTTTAGAAAGTTCTTTTGAAACAGCCACTGGCAGTTTCCCTGGGAATGGCAGTAAAGTTCAAGTGCTCCTTTAAAAGGTCAACAAAACAGTTGTATAATTTCCGTGATGTTTGTTTGAGACTTCCAGTGAAGTGCTAGAAAATTAAAGAATGGGTCTTGCATCCAGTCACTGCCCTTTTAGGGTGTTTGTTTCTCAGACGTTCCTTTCTGCCTCGCTGCGTTTTCTTCTCTGCCTTTAGATATCCCCCCTCCAAAAAAAAATAAAATAAAATAAAATAAAAAATTATGAGAAGCTTATCTATAGCATAGCATAACATAACATCTTATGCATTAATTTAAAGGGGGAACTGCAATTCTCAAAAAATGCAAATGCACAGAAAAATGTGGATTAAATTTGCTTATGTTAATATTTGAGAGCAAGCATGGTGTATGAGCATTGGACTGTGAGGCTGAGAGACAAGGTCTACAACCCCATTCAGCCATGTAAACTCCTAGGTGACCTTAGGAAATCTCAGGCTTGGAGTAAAGCAATGGAAACGCCTCTCTGACCTAAACTTGCCAAGAAACTCCTATGGTAGGCTCCTTTTATGACTGTCCTAAATTGGAAATTACTTGAAGATACACAACAACAGTGCTAATCTATATGTATGGGGTACATTTAAAAATTCACCCCTCAGCATACCATGGGTTTGTACCTGCTTCTGCTGTGTTCCTAAATTATATATATATATATATATATATATATATATAAATTTTTCTTTTAAAATATTGCATTTTACCAAATGTTTGCTTTGACTATATGAACCTATAGGCTGTGCAGATAATATTGTAATTTAAAAGTATACCTTTAATTTTATTAGTTGTGTATGTCACAACTATTGCCATTACATTCAGTGATATACGGAAATTACAACGTATGGATAACATTAGTCCTAAAAATATGGCTAAGGATTCTGTATGGTGTTGTATAGGAGGAGGTCAATGGGTGTGTGTGTGTGTGACACTATGATGTTTATCGCAGTTTTAAGGAGGGGTATTTAGAATTCTCAAGCAGAGAACTTCTCTGCCTGAGAATTCTAAATACTCCTCCTTAAAACTGCCAATCCCAGAATGCAACAGGAAGCAGCTAGAGGAGTCAAAGTGGAATAGTAGCACTTTAAGAGTATAGTGTGATAAACATGAATTACTGCACCAGATGACACCAACCGTAGTGATGCCACTGGGTCCAATATTAAGTCTAAGTGCTATGCTTTTTGCAATCTGCCCTCAGAGGCCATATGTGGCAGTGGATGTGGCCTCAGACACAACTTCCACTTAATGGGTATTGCTAAAGATGGTACTGGAAATGTCTCTTTCCAGCATCTCCCTTGCTCTCCCATTATTAAACACAAAGATAAAGCCCTTCCCTCACTTACTTTCTCTGGCTCTTGCTCTCTCTCTCGCACACCCTGTAACCATTCTTAGGCATTGCTCCATTCAGGTCCCAGGTTACCAAGACTGGAAGATTGGTCAAAAGGATGAAATCACAGTTGCACCAATCTCATAGCTTCTTGATAACATAAACGTATTAAAAGGGACGTAGCAATAAAACTTAAAAGCAAAAGCAAAAAATAGATCTTATACTTTAAGCTAATTGAAGTTTTCCTCTGAAAATGGCCATTCACTAGGTCCATCAAATGAGTTAGACACAACCCCAAAGGACTGGATTTCTGCTCTGGATTGCAGAAAAATGCATCTGTGCAAGACCAGCCAGTCAACCTGTTTTTTTTTTCCTGGTCTTTAAATTTCGTTTCTCTCTTCTTCTGAAAAGTGCTGACACTTTCACAGGCAATGGGTGAAGGATCACAGCATGCTAACAAAGGAACAGTTTCGTAGGCATTCTAGGACAGAAACATTGTTATCTATCTCTAAAGTGTGAGCTGATCTTGCACTAAAGAAACAACTACTGAAGAGCTGCTGTATTACAGTATTACTTTTTACCAAGATCCTATATCAGAAACATTGTTATGAATACCAGCTAAAGCAAAACAAATGCAATTATTTATTAAGGCTATCCAATCATTACCGTCACATTTTTTTCCGCAATGTATAAATAATGGAGGTTAGCGTTTATTTGTGTCGCTTTGACCCTGATTGGCATGCCTACTGTTCTCTCTGATTTTTTCCTGATTTTCTCTGATTTTTTTTTACAGTAATGTTCTCCTTTTACACAGACAGCAGAAAACAGAACAAAGACTCCCTGTCACTCTATCTGATTAGCTCTCTGTAGGAATTTGATTATTTTATTTTTATTATTTATTTCTATTAATTTATTAATTTATTTCTTAAATTTTTCTTATTTTTTTTAATATTTTTTATTATTTTTAAAATTTTATCTTTTATTATAATATTAAATACGTGGGCAGAGGGCGAGGGAACAGCGGGGAATCAGAGAAAACAACTCTGTTCTGTTTATATATAATTATTACACATTTCGCCATATCTGTGTCTCGCATTCTATCATATGCTTGATCTATTCTGGCTTTGCTTCTTCTTGCATCTTATTACACACAACCAAAATGGCAGTTTTCGAGTCGTTTTGTTGTTTTGCGTCCTCTGATGGACTTTTCAGGTGCATTCAGCAAATATTATCTAATTTATAGTGATTGTTTATTTTGTTACATTTTGTTTTTGAGAGATGAGAGGCCCAGCATCTTTGCATATATATACTTTGCAATTTTTTCCAACTCCTCCTATCCCACTCTATCTCGCCACTCCCGCCCCTTCCCCCCACCCCTTCTAGAAAACCCTTCTTAGGAAAAGAAATTGCTTTGATTGAACGGGACTTCTCTCTTTCTGCAATTAATCTTAGTTTCCTTACTTTGATTGGAAATTTTCTATAATCTCTGGCCAGCCATCTGTCATTGGCATATTTTTAAAAGCAAGTGCATGAATTGTGAATGGTTACGGTGAATCTACCAACATTAGATATCATCTTTTGAGGAGCGATTCGCCTTACATCCCCCACCCGCCCCTTTCCTATGCAAACACATACGCCATACACAGATTTTCGGTAAGTAAACGACTAGTTGCAATTTACATTTAAATCAATACCGAATCAAAGACAAACCAGCTTCCAGTCCATTTTTTTCTAATCAATAAAAAAGCATAGTGCAGGACAGTAATGTGATTTGACTGTGTTTACAGGCATACAGATCAAAAGCGACAGGGGGAAACCAAAACCAATTCCAATATTAAACTATCCATTCCCCCCACCCCGGTCTTCTTTCTTGTCTTAAGTAAAGTGTCTCCAATAAAATGGATCGGATCATTTCTTACTCAAGCACTGCTCCTGTTACATTCTCTAATGCTATGATGATGCTGGCCTTTTTAATTATGGGCGAACGGGGCGGAACATGCCCAAGTTGTTGTTTCGTAACCATTTGTGCCATTCCTTAACTCTGCTCTCTGCAACATCATCATGACAATTGTACTTTTGTGTGTGAGTGGTTTTTTGTTTGTGCCTTCAACGACTCGCTTCTGTTCCTGACTTATGGTGACCCTATACACAGATTTCTCGTGGCAACATTTGTTCAGAGGCCTTCATTGTTTGTCATTGCCTTCTCTGAAGGATTGATATGGACATTTTTTTAATCTAAACTGCGGAGCTCGGGAGCTATCGTTTGTCATCTACCTACAAACCCAACGAAGAACTTCATGCGAAATTCACAGCAGTTGAAACGAGACCAAAAGCGTCCATCCAGTCCTCCAACCCCCATTACCCAAAATCGCAGGAGAAAAACCACAATCAGCAGCAGTCCTTGTACAGATGCGCCATTCCAGCCACTGTTTTTTTAACACACCTCCACAAGGACACACCACACCACTTTCTGCAGGACAGAACCTATTGCATACTGCTCATGCATAGCTCTACTATTACGGAAGTACAGCCATTAGGAGAATGGATCTTCTCTTTTCCTGTAGTGACGAACTCCATGCCTCTGCAGGTCTGGGCGTACTGTTCATTTCTCTGTCACTCCAAGAGAAAGCTAAACTTTGTGCCCTCCATACTTACAGCCTATAATTACATCCTTTCAACATATTTAAAATATCGCTTATCATGTCACCTCTTATAATCTTCTCTTCACCACGGCTTAAACATATTCCAGCTCCCATAAACTCTACCTCAATAGAATATACTTTACCCATCAGATGTCACACCCACGCAGCATGCCATTTCTGTTAAGTCAACATGCAATAAACAAACATTGTTGCTTTCTTCAACAACAATTGCACAAATGTGATGGCCATCCCTTTTGTCTCTGCCCTGCAATCACACCCACCCAGATGCCCTGCGATGCAAACCTGATTTGGCTTTGGAATAAAGCAGTAGTGTTCCCACATCTACATTAACAGAGTGCAGCATGATAAGTTTAAAGGAAACTGCGTTCACCCCTTTCTCTCTCTCTCTGCCTCCTGGTATTGCCCAGAAGCCAAAATCAGAAAAAAACAAGCAGGAGGCATGCGGGGACCCTTGGGGGTCGCTCGGTGCTGCAAAGATTGGCCACAACACCATGTGTGTAGCTCAAGGCCACCAAGCGCCTCACTCTGATCTAAAACATCCATATTATGTCTGGGGTGGGTGGGGTTTTGTTGTAACAGAGTTTCCTTTAGCTCTCCTATTAAGATAATGCACAGAATTCGAATTGTCTCTTTTTTAATTCCAACCATTATAAACGCATTATATCATAGTTGTTGAGTGATCCTTGTGTAGATAATTCTTTTTAAGACTAAGCTTAACGGTTCAGGTAAAACATCTTGCTATAATTGTAGTAGGGAAAAACACCTTGTAGTGTTCCCTTACAAATAGGCACTTATTTGAAGGTTTTGTCACCACTTTCCTCTTGTATAGGTTCTCCTATAATATCATAAAGCACCAGATCCTGCCTGTGATCTTGGAAAACTCAGCAGGTGTCAGCTCTATGTTAGCTACTTGGATGGGCGACTCCCCCGTGAATACCATATACTGATACCTTATATTCTAGAGGAAGGCCAAAATTACCTCTGAGTATTCTTGCCTAAGGAAAACACTACAAAATTGATAAGCGTCACCATATAAATCAAACAGGGACTTGGAACGGCACAGCGTGACGTAATGATGAGTTCTGTGTTTTTATATTGAGGTGGAGATTAGACCAGTCCAAGAAAGCTTATGCCTACAATTTCTTTTGCATAGTTAGTCTCAAAGGCACCACAAGGACCCTTAACATACCTGATATTCCAGACTAACACAGTATGTCTCTAACAGCTTGATTTTTGACTGCAATGAAATGGACTTTGCTTGCTTCATCTGACTTAATCAGCCATTACTCATTCCTCAGTGACCTAAAGAATGGAACAGTTCGCCACTCAATCGGGGTAGACCAGGGTTAGGAAGGAGAAGGTTGATCTAGATTTTCTGGTCAATATCTGGGTACGCGGTTGCGTAAATGTGTTTGATGCATCAGCAAGGGATCTTCTGCATTTCCAGGTCATTTTTGTCTTGTTTTTTGTTTGTTTCTGTTTTGTTTTCTTACAATGTTCTGGTCCAACCAACACTACAATAACTTTCCCCTTTTACCCCCTACGCCAGCAAAAAATATACTTTTTGAAATATAGACACGTTACCATTAACCAACGACTTTTATTTGTTGGCTGTGGACATTTCGTGGTGTGGAAAAGAACAGTAAAGAATGCGACTATAATAATAATAATTATCATATAATAACATAAATCCAATAATAATTCTAATAATAATAAT
>NC_056525.1:13386049-13389025 GCF_019175285.1 Sceloporus undulatus | reverse complement strand
CTTTATTTATATACCACCTTTCCAAAGTGATCAAAGCGGTTCACAGCATCAAATATTCATTACAATACAAAGTAAAATACAGTACCAAGTAAAATAACATCTTAAAAACATCATATCTAATCATGATCCAGCATCTTGAAGTAACTTTTATGAGGAGGTAGTTTTCTCAGGAAGAGTCAGGAGGGTATGCTAAATGGAAGAGATGTGTTTTCAAAGATTTTTTGAAAACGTCCAGGGTGGAACTAAGGCGAATCTCTTCCGGAAGTTTGTTCCAGTAATTTGGAGCAACCGCTGTAAGAGTTGAAGGAGGAATATCATATGGTTCAAATGCTGGCTTGTTCTGTGTGTTGTGCTACTACTTAATATCCTAAGACATAGCCATGTTATTCCAGAAATCAAAAGGACCTTGTGGCACCTTTGAGACTTAGAGGCAAAACAGACCATCCCAAAGGAGCAGCTTCTGGCTGCCCCTTTGAGTGCTGGATTGGGGCCACAGCAACTACATGCCATGGCCCCGATCCAGCATTTTCCCAATGCAAAAAGAAGAAGCAGAAAGCCACTCCTTTTTGTGCCAGGAAAAAAGAGCAGGTGCTGCTGTGGCAGCATTTTCCCTATTTTGACAGTGTGCGGCATCTAATATCACACTACTGAAACGCTTCCTTGCTACTGCCATGTGGTTGCTCAGGGCGATTTCACAGCATATCCCCAGTGTCTTGGGGGGAAGGGTGCGTCATGCATACACCATGCCCCTAATTCGCCAAAGAGCCAGCTTTTTGCCAGCCTGTTACAGCAGTAACTGAATGAAAGAAGCTGGTAGCATAAGCTTTCATACAGTTAGTCAACTTCCACACATCTGAGGAAGTAGACAAGTAAGTCTATGAAAGCTCATGCTACTAGCTTCTGTCTTTCAGTTAATCTCAAAGGTGCTGCATGGTGCCTTTGCATACTGCTTCACATTCTGTTGTTGATGAGATAATAAGATAGATGGGAGGGGTATGTATATTTTTTTTTTAAAAAAAATCATAGGCCATAATTTTGTAGCACTGGGATATTTTAAAGTAATAAGTACAAACTAGTTACTTCTGACATCTGAGATCTGAACCATGTTGGTCTGTATTGTTTATACAAAGGGATCTCTTTTGAGACTAAGAGAAAGAAGTTTGCCACATAAATTTTCATGGATTCACTCTATACATTTGATGAATTAAACTGGAACTACAAAAACCTATGTGACAAACCTCTTTCTCTCAGTCACTTTTAAAGGTGTGACAAGATCCCTTTGTAGATTGATTCCAAATGTCTGTATTTATTCATTTTATTTAGTTCATATTCTTGTGTGTGAGAACTGTGCAATGCCCAGGCTGACCTTTTCTGTTTGAATATGTTGTGAGGCAATGCTTGTGAAAGGGTTAGGAGACAATCCACTGCCCTATCATTACAAATCTTACCAATACATGACAGACAGCACTTAGCTGAAGGAAACAGCAGGCAGCTGAGTGGCCTTAGAGACTCTTTAAAAGGGACACTTTGACATGCCATCAATCAGCAGTGGAAATCTCTAGAGGGCAGCTTTTGTAACATGTTAGGAAGAGGTGGGGAGTTGGTAGAACAAACTGGGAATAAGGGGATTCTTCTGTACTGTTGTTCCTTGATCACAGATTTTCAGGAACATGCAGTCCTGTCAAAGTGTGATTTAGGTTAATGGCTGCTGATATGACTTAAAGATGTAGTTGACTAAAACCAAAAACTAAACCCAAACTTGCTTAGTAGAAAAACATTTGGGATTTGAATGCCACATTTAGAACCACATGCTATGGAATGTTAATTAAAATCAATGGAGATTTCTTGTTCCTCAGCAATTCTAATCATTAAGAGAGGTGAGTAAGGCTCCCCCCCCCCCCCACACACACACACATTTGGACGGAAAACACTCCACTTTAATGTCTCATTCAAAGAGTTATAATGTTTCTGGGTGAGTGAGTTTCAGTTGTCTACATAAAGACCTGTTTCACATTATGCATATGTAAACATGTGTTGTGTACCCTCTCTATGTAATCAACACAGCACAGCTGGAAGTACTGGATCTCTGTCTGCATGAGTTTGTTACCATACATTTTTAGAGGTACACTCAGATCTTAGGTGTACACTTGAACATGTAAGTTATGGAATGGCTTTAACAAGGCTGGGTATACTGAAGCCATGGGCCATCTGCACCCTTCCTACAGTGTCTTTCTTCTGTTCACCAAGCCCACCATTTGCCATTAAGTGAGTTTCAAATTATGGTGACTTTATGAATGAGGGGCACACACAAGTTCTCAATAGATCATCAACAGCCCTGCTCAGGTTTTGCAAATTCAGAGTCATGGCTTCCTTGATCAAATCAACCCATCTGTAACATGGTTCTCTTTTTTTTCCCCAACTGCCTTCAACCTTACCGAGCATTATTGTATTTTCCAATGAGTCATGCCACCTTATGGCCTGTCCACACAATAATCTATGGCCCTTATCAGATGAGTCTGGAACTGGGGGTCTTCAGCACTGGGCGGTTCGAATTCACGTTATTTCGCACAATACCATCATACCTGGGAGCCCCTCCGAATTGGCAGGATTCAAATTGGCCAATACGCATTCGCGCGAAGTGCATTCAGTGCAGAATGTTTAGCCACACCGGTGCTCAACATGAGGATTGGCCGATTCGTATCAGCCGCCTCGCACATGCTCAGTGGTGCCCTGCATGGGTTGCGACCTTAAACGCTTCCGGGGTGAAAGGGGAGGTCACGTCATGACAGCCCGGTAAACAGCTGGAGAGCCAGCTCATGCACATTAACAAGCGCGATACAACGTGCCCTCTCTACATTCCTCTCTGTTTCCTCTCTACATTTCTGCTTGGTTTTAATGTTACCATGACCTTCCCTTGCAACAAATTAGCAATGCCCGGTTCTACGTGTGTGTGTGTGAGTGTGTGTGTATGTATTC
>NC_056525.1:13380900-13385949 GCF_019175285.1 Sceloporus undulatus | reverse complement strand
AAAGGGATTTTTTTTGCTTTCATGACTGGGGTTTGAGTGCGCAACATGGATTGCTTTGTGCTTTTATTATTCGGTGTAATCAAACTGACTTAGTCCTAACAACATTGTCATTTTGTGAACTGCTTTGGCATCTGAATAAAGCTTTCTGTTTTAACACTGAAGCTTTAGATTTCTGAGCTAAAGTCTGGCACTTTATGACACATGGACACACACATAGAGGCCATCTGTGTAGACATAACCATATCAGTTCTCTAGTTTTCACTTTAAATGGAAAAGATTCCAGAGGGTGGTGCTCAGGGACAGTTGCTCAGCAAAGAAGGAGCTTAATTGTGGAGTCCCTCAAGGCGTCATCCTGTCCCCGATACTTTTCAACATTTACATGAAGCTGCTGGGAGAGATCATCTGGAGCAGGGGTAGGCAACCTTTTTGAGCCGGGGGCCAGGTTGCTGTCCCTCAGACAACTGGGGGGCCAAAGCCGGGGGGTGGAGCTTCCACCCACCAGTGGTGGAGCCGCATGCCGGGGGTGGAGCTTCCACCCTCCGGGGGCCAGGCCTCCTCCTCTGTGCCGGCCCCTCCCAGAGGCCCGCTGCCACCGCCAGAGCACTGTTGCAGGGCCCTGGTGACCGCAACGGGCCTCCTAGAGGCCCACCGCCATTTTTTTAAATGCCGGTGAAGTCTTGTGCGATGGGAAAGTCACGCGAGACTTTGTTTGCCATTTTAAAAAACAAAATGGCGCTTGGAGCAGCGCAGAGGCGGGGCGGCAATCGGCGGCAGGATTGCGCGGGGGCTGGTGGGAAGGCCTCGGCGGGCCGCATCCGGCCCGTGGGCCGGAGATTGCCAACTCCTGATCTGGAGGCATGGGGTGGGGTGTTATCAGTAAGCTGATGACACCCAGCTATACTTCTCCATGTCTCGGTCTTCAACTTTGACTTCAGATGGCATCTTGCGTCTCAATGATTGTCTTAAGACAGTAAGGGATTGGATGAGGGAAAACAAATTGAAGCTGAATCCAGACAAAACAGAGGTACTTACGGTATCGGCTCCGAACCCAGGCATCAGGATACAACCTCTAGACCTAGAAGGGGTCACGGGCGCGTTACAGACCGCCGAATTGCGGCGGTCTGCTGCCGGCGGCGCTTGCAGCATCTGGGAGCCGCAGCTTGTAAACTGCGGGACTCCCGGACGCTGTGAGGAAGGAGCGTGGAAATTGCACTCCTTCCTGGGCCCCGGAAGTGGCGCCACAAAGCGCAAGGCGCGCTTTCTCAGCATCACTTCCGCTGCGACACGTCTGGACACTAGGCATCCAAGACGTCAAAATGGCGGCGGCCATGTGGAATGGCCGCCGCCATTTGTTACGGACAGAGTCCGTAACAGGAGTAGGGGCGTCTAGAAGAGATGCCCCTTTTTTAAACTGGGACGTCCTAAGGACGTCCCAAATGGCAGTCTGTAACCCGCCACATTCTCCTCAAAGGACTGTGTTCGCAGTCTGGGGGTGCTCCTAGATTCGTCGCTTCACATGACAAATCAGGTGAATGCGACGGTCAGGAGTGCCTGTTATCAGCTTTGGCTGATACGGCAGCTGTTTACTTTCCTGGAAGTCAGGGACCTTGAGACTGTAGTGCATGCACTGGTAACCTCACACCTTGATTTCTGCAATGCACTCTACATGGGGCTATCCTCATGCTTCGTCCGGAAACTTCAATTAGTTCAGAACATGGCAGCCAGATTGGTCTCCGATACATCCAGAAGAGACCATATAACACCTATCTTAAGATCACTCCACTGGCTGCTCATCAGTTTCCTGGCCTAGTACAAGGTGTTGGTTATCACTTTTAAAGCCTTAAATGGCTTGGGTCCAACCTATCTTCGGGATCGCCTCCTTCCATATAATCCTCCCCTCACACTTAGATCCTCAGGGAAAAATCTGTTACAGCCTTGTAAAACAAGGCTGTCAACGACCTTCCAGAGGACCTTCTCAGCTGTTGCTCCCAGATTGTGGAATGGCCTGCTGGACAAGATCCGTCATATTACCACTCTAAACAGCTTTTAAAACGCTATAAAGACGGATTTCTTCCGGCAGGCCTTTCCTGAGTAGTTCTCCAGCTATCAAAAGGAAAATCTAATTGCTGATCTCTGACTTATTGTTTTTAAGTATGTTTTATGTTTTAAATTCTACATTGTTTAATTGTATTTTAAGGAGCGGTGGGTTGAGGGTTCGGACTGTATATTTTTAATCTTGGAAGCTGACTCTATTGCATTTTGTATAGAGGTGGGGTATCATTATCATCATCATCATCATCATCATCATCATCATCATCATCATCATCATCATCATCAAAGATATAGATAATATAATAATTGATAGTAAAGATTAAAGATATGACTATACCACATTAAGACTGTAAGTTAACTATACTTGCCTGTCATCCATCTATGATAGTATTCCTCTATAATCAGTTTTTTCATAGAATCATAGAATCGTTGAATTGTAGAGTTGGAAGAGACCACAAGGGCCATCCAGTCCAATTCCCTGCCATGTTTTTTTCCTTTGCAATTTTGTTGTGTATATGTGATGTTTTCAGTATACGAAGTTGGCTTGTATATACTGACTCAGAGCCTTGTTCCATCTAGGTAAGGAGTGGGAATCACTTGACCCTCCAGCTGCAAATCCCAGTAGCCTTAGCCAGCATTGCCAAAAGTGATGGGAGCTGGGAGTTTATTAGGACAGTGGAAGGATGCCCACTTTGATCTAGGCAGAGATTTCTCCCTGGTGGGATGGTTGCTATGTATCCCCCCCCCCCCCCCCCCGGGCACATTTAATAAAAAAAGAGAGCATTGGTGGACAAAGACGGGCACAAAATTTGCATTTGCTGATGTATATGTAGGAACACACATTTAAAAATTACAACTATAATTAAAGAGTACCCCAAGGGAGCTACAAAGAGAACCTTGCTTGATAGTCTCATATGGCCCCAGAGTTTTCTAATTTGTGGTTTCTGCATTGACTGGCAGTGGCTGTCCAACTTGTCAAACTTGAGTCTCTCTCAGCCTTAACTAGAAATGCTAGGGACTGATCCTGAATCTTCTGCATGCAAAGCAATATCTTAGAAAAATTACTTTTTTGTACTGCAGCTCCCCAAATCCCCATGCCAGCATAGATGGAAGGTATAAACAATCTTCAAGAGGAGGTTTAAGTAACATAAATTTTCTGAAGATCTACAAGACTCTGCAAACATCACCTCCCTCCCCTTTCCCAGTGAAAGGGATGCCTTGTGATGTTCAGATCAAACACCTTCAGTGCTGGAGATCAGCCAATTGTGTGTACACTCACTCACTGTGGCCTCTCTCTGTGCAACTGTTCCATAGGATGCTGTCCTCCGGCACTTGAGCTGTAGCACAAATTTATATTGTATATATGTAAAAGAAAAACTGATCTGGTTGGAAAAACAAGACAAGACCAGACCAGACCAGACAAAACAAAACAAAACTCATTCCCAGCTTCCATCACACAACAAGCCTTCATGCAAATTCTCCTGAAGCTAGTTCATCATCATCATCATCATCATCATCATCATTTTTTTAAAAAAAAAATATGTTTGCTTAGTTTATATTCACAACAGACTTTAGCAAAGCTGTTGGGTGGTTTAGGGAAGCACTGGGGGAGCTATGGATTGCTAGATGTTGAACTCAAGTTCCTATCTGGGCCAGCTAGTCTGGCCAGTGGTGCAGGATGATAGCAGTGGAGTAGTTCTGCAACATCTAGAGGGCTACAGATTCCTCACAGCTGAGACATTAAAGAAAATGGTTGAGTTTAAAAATGCAACATTGCTGAGTTAATACTAGAGCTGTTGTGCCTAAGCTGAATTGTTTTCCCTTGATGCTTCATCATTTTCATCCCATCCCCACGTGAGGAGTTAATGTATGAATGTAGAAAGTAATTTGAACTCTCTCTGTGTGTGCACGTGCATGTGAGAGAGAAATAGCCAGGTAGGCAACTGCAAGAATTTTCTTTTCTTGTATGCAATCCTGAGATTTCTAGTTTGTTGTGGCACCAGAACTGTATGACAGCAAAGGTTAAATTTTACACAAAACCACAAATCCCAGAATTCCATAACATTATGCCATGGCAGTTAAAGGGTGTTCTGCAGTGCAGATTAGACCCTAGAAAAGCAGGTAGCACATGGGTCCTCTGTAACCTGTTTGAGTGGATTTGTGCACATGAACAACCAACTTTAGAGGCTTCTAAATCCATTCTAGGGACTCTGTACCATCTTTGAATGCAGTTTTCTAAGAAACAGATGTGTTATTCTGTTTCACTACAAAAAGAAGGGGCAGAAAATAGTGTCTTGTGAAGTCTTACCTCTAATTTATTTTAGCCCACACGTTTGTGCTCCCTTTCCGCTGATCCATACATCTTTTAATAAATATCCTGAAACAATAAATGTACTTCCTTTTAATCTTACTCTGAGCACTCAGAGTAGTTACTTCTCTTTTATAGCCATAAACACACAACACTAACTTTAATTCTATGGGTAATTTAATTGCATTTTGTATTCATTTATTCATGACTTTGTGTTTCTCCTGTTTGCGTATCCTCCAACTTTCCCAACTTGGTAGTAACAGTCCTGATCAATCCTCTGTCATCCTGCTTTTCAGCTGCTTTTAAAATGCTCCTCTTTCTTTTTCCTCCTACCTCTTTCTTCCTTTGGCTTCAGCTTGCTTCACTTGCTGCAAACTGAGTTCAAAGTACAGACGTGGTTTGCACTCAGTTTAGTTTGCACTGAGCAAATGTGAGAGGATAGGATAGGATTGGGTAGAATCTTGCCTTTGTGTAGACTCAAGCAAAAGCAAAATTGCTGCAGTTTGGGATTAAAAAGGCCAGGACATAACACTGGAAAAACCCTTATAAAAATGCCTTTTTAAATATTCTGAAACTGTTACACCCTATGCTAATACTGCTTTTAAAATGAAACTTTGTTATACTCTGACACTCTAAAAGTCTGGCCAGAGAAAGGAGAAGGAGAGGAGCTGCTTGGCAGCCATTTTGAG
>NC_056525.1:13376330-13380800 GCF_019175285.1 Sceloporus undulatus | reverse complement strand
CTCAAGAGGCCGGAAGCTGCATCAAAGCCACGCTCCAGTCCTAAGGACTGGAGCGCAGCTTTGGTGCAGCTTCTGGCCTCTTAAGATGCATGTGTCATTTAAACAGCATACTTCCAAAGTGACCTGAAGCAGCTTTATTTTGGCCTGTCTTTTCGGGCCCTAAGTTGTCTCTAAAATTCTCTGGATCCAGAAAATCAGAGTAGATTTCAGGCAAGCCTGTGCCCTACAGATATTTTGTATGACAAATCCTAGAATACTGGCCATACTGGCTGTGGCTCATGAGATTTGCAGTTCAAAACATCTGGAAGATACTAGTTTTTTTAGCTTACTGGCAGATTACTATCATTTCAATTTTACAAGGGAGTTGAGGTCAAGGTATAGTCACAAAGTGAATGGCAGCAACTTGAACCTGAATCACAAGACATGAGATTTTCTCATCTCAGTCAGATACGTAAAGTTTGCCTTTGTTTTTGATCTTTTGTCAACCAGAATGCATCATCCTGTCTGATCCAAACCTGAGAAGAATCTTACTTTTTGCTTGGCACATGGGAGATTTGCAAATTGGGTTTGAAAATGCCAAGGGAAGTTGTGTACTAAGTCAGCGGTGGGGAATTTTTGTGCTCCAGATGTTTGGGACTTCAACCATCTGAAAGCTCAGTCAAGATGGCCAATGGTAAGGGGTTATGAGAACCATAGTCCAAAACATCTGAAAGGCAAAAAGTACCCCATGCTGTGTCCTAAACTTTGGGGTAGTGCTTCACAAACTTCAGCCCTCATATGTTGTTGGACCTAATTTCCTACAAGCGCTAGCCACTGAGAATGCAAATCTTAACATATTTTGTTCTCACCTATTAAAGCAGTTATCCGAAAATCTTAAAGTGTTGCACAGGAATTATTTCTTGCACAGAAAACACTGTTTTCTGTGCAGCAAACCTATTTTCTGCCCAGAAAATGTCCCCCCTAAAAAAAAAAGAGCCCACATTGGATGGCATTGCGTTGGAATAGACATTTTCAGTCAGTTGTTGAATAGTAAATCAACACAAATCACATCAATTCAGTAGGTCTACTATAATCCGGACTAATAACAGGATTTGGGCTGTGGTTTTGTCCACAGAATACTCCTGCACAACACATCAGGACATCAAATATCAGGAGAAAATTGCATAAAATTCTCACTGGTCTATTCCTCCTGATGGGGTCCATTACTGGTGGGAAACCGATTTTCAACCTGGGAATGAATATTTGTGAATATTCTTTCACTAACTTCTAACCACCATGGCCAATGGTCAGGCATTCTGGGGATCATTATCTTCGAGTGAGACGAGGAGATGAGCATTATCTGTCTTAGCAACTCCAGGTCCTGCTTGCAGATCTCTCAGCTGCTGGACAACATGTCAGATTCTTAGGTTGTTCACCCTGCTTAGATGATAGTAGTAAGATATACTGTAACATATTTCTCTTGATGTTTCATGTGGGGGAGATCACTGATGTGAGACTATACAGTTTGTGGAAAATACTGGCCTTTGGATGTTTCTCTACTACTCTGGAAAGCAGCAGCCTCTTGATAGGAGCAGCTATCAGCTTTCCCATGCCAGGCCCACACTGAGTTGCAGGAGACTACTAGGCTGTTTTGTGTGCGGCTGGAGTTCTTACACCTCCTGTGTTGTTTTTCCCTCCCCAGATTACAGCGTAGCAGCTCTGGGGAGTGGAAACAGTGCCCAACGTTGTCTGTCCCTTCTAACAGCAGGAAAAGGCTGGTGAGCCACAAAGGAGTCAGTCTGGCTGATTTTGAATGAGCCACTCTCTGGGGCAGATAAGTAAACACCCAGGCAGCTCTCTGACATCAATTACTGGAGTCCTTGACAGCGGGGACATTGACCAGGGTCGCCTGATAAGGGGTGGTGGTGGTGGTGCTGGTACTGAGGCCTTGCTTCTCTGCCTTCCCTATTTGTCTGTTTCACAAGAACTGTCACTGGGAAAAGAATAGACGCTTCACTGGCATCTGTCCAGGCCACTGGGTGTTCCTGTCACCTTGAAGAGAGAAGGAGGCATTGTCAGAATGGTCTAAACCAGCTGTTAGCTTTTTCCATCACTCCATGCTTGGCAGCTCCAAGAGGGAGCTGTGATGTCACTGCTTTCCACAGCTCTTGTCTCTTCAGAAATACTTCCCTATGGCCATTTTTGGAGAGTTTTTGTGCACGGTACCAGGACTCAAGGTAGACTCTGACCTCTCCAACCTGATGCCATCCAGATGTTTTGGATAACAACTCCTTTTAGCTCCAATTGCCACAGCCAATAGTCAGGAACAGTGGTACCATAGATACAGTTGCTAGATCCCAGGGCCTGGCCCTGAATCTCCAGTTTTCATGGGTTATCTCCAGATGGGAAGCAAGGGAGTAAATTGTCCAATTTTGGTGGGCTTTGCTTTAGGTAGGAGGAAATCTTCAGCTCAACTACTAGCTTGCTACACTTTTGCAAGGCTAACTTGATTTGTTGCTGCAACTTGCAGACAATCTCCAGGAGGCCTGCTTAATAAGAGTGTTGACAGACTTGCCATAAAGCCTGGCATCAGGGCAGAGTGGGAACATGGCATATGCATGACGCATGCCCTGAGTCTACCCTCATGCCAGTGTGATGCCGCCTGGTGACATCACAGCACTCCTCTGGCACTGTTTCCAGACGACGCTGTGCCAAAGGAGCACCGAAAAGCCATGGTGCCGGTGGCTATGACACCCTTTCCGTGTGCAAAAAGGAGCCACCTTTGTGGCTTCTATTTGTGCCATGGAAAGGATAGATTGTGGCCACGGCATGTAGTTGCCACAGTCCTGATCTGGCCCTGTTCAGCCTCAAAGTTAGCTTCTTTCTTCCCTCCCAGTCACTATGTAACCAGGACTGACCCTCTGCTTTGCTTCTGGCAGAAAGGAAGTAAACTAGATTAAATGTTTTCACCCTGTTTCCCTAAGTAAGTGTGAATGAATAACCTACGCATTTCATCTTGATATGTGAACAGCCCTATTAGCCAAGATTTTTGTCTTAAATTGCAACCAGGAAAATATGGTGTGTGCGTGTTTGACTTGCAAATTGTGAACAACTGTGGTTGATTCAAAATGCATACTACTACTACTTAATGATATCACTGAGGGCTGGATGATCTTGATCTAGCAACCTTAGTTATAGAGATAGGGTCCACAGGGTTGAAGTGCTGGAACTTTTGATTAGTAGACATAATAGTGTTACCTTCACCCATCTCAGTCTTTCTTGTCCCTCTGAGTTTAGCTGTAATCCTGAGAATTATCGTTTATTGTTGCACCCGAGTTCTCTGATAGCAAAGGCTAAATGTCTCACAAAACTACAGTTTCCAAAATTCAAACTGGATTATTTCTGCAGTGTGGATTGGACCTAAGATTTGCATTTTATGCACTGAGTTAAAAGCTTATTTTTCTAAGTTCAGTTTGTTCATCTGCAGTATAGTATGTGGTTCAGTTTGTGATTCAAAAATTAGAAATTAAACTTCTTCATCTTCAAATGTGATATTAATTTTTTAGGGGGTGCAAACATTAATCAAACATTTCCTAGGGGTGTGAGGCATAGAAAGGTTTGGGAACCACTGTATTACTGCAAGGCTGAGGGAGAAGCTTTTCTCTTTTCCTCCCCAGAACAAATAGATCTTTCTCCCCCCTCCCCCCAGAAAAGAGGAATAGCTCTGAATGAGGGTTCTGTAATAAAGAGTCGTATTATTACTTCCAAAGTCCGCCCTCTCTTTTAAAATATTAATAGATCTGCAGGTGGGGGAATGCTCACTGTTTGAACACAACCAGGCCCAGGAAGGAAAAAATCTCCAGCTTTTCTTCTGTTTTCAGAGTCAAAATGCAAAATTCAGATTGGAACTACCCAGCCCTGCACATAGCCAACTCACAAAAGGGACCTTGGGCAACTCAATGAAGAGCTGAATTAGTTTGCTTTGATGCTCTCTTCCTCAAGGAGCACTTCAGTTAGTTCTGTGTCTTCTGCATGTGACAGCTTCACCCAGTTGATAAGTGGGAACAGGCTCAAGCTCATGTTAGATAATCAATAGATGCACCCAAAGAGATGGGATTCTGGAGCCAGGATGCTCAAATGAGTAATTGTGCTATTAAAACAACCCAGCATTGGTGGTTCTGTTGGCAGCAACATGATATACATGATATAATTAGAGATGTACTGAACTTCCTCAGTGGCTGTGAATATCTCCTAGAGAAAGGAGGAGACTGTCTCTGTGTGCATGATTTTACCCAGTGATTTGGTTAGTTCAGCCTCCCCTTTGCATCCAGATATTAAGGGCACATATCCTGAGCTTGTTTTTCCAGACTATGGGAAATACCTAGTTGCAAATAACAAGTTAGTTGTACTGAGTTTCTTTTCCTAATACCAAAGTAATATCAACCATTTCATTTGTCATAAATTGTAACTTAATGAAGCACACACCATTTC
>NC_056525.1:13367698-13376305 GCF_019175285.1 Sceloporus undulatus | reverse complement strand
AGCCTGGCTGGAAAGACTTAAGAGTCCCTCCCCCCGACCACCATCTTTGAGGGGAGAGACGAGGCCTTGGCTTGGAAAGACAAGAGCCGATCGCCCCCGACCCAATCTTGAGGGGGAGAGACGAGGCCGCCTGGCGTGGAAAGACTAAAGTCCTCCCCCGACCACCAGCTTAGGGGGAGAGGACGGCCTGGCAGGGAAAGACTTAAGAGGCCCTCCCCCCGAACCACCATCTTTAGGGGAAGACGAGGCCTGGCCTGAAAGAACGAAAGCCAGTCCCCCCAGACCACCGCTTGAGGGGAGAGACGAGCCTGGCTTGGAAAAGACTAAGAGCCTCCCCCCGACCCACCATCTTGAGGGGGAGAGACGGAGGCCTGGCTTGGAAAGACTAAGAAGAGCCCTCTCCCCTGATGAACCACCATCGTGAGGGGGGAGACGAGGCCCTGGCTTGGAGACTAAGAGCCGCCCCCGCCACCTCTTGAGGGGGAGAGACGAGGCCTGGCCTGGAAAGACAAGAGCCCTCCCCCGACACCATCTTTAGGGGGAGAGACAGAGGCCTGGCCGGGAAGACGAAGACCCTCACCCCGGACCACATCTTTGGGGAGAGAGAACAGGCCCCGGTAAGGAAACAAACATTGAAAAGAGGGGCTGAGGGGAGACGGGAGGGAGGGAGAAGAAAGAGGGCAGGAAAAGGTCCCGACGAAGCGCACAAGCACGGAAGACCGAACACCGAGCTAGAGGGGAGAGGCTACGAGGATACGGCGTCAAGAAAGACTGGGGCGGGCATTGGTGAAGGGCCTCTGTAGAGTACAGTGACTGAAGCAGTGGCACGGCGCCCTCCAGCGCCAGTCGCGCGCCCCGTGAACCACTCCACTGCATTCTTTAGCACCCCTATCCTTTAGAGGGGGCGCGCTGATACTGATCTGTCTCTCCCCCTCAAGATGGTGAGATTAACTGAAAGAAAGAAGCTGGTAGCATGAGCTTTCATAGACTTGAGCCTACTTCCTCAGATGCACAGTGGAGAGCTTTTAAAGCTATGTTTAGAGCTACCAGGAGTGTGGCCTCACTGAATGATGGAGGAGGATTATCACATGGTTTAGGTGTTGCCTTCTGCTGTGCCTTGAGATCCATTATGGTATTCAGGTGACGACAAAGTGACTAGGAGGGGAATAGAACTTGCAAAAGTTCGTTTTTGGGTACTAGAACTCCCAGAATCACCTAGTGAGCATTCTAACAGTTGCAGTCCAGGAAAGTACATTTTCCAAGCTCTGGCGGAAGGTCTGTGCTGTACCATGGACTGGCAGTTTGTAGCATGTAATTAGCTACTTTTTAAAAGTTTTCACGCTCTGAAATTTTCTCTGCTTTCAACCTGGCTACTTTAAGCATGGAGGAAAGAACCCAGTGGCAACTGGGTGGTTGTGATGTAAACCAATTGCATAGAGGTGTAACTTCAGGTTGTGTGTGCAAGGATGAGTGAAACAGTGGGTAGAGATTTTTTTAAAAACCTTTTGTCATTCCAGCAGAGCACCTTCTTGACCCTTGAAAGCTGACATTGGCAGAATTTATTCAGAGGAAGTTTGCCCTTGCCTCCCTCTGAGACTGGGAGTGCAAGACTTCCCTAAAGTGACTCAGTGGGTTTCCATGGCTGAGTTGGGATTCAAACCCTGGTCTCCCAGTGTCCTACTCTAACACTCAAACCACTACACCATGCTTAGCCTATGGCAAACTAGTGTATTCATTTACAGATCTCAACCTCCACTGAGACTGAGAGCCGTCAGAAAAGGGAGTGTCACCCAATCTCTTCTTTATCAGGGGTTTTCATCTTGAGATAAGTATTCTATGTTTTTGTCTCTTCACACCTTCCAGTTCTTCTGTCTTGTGCCAAGAAATATAAACTGGGCTGGCGCAAGATTCTCTCTAAAAACAATTACAAAATAGTTTAAATTTTGCCTCCTGTATCATCCTCAGGTTCACATAGACCCCTTTGCTCTGTTTAAAACAGATTTGTAGAGGTGATTCTCCCAGGCATATAGACTATATTTGCTTTCTACCTTCCTCATCCCCTTCCATCTTTCCTTTTCATTTTTTTTTTAAACTAGGGTTCTGCTTATTTTTTTACACTTCCACCTCTTTCCCAAGGTGTTTATACAATAGGCAGGCCTTCTGTTTTGTGCCAAGAATCACTCAAGGATCCTCATCCTTCTCTGTTCTTATGACCTCTTTTGAGAAGGGGGGGATTTACTTGGTATTTATTTCAATGTTGATCTGTTCAACTGTTTATTAAACAACCCTTCAGTTTATCTGTGGAAGATTTTTTTTACATTATAAAATTTCAATCAAAATTCCTTCAGGCAATTTTGCATCCATGCCCTATCCCCTTCGGTGATCTCTAAATCCTATTTATGCTCAGCTTTGATCTTGCCTGGTTCACATCCCAAGAACAGTTCCAAAAGGAGCCTAAGAATATATGGGCTGCAAAGCGTGCTTCCTGGAGACAGGAAGCTCTACAACTGATGGTTACTTGGAGAATGGAATTGAACTCAGGTCTGTGCTGATTAGTTAGGCTCCCTCATAGTTTGTGTTACTGCTCAACTCCTGTTCCCCAATGAAGACAATGTTCTGCTTTGTATTTCTTCCATGATGTCCCTCCATCTTTCATCCAAAGAAATCAGGGTGAATACTTTGACTATCTCCTCCACTTTATCCTTAGGCAAAACCTTGTGAAACTGATTAGGCTTAGAAATAGTAGTAGTTCCAAGGTCATTCAGACAGATTTATAGTTAAATAAAGATTAATCCATAAGGTCTTCTAGTCCTGATCTGATGCTAGGATGAGTAACTATACAGGCCAAAATAAAGCTGCTTTGGGTCACTTTGGAGGTATGCTGTTTAAATGATGCATGCATCCTAAGAGTCCGGAAGTGGAACCAAAGCTGTGCTCCAGTCCTTAGGACTGGAACATGGCTTTGGTGTGGCTTCCTACCTCTTAGGACATATGCATATGCATAATTTTTAAACAGCATACCTCCAAAGTGACCTGAAGCAGATTTATTTTGGCCTGTCTGTAGGGGCCCCTATGGTAGTTTCTCTCTGCTGTATATTCCTCCCACAGTATTTTCCCTGTATGCAAATATTCAAATGTTATGATGAAATTTTCTGCACCAAAATATCATGGGTCTTTCCCCCTATGGCAGTATTGTGGAAGTATTACCTCTAGTAGCTGCATATTAAAATGTCTGTCTCTGTTTGTGTGAAAGCACTGCATGCATGCTGGTGAGAACCTTCAAGCTTATGGTGACCCATAGATTTTATAGGGTTTTCTTAGCAAAGGAACGAATACTCAAGAGCGGTTTTGCGATTGACTTCCCCCAAATATAACCTAGAGAAACCTGGTATTCTTTGGTGGCGTTCCCACCCAAACAATAAGTGGACATGACCCCTGCTCTCTTCTAAGATCTTTCAAGGTATTTAGGCCAAGAAGCAGAACATTCAAATACTGGTAGAAAATTGCCCAAAAGATAGCTGTGGAGAGACATGGCAAAAATGAATGTTAGAATGGCCAATCAGAGTCAGGCTGGCAAAAAGGTGGGGTCCTGCCTGATGAACAGCTATTAAAAGGAGGAGAACTTCTAGGAGAGTAGTTAGATATGTGCTTAATGGGATTCGGACTCCCATGTAAGGTAGAAAGATTTAAAAGGACAAAGGAAGTCCAGCGACATTAAGGAGTGTGTCATAAGCCGCCACAGAGTGCAGTTGGAAATAAGGGTTTAGCCTTATGGGATTCCGATTCCATATAAGGGAACAGATTTTAAAGAAGAACAAAAGGACTCCCCTGTGACATCACTTTAAAGTACTACGTTCTGAGAAGTGGAGAGTCAATAAAGGGAAGGCCTCATAACATCAAAAACACGCTACCAAGGAATATTCAGACACTTAATAATAAACAAACTGACGAACGTGGGAGGACGAAGGGCTAAAACAAGAAATAGTTCTGAGGAAGAAAAGAAAATCCTCAAACTATTTAGGATAAGACAGGAGAAGAGCGGTGTGTAACCTGTAGTAACACTAGGCCCCTAATACATTTTATGCATTTTTGGATGGCCCTAATATTGATAATAAAAATAATAATAAAATTTATTTGTATCCCGCCCCTCTGAGAACAATTGGGGCGCTGATATCCCCCAGTATGGACTTTGGGTTTTGTTTATGATTAACACACGCTAGTGCTGCACATTTGGGTGCGTGTATTAAATTATTAGTTTAGTGTCAAATAAATGTACCGAATGGTCCTGACAGGCAAAAGACAGACACGTAAAAAAGAGCCACTATCAGGTCCATTTTTTAGTGGCCATCAATGTAACACTAGGAGAAAAAATGAGAAACATGTGTACACAAAAGTTAAACAAGGACCTTTCTCTCACCTTGATACTTAAGCAAAAAACCTTCTCCTGTTCTGTGTTTTATACAAGATGGAGATCGCAACTCCACGCATGGGATCTTAACCACCCTCCAGATTTCTTTTCACCTCCTGGCTAGAGTACCAGGACGACATCCTAGCTCTCTCTCATGGCACTCTCAGATCACGTTTGAAAAACCTTCCTTGGTTTATCACAGCTGGGATAGCTCCTGTTGAAGTCTCTGTGTGCCTGCTGGTTGTTGAACAGGGCACTTATCTCTCAAAAACATTTAATTAACCCTTTGTCTTATAGCCCACACTGGAACACATATGGAGGGGGAAATGGAGTTGTGTTGATCTAGATTGTTAGACAGAATGGTGGCCTCTTGGGAAGTGTTATACATTAGACACAGTGTGGACTAATCGGCCTGGGGTAAACCATTTATTTTATTTTTTGCAGGGGCAATGGAATGGCACTGTATCCCAGCAGAATGTCTCAAGACAATGACAACACAGAACTTGAAGATGTACTTTTGGATTGACAACTCCCAGAATCCTCAGACAGCATAACAATAAATGAAGAGAAATAAGGTACCAGGAACGTGAACTCACATTATGAGAGAGAAATTTGGGCATGACAGATACCTAAGGGAAAGTGAAACTCACATTATGAGAGGAAATTTGGCCAATATGACTGAGGACGTAGAGTTCTAATCTCATGTAGAGTTCTAAACTCAAGTTTGTTGGCTTCCTGTGTAAAAAGTCCTGTGGTGAGCCTTCTCCTACATCAGTGGGATTCCTCTTGAGGATTGTACCTGATGAGCTTTTTTCCGTTGTTTTGTTTTGCTTTCTCTTCTTTGGTTTCTGTTGTTTTGTTGGAAGTGCTGAATGTGCAACCAGTCGGCAATCTTCTGATTGGTCTTCTGCTTTACATATCAGATCCAAATTTATGATTTTTTTCATGGTTATTACCCAGACTAGAATACATTCCCCCTAGGTCCTAGCTGAGATCTGCTACTTGTCAGCAAACCCCAGTCCTCTTGTGACCGGCTGAGTAGAAAGCCTACTGCTGCCAGTTAGCTTTTTGGCTCTATTGTGAATTTTTTTATTTGTTTGTCCCTCAGTCTGCTGCTTTATTCTCAGTTTGTTTCTTTTTTTTTCTTCTTGGTTTGGCAGAAGAGGAAGATTGTCGATTTTTCAGAAGTATGCTTTTCTCTTCATGCCATTTTGTTTTTTGGACATTTATTTTCGATTGTAATCTTTTTTGTACAGGACTTAGTAATAAAAATCCCATTCCAGGTGATTTATTTGTATTCATTTGGATTTATTGGACCATGATCTTTTCTTGGCCACCATCTTGTGTTCTTGTCATTCTCAGCATCCAGATTGTTTTCTTTGGTTGCCATGGACATCATTCCTCACAGTGTCCCAGAGTGACTCTACACATCTTTGGAGTATTATTTGTGGGGAAATGAATTAATTTATTGGCATTCCAATATTCATTCCCACTTTTGCTCAGTTGGCTCAGCCATTTGCTCCTTGGCCTATTCTCTCATTTATTTGCCTGTCAGATACCAGATAACGTTTTTTGTAAATCTCTTTCTTTCGTCCCCGCTTTCTCTTGACTTTGCCACAAATCTTTCTTTTCTATTACAATATTGCTCTGTACATTTGGCCGCTGGTATTTCTTTGTGCCATCTACTTCTCGAAGTTGAGAGTGTTTTTTGAAGTGGTTTGCTAATTTTTTTGTTGCTTGGTGTATTTTTTTTTTAGAATCATCTGGATTATTAGAACTTGGTTCGCTACTCTGCAATGCTGGCTATTCCGTTTCTGGGTTTCTAACTATCTGATTGCCTTGTAATAATCTGCTTACAGATTTTATCAATGCCAATTTTTGATAAAGCCTCAGCTTTAACCTGGTGGGATTTTACATTAAGCTGCCTTAGAATTTCAGATTAATAAAACAGTATTAGTTTGGGATTATGTTCCTATTTGGTGGTGGGTTTTATTCCCAAGCTTCTTTTTTGATTTTTGACTCTTTTCTAAGGTTTTCCCATGTATGAATGTGTGGATTTTTTTTCCATATCATATATACTGGACAAATCTATCACAGATAGTTATCTTAGCTTTTTTCGTTCTCATGGTTTATAAATCTATACTCTGGAGTGAGCTGATTGTTTTTTCTTGCTTGATCCTGATGTTGGCCTTTATTCATCGAGAATCTTCTTCAGAATGTCTTCCCTCTAGGGTCATGTGCAGTTTATGTAGTTATTTTGTCCAGTTTTTGTAGTGAAGTTATTATATGCCAGTCTCCAGAGTTTTTTTGTTTGACCCTGCTCGACTACTATTTTGTCCCTAGCACTTACACATTTTTAGTCCATTCGATGAGGCTAGTAATACGGGCCCCCAGCCCCCCGTTATTTTTAACCCATGTCTTCCCACTAGGGTTAGCCTTTTTCCGCTTGCGTGGTATTTGCACTTTAGTTGCTCCCCATTTATTCACCCTTTTCTTTCGCCTCACCTTCTAAGCTTGGACACCATTCAAGTCTTGTGTCAAGTGAGTATTGATTCTTTGTGTTTTGTGTCCTATTTGATTGTACCGCTTTAGGTGTGGCTTATTTGGTCGGACCTCTCATTCAAGATGCCACTCTTCCTTGTTTGTACTTACTCTCAAGTCTTTGTCGCCTTACACCAAACAACACCCCCTATCACCCTTTGAATTCATGATGCCCTCACCAACATCCATTTACTTTTTGATTTTGCTTGATGAAATTGATACAGGCGCCGTCGGTCTTTCTAGCATAACTCGTGCTGCACTTTTGGTCCCTATTCTAATCTCCACTATTGACGAAGCCATAAGAGCTTTATTGTTTTAACACACTTCAGTTCGATTCCACTTATTGTTCTATGAAAAGGCCTCTTCTGGTGGTTTTGCTTCTTTGTGTGTTGCCTATGCTGTTTTTTCTGCTTAAATCCTTATTTTTTTACAAGATCGAGTCGTCCTGAGTTTACTGACAGGATCAGTGTGGACTTTTTCCCGTACTTTTTTTGTTCCCGGCTAGTTCCGTCTAGCTTTTGTTTTAGTTTTATTGTTTTGAGACTATTACAACCTCCGCTCTTTGATGGTTATTTTTTCTGGTATTAACCCAAAAAGGACGTTTGTTCTTTTTGATTTCCGCTGTCTTATTCACCTTGAGATATACCTTGATGTCTTTGTTGCTCCTTAGCCTCTTTTTGGACTGATGGCATACTTAATTAAGTTATACAACTCACTATTTACGAGAATTTCCTTTTTTATGTACTTTGAGATTGTCGCATATTTCTTGTCTATATCACTCTTTTCATTCTTGTTATTCTGTTCACCACCCCATTTACCTTTTCAACCTCTTACTGTGGTTTCTGTCGCGACTTAAGGTCGTATTTGGTACCCCAATGGCCCTTTATTAGTTTGTACTTTTCAAGTGTGAAAGAGTTACAACTCCAGTCTAGCACTCATGATTTTGGCTTCACCGTGATTTATGGGTCTGTTGTGGCCATACGTTTCAATTCCAATCGTTTTTTAAATAAGTGATCTTTTGCACCGGATCCCGTGTTTGAACTAGCTTTTTGGCTTGGCTTGTGTTGTGATCTTCAACCGGTTTGCTTCCATTTTTAAAATTTAGTGTTATCATTAGTGTTTTACCATTTTCCTGACCAACATTGTTAATTATCTCATTGAGCCCGTTAAGTTTTTACATTTGATTTTGCATCTGGCGTTTTTTTTTTTTTGGCTTTTTTTGTATGTATGCCCTAGAGGCCCTGGGCCCTGTGTCGATTTCCCTGCTTAATGGACCCCATGTCATTCAGACTTTCAATCTCTTTATTCTTTTTCAATCCGCATAATTGTTTATTTCAATTAGTTTTTTTGTTCCGCATTAGTTTGCTTGTTATTCCCTGCTTCTGCCTTTTGCTATGTTTCCCCCACTTCCTTTGTCAATTATGTATTTTTGACACTAACTAAAACATCGGTTAGTTTGCGTTGTCTGGTTAATATTTCTGTTACCCGATGCATATCCGGACAGTTATCTTAATTGACGCCCGCCACCCCTCTGGGGCGAACCTTCGCTCCATTATAAGCTCTGTTTCTCTTATGCGGGTGCGTATTTTACCAGCTTCACTACCTAAAAGTTAAATTTCAACCCACTTGTGCATTAACTTTGGGGATGAACCGCTAGT
>NC_056525.1:13363775-13367673 GCF_019175285.1 Sceloporus undulatus | reverse complement strand
TACCAGCTTCGGCTGATACGCCAGCTGCGACCTTACCTGGGTGGAGGGACCTTGAAATGGTGGTACATGCTCTGGTGACCTCTCGGTTGGATTTCTGTAATGCGCTCTACATGGGGCAACCCTTGTACCAAACCCGGAAGTGCAGAATATGGCAGCGAGGTTGGTCACTGGATGCTCCAGGACCAGTCACATAACACCTGTTTTGAAAGATCTACATTGGCTGCCCATTCGCTTCCGAGCGCAATACAAGGTGTTGGTTATCACCTATGAAGCCCTAAATGGCTTGGGCCCAGGGTACTTGGAGGACCGCCTCTCCCCATATAATCCGCCCTGCGCTCTCAGGTCAGCTGGGAAGCAACTGTTGAGGGTTCCTGATACGAAATATTCAGTGACTGCACAAAGGGCGTTTTCCATCTCTGCCCCGCAGCTCTGGAACTCTCTTCCCAGTGAGCTCCGCTTGGTTGCCTCCCTTGATTTGTTTAGGAAGAAGATAAAAACCTTCCTTTTCCAACAGGCTTTCCCCCAGATGCTGTGATATCTGCTCTCTCCCCATTGCACCAACACTTTAAGGTAATTATTATTGTGGTTTTAATCTTGTGAATTTTTTTATCCTGTTTTTAATAATTTTAATTGTATTGCTGTGTATTTTTTATATGGATACTGTTTGTAAATTGTACATTGTGTATGTAGTACCTTTGTTGTAACCCGCTTTGATCTGCCAGGAAAAGCGGGCTATAAATAAACAGTTTATTATTATTATTATTATTATTATTATTATTAAGATTCTGTCCTCTCCTTTCCCTGTGATGAGTTAACTGCGTGCAAACTACTTTTTCACCTTGAATTCAGTTTGCAGCAATTGAAGAAATCTGAGGACAAAGGAGGAAAGTCGGAGGAGGAGAGAGAAACTGAGACATTTTAAAAGCAGCTGAAACAGCGGGACAACAGAGGATTAGTTGAGACAGTCCCTGCCAAATTGGGACATTTGGGGAATATGAAGTAGATCAATTATTAATTCAGATCCAACGATGAGGTCAGTATTCATATTAATGAATTAAGGAATGTTATATTCTGCCTCTCTCCCAGCAGGAGACCCAAACCAGGTTATAATACAAATTAAAACTGAAGGTGGAGGAACGCTCCAACACTGAATTTCCATCTCTTTCTCTACCTCCACTTAAGCTGTTTGTGTCATCTAATCCTTTGCCAGTGTGCAGTAGTGGTGTGAGTGTGGTACTAGGACTGTGGAGACCCAGGTTCAAATCCATACTCTGCCATGGAAACCTATTGGGTGACCTTGGCCAAGTCACATTCTCTCAGCCCCAGAAAACCCCATAATATGGTTGGCCATAGGTTGGAAACGACTTGATGGCACACAACAACAACAACAACAACAACAAAATTACAATGCTTTTCCAACCAGTTAATGATCTGAGCCACATTGAATCTTTTTAGAAGTTTTATGTAATCCAGGTACATCCTGTGTAGAGGTATTATATAGCACTGTCTGGATACTTTCACACAGCACTTGTTAACAACATGCCGGGAAGAAAAAGAGAAGCCCTCCCTTCAGCCACCATCTTGAGGGAGAGAGAGGCAGGCTAGCACCACCAGGCCTGCCTGGAAGAAGACAAGCCTTCCCTTCAGCCACCATCTTGAGGGAGAGAGATTGTATTGTATTGTATTGTATTGCATTTTTGTACTGTACACTGCTATGATCATTGCGGAATAGCGGTCTATAAATAAAAAGTATTATTATTATTATTATTATTATTATTATTATTATTATTATTATGGTCCAGCCAACTTGGCACAAGTATAAATGTGGTCTCTCTCTCTGCAAGTCAGTCAGTCTCATAGCCACAAGTGGACTGTTAGTGACTAGAGTTATTTCCTGCCAAAGGAAATGAGTTAATATATTATCAATGGTTTGAGAAATCAGAAGAGAAATCATTAACTCACTCACTGAAGTCTAATTGCCTTTGTAAATCTGGGAAGGATGTGAGAAGTAGGGAATGAAATGCATGTACTGTATAGAGTCATGAGTATCATCAGAAATTCAAAGATGTTCCACAATTAAAGATTTAATGACATCTTAGAGGGAGTCTCCTTATCTCTTATCCACACCTGTCTTAGGCTGCTGCCACACTGCAGAAATAAAGCAGTTTGATGCCAATTTAACTGCCACGATTCAATGCTATGGAATATTGGGATTTGTAGTTTTGTGAGATATTATACTTCCCGGTCAGAGAGTTCTGGTGGCCCACCAAACTACAAATCCCAGAATTCCATAACATTAAGTGGTGTAAATCTGCTTTATTTCTGCAATGTGGCAGCAGTGCTAATCTCTCTGAGATAATATTTCCCCCTATCCTTATGTCTCTGACAGATCTTTCCACCTCTGTACTCTTTTGGTATAGATGCCTAAGGATCCAAACACTGGGCCTTGAAACATTAATTTTAGGGACTTTTTAAAGTGCAGGACAGTAACTTTTCAGAGCTTGGGAATTATAATATTTTCAATCCTTGCAACAACTTTGTGAGTTGGGGCAGGAGAGAGAGAGAAATAAAGAGACTGACTTTCTGATGCTTTGTGAGCTTTATGATATTTGATCAGAGCCCTTTATGATACATACTTCACTTTTCATCTCCTCTGGAATCACTGGAGTAGTTTTTTGACTTGGTCTCCAGCCAATCAAGCCAAACTTAATCCATTTTCTGCAATATGATAACGTAAGACTTTTCTTTTCTAAAGATAACCTTGAAAGATATCTCAGTTAATTTAGCAGCAAAGACTTCTTCCAGTGCCACATGCCAATTCCTTTTTTCTTTTTCTTTTTAAGAAACAACCTGATGTCTAGGTATTAGGAATTAGCAAACTTTATCACTTTGCTTGAAGGACATCTTTTTCAGAATGAACATGTACAGAATCCAGTGAGAGAAGACCTCTTTTATTTATCACTAGAAAACTAGAAACTTGTAAAGTCAGACAGTGCTTTCCCCTGTAATCAGGCAGTTTCAGGCTTTCTGTACAAAGCCAGAACAGGTGTTTCTTTCATTCATGCTGCCTGTCTACCTGGCAAAGGCCCAAATAGTTTCTTTTAAGCCTGTGCTGTGCATGACGCATGGACGCATGCCTGTCTCAGGACAGTCCCAAAGCTGGCTCATTACTAAGCCCAATGTAGTTTTGTTTTGTTTCCCTTCAACACTGATACAAACAGTTGCTTTCTATCTCCCAAATAACTAATCACTTACATTCTTATGCCACCTAGCTCCTGCCAACAAGTTCAGAATAACTTGAACAGTTATGTCACATATATCACAGCTTGAAAATAATTCTTACAATAGCCTTGCAAAGTGGGAATTATTATCCCTATATTGTGAGTGATGGATTGAGACGATAACAATTTTGCTTAAGGCCACACCTTGGAAAGTTGTATTTTAAAAAAAATAATTACAGTTCGAGATTGAGAGGTCTCCACTGCAGTTAATAAAAAGGTTAAATCCTGAGAACCTAATGCAAGATTATTATTATTATTTTTAATAGAGTCTCTTTTACACTACATAATTATAGCTGCTTGATAAAATTTTAACTGCCGTGACTTCATCTTATGGAATTCTAGGATCTGTCTTTTATGAAGTACAGTGGGCCCTCCACATTCCCTGGAGTTAGGGGTGAAGGATCCCCATGAAAATGGAAAAACCGCAAATAAAAAATACTGTTGTTTTTTTTTTTACTTGAGAGAACATTTCTCTAGGAATCCCTAGGTCCTCCAGTACAAGTCTGTGGTCAACATCTGCTGGACGTTGACCATAGAAAACAAATGCCTGGAAAAGTGTTCTCTCTAGAAATTTCTAGGTCCTCCAGTGCAACTTCTGATGGATGTTGGCCATAGAG
>NC_056525.1:13337314-13363750 GCF_019175285.1 Sceloporus undulatus | reverse complement strand
AATGAGTTGCACTGGAGCACCTAGCAGATTTCCTAGCGAAAAAACATATTAATCAAATCCGAGAATAAACAAATCTGCCCAAAAAGATCAAAAAACCACAATTTGGAGGGCTAACTGATTCGACTTCTCTCTCTAGGTCACCAGAGTTGGAGTCGGACTTGAAGGTACATACAAATAATACTATATAGTACTCAGTGGAGTTCGACTGGTTCTGTATTAAGGGACAGGACACCATTCCTGATGCTCCCCTGCCTTGAAGTAGACCCTCAACTGTTCCCTATTTATCAGGTCAGTCCTGATTAATACTTTCTTATGCCACTTTTCCAGCTGCTTTTACAAAGTCTCAATTTCTCTCTCCTTCTCCCACTTTCTCCTTTGTTCTCAGTTACTTCAATTGCTGCAACTGAATTCAACGGGAAAAAGGATCTTGCCCTTCCTTTAGCTCCAGGCCAAATCAAACTGCTGCAGCATCTCCTGAATTGTGTGTTCTTCCGCATTAATACAATTTGTCACTTGACCATGTTCTGTATTGCTTGCGAATAACATGCCCATTTTCATCTGTGACCATGTGGAGAATATTTTGTTGCAGATTACCTTCCAGGCTGTTCCCAAAGGCGACAGCACTCCAGAACCGCTGGGAGCTGTTGTTCAGCAGTGACATGAGGCGGTATTTAACCGTAAAAAATAATCTACAATAAATCTCGGTTAAATCTCCATGTTCAAATGCACCCCTGATGTATGTGATTAATGTTTTCTTTGGGGGGCTGCCAAATAACCACTTCATCTGAGATAATTCCATATTGTTTCCCCCCCTGAGTTTTTAAAAAGGATCCACATCATGGAGTGTGCAACTAACTAATGTAAATCGGCTCGATAGACCCAGTATTAAAAACATTGCATGCCCAACAAGGGTATGCATTTGCATCCTCAACCTCCATGTTTATTAACATGCTTCGCCACATGTGAGCAATCAAACTTGCAGAGCTGTGCACGACACAGTTTCACAGTGTGAATAACAAAACCTGGACTGCGTGGAATCAGATGCTTCGCATCATCACACTTAAAAAAACAACATCTGACCAGAGGCACGGGGAAACTGGAGGAAATTTGCCGGAGGCATGGGGCGCAGGGTTATAGGTAGGTTGGTGGATTGTGTACACAAAACGCTCATGTACACAAACGAATGGTCAAAAGTCTGATGACACCCAAATAGTCTTCTCTAGTCTCCGACTGATGCAGTGACAATGTTGGCATCTCTCCTCTCGTGGGACGCCTGGACTTCGTAATGGGCTGGATGAGGGAAAACCGACTCAGCCTGAGTCCAAGAAAAACGGGAGTACTTCGTGATAGGTTCTCCGGCCCAGGGGATGGCAGTGTTTCCACCTGTCCTGAACTGGATACGCTCCTTGACTCATCACTCCCCTAACCTCTCAGGTGGATGAACGGTCAGGAGACCTGTTATCCGTTCGGCTGATACCTCCCGCTGCGTCCCTAATGGACCGGAGGGACCTTGAAACAGTAGTACCCGCTCTTGTAACCTCTCGATTGGATTTCTGGCAATGCGATCTACCTTGGGCAACCCTTGTTACCATACCCGGAAGCTGCAATTTGTGCAGAATATGACAGCAAGTACTGGTCACTGGACATCCAGGGCCAGTCACATAACAACTAGTCCTTAAAGACCTTCATTGGATGCCTATTCGCTTCCGGGCAATACAAGGTGTTGGTTACACCTATAAAGCCCTAAATGGTTGGGCCCAGGGTACTAGAGACTGCCTCTCCACATACAATCCGCCCACACACTCAGATTGCCAGGAAGGCATTTATTGAAGGTTCCAGAGTCAGATTGGCTACCACACCAGAGGGCATTCTCAAGCTCGGCCCAAATACTTGGAATCGCTTCCCGATGAGCTCCGCTCGGCCACCTCCTTAGACCGCTTCAAGACGGGGGTTGAAAAACACCCTTCGAGCGACATACCCGGAATCCTGACTCTGTGATGCTCCCCTTCTCTTCCAAGACAGCATTGTTGAGCTTCATGTGTTTGGTTTTTATTGCTTTGATGTTCTTGTGCTTATGCGATGATGTAGATGTTTTCATGTTTGATGTTTGCTTTTTGTTGTGAATTTGCACCTGTTGTCAACTACTTTGATTTTTTTAGAAAAGCGGTATATAAATAAAATTTTTATTTATTTATTTATTATTTATCGTCCTTTTCTCTAGCGAAGCCTACACCGGATTTGAGTGTTGGACTCAGATTCTGGGAGTCCCAGGATTTGAATCCCTACTCGCATGGAAAACCTTCTAGGTGAACCTGGGCAAAGTCAACACTCTCAGCCCCATAAACCCCATAATAGCGTCCACTTTAAGGTCACACAACAACAACCTCACATGGAAGAAGCCCTTCGCGACTCAAGTGCAGCACGGTGGATTCAGACCATTATAATTTTATGGTATATACCTGAGCCCTTCTTCTTGGTGACAGCAGCGGCAGTGAATACATGCTAAATAACAAATCTGCCACCCTGTGGAAATGGACACTGCCTTTCTAATCTCTTTCTTCTCCTCTCCTTGCAATTTATTTAACAAGAATACAATTCACAAAAATCCTCACCAATATTTAATCGTCTTTAAATTTTTAAAAACATTGATAATTCCCTTGGCCCTTGTCATTCTGGTCATATCAAATTTCTTGTTGATTCAGCCTAAAATTTGACGCTAAACTATATCTGTATCTTCTACTTTCAAAACTTCTTATCCCACATTCACCTCTTCAAGAGATTTCATTCCTTTTACGATAACTAACTCGTATATATTTAATTATGACGCCATATTTACTCTTCCTTATATTTATTCAGTCTACCCATCTCAATAATAATGAAGGTCTAATTTCCTTTCACAGCTTTAAATATCAAGATGGTTTGCTCATATAAAGCCAGCCTAGAAATGTATTAAGGAAAACTAGGTTCTCCTTAAAAGGGGGGGGGGGGAAGAGCCGGATACATTTTTGCTTTTTGTCCACCTGTGCTTTCTCTCTTGCATATGTTTTCCCAAATGAAAATAAGAACAATTGGTTTCTGAAGTACGCTAACTGTTGAAAGAAAACATATTAAAGAATGTGCATGTTGAAATGTTCAGAGGAGACTCTATTTTCCCCACTTGGCTTCATATTCCCATTCCGTTTAGCGTTTTGTGTTTTCTAAATCAAATGAGAAGCAAACACGAAGACATCACAATGGGCCACCCAGAAATAACTGACTGGAATTCATTACCCATTCAGTGCAACAGTGCTTTCCCTTAAAAGGGCCAGGGGAACCTGTTAAACCACTTGGCTAACCCAATTCCAAGTAAGATTGGTGTTTGAATAGTGATACAGGACATGCAAAATTTGCATACTTCAGGGAGTAATTTATTCACACATTGACTTAAAGAGGACAACTCCATGTTTTTTAAAAAGTTTTAGTTTATTACAATCAGCTGCCCCGATGTTAAGTCACATTCATGTTGAGAGGAAAGTGACTTATGAGTTGGACAGAATGTTGGCTGGCAGAGTAGGAGACCCATTTAATGGTAGGGCAAAACCTAATATGTGAACCTTGGATATGAGTATTACCTTTACTGCAAGCTTGTTTTTGAGTTACTTGTAACAAGAAGAGGAGGAGGAGGAGGAGGAGGAGGAGGAGGAAATAAAATGCTGTCCACAAAACAGATACGTAGCTATTACAATGACAGGATTGGGGAGATTTGCTGGAAACAGTAATGTAAAAAGGGAGCTAGGAGTCCTAGTAGACCACAAATTGAACATGAGTCAACAATGTTATGTGGCAGCTAAAAGCCAGCAATTCTAGGCTGCATCAATAGAAGGTACAGTGTCTATATGAGGGCAAGTAATAGTACCACTCTATTCTGCTTTGGTCAGGCCCTCACCAGGAATATTGCTTGGACACGCTGGAGCCCGTACCCGAGAAAGGCACCAAAAATGTGATGGGTCTTGAAACACTGCCTATGAGGGGAATGACTTAGAGAGTGGGGATGAAGAAGAGAAAAGAAGGTATAGAGGTGATATGATAGTCCTGTTAAATATTTGACGGGGGATTGTCATATTGAGAAGTGGAGCACGCCTTGTTTTCTGCAGCTCCAGAAAAATAGGACATGGAATGATGGGTCAAACCAAAGAAAAAGCGATTAGAGTGTCGGGGCAGGGGTAGGCAAAACCTTTTTGAACGGGGGCGGGTTGCTGTCCCTCAGAAACTGGGGGGCTGAAGCGGGGGGGAGCTTCCGGAGTGATTAATAATAATAATAATAATAATAATACGCATTCTGCAGGAATACACTGATTTGGTCTTTTGTTCGGAGATGCGCAATCGTGGGCGGAAATATCTATATTCTCCCCCCTTCCTGGAACGGATCATTTCTGGTGGAGGGCAAGATCAAGGCTCTACCCAGCATCCCTCCCGGGGGTGGAGGACCTATTCGAATGGTCCACCTCGAAGGCTGATGGAACCAGTAGGTTCCAACGAAGCCCTAGCGGGTTATATGGTTGGAATATGACAGCGCTACTGTTGATGCCTGACCAACACCTGGGACACTGATATCTCCAGGGCTATATACCGTATCGCTCCAAGCGGCCCTCTCAGTCAGCCTGTTCCAAGAGAAAGCCCTGGTCACGGAAGAAATTCTCCGGGCAAGGAAGCGGGTTCTGCGACGGATATCGCCGCGCTGGAGGAAAACACAGGCTATCCGACAGATCTCCTAGATCGTTCTGTGGAGACTACGGAGAGCGATGCGTGCAGCAAAGAAATCGTTCTATGTGCACGATTGCGTCGCGGGAGGTTGCGTCAGCAGAGCTGTTCAGGGTCGTGAGGGAAGCTTAACTCAGCTGTCCTCCTCCCTGAACCCTCTTTGGAACATCCACGGCCTGCTGTGGATGAGTTTAACAACTTCTTCGGAGCATAAAATCTCTCGGATTTAGAGGCTTTTCTATTTCGCTTTGATCCCCGACGCCAGTATTTTTTCAGTGATTTCCGGATTAGAGGTCCCCGAGGCCTCCGTTGGACTCCTGTCCTCTGCGCGTTGTTATGGATCATTTTGATTCCGTACTGTGATAGCTGATGCAACACGTGGGGACCGATTCTTCGAGCACGTGTTGTCGGTAAGTACACCGTGCTCTTCTCGATCGCTGTCCCTCTTGCTAGCAGCTCGGGGCGGGGGGCGCTGGTCCTCTTACGGCCCATAAACCACTCTCGTTACGCCGCATAATTTAATTCATCTTTTAGAGGAATGGGCGTAATCCATCCAAACAACGCTTTGGAAATTGGCCCACTGTAAAACTGCCCTGCTAAAAAGCCCTCCCTAGACCCCCTGATTCGTACGAAATTATCAGCCTGTTTCGTGCTGCCTTTTTTGGGAAGGTGATCTGAAGGAGAGGGCGTCGGCTGGTCTTGCCTCTCCCATATCTTTTCAATCGGTCTCTGGGCAGACTCAAACCGCTTTTCCAGATCCCATTCTCACAACTGGTCTTCTCCGGCCGGGCTTGGATGTTGAGATATGCCATGTGTCGCATATATGGGCTGTTCGCTGATCTATGTCTGCTGGGAATGGAAGGGGGTTAGCGTTTTGTTCTGTCCTGTTAGTGCTCTTAGACATCTCAGGGCCTGTCGATACCATTGACCATGGTATCCTTTGGAATCGCCCTGAGGATGTTTACCGTATCGGGAGCACTGCACTCCAGTGGTTCCGTTCTACCTCTCGGGTAGATTCCAGATGGATGCAGCCTGGGGACGTTGCTCCGATAAGATCTTTTCTTTCTTTCTCCCTTTTTTTTTTTCTCTTTTTTTTCTTTTTTTTTTTTTTTTTTTTTTTTTTGGGGCGTTTTACATTGTGTCCTCAAGGAGCCATCTCGTCCCCATGTATTTAACATTTACATGCAACATGGGAGAGATACTGGAGACACGGGGCCGCGTGTTATCGTATTGACTATGACACCCAACTATGCTTCTCTGTTTGCCTCCGACTGATGCATGACCAGGGATGGCATCTCTCCTCTCGATGCCTGTCTGCGTCCAGTACAGTAAGGGCTGGATGAGGGAAAACAGACTCAGTCTGCATTCCCTGAGGAAAACGGAAGTACTCGTGATAGGTTCCCCTGGCCCATGGATGGCGGTGGTTCACCTGTCTGAACGGGGTCACGCTCCCGCTGAAGGAACTCTGTACGTAGTTTGGGGTGCTCTTGACTCGTCGCTCCATTTACATTCAGGTGGACGCGACAGTCAGGAGTGCTTGTTATTCAGCTTCGGCGGAACGCCAACTGGTCCCTTCCTGTACCGGAGGAACCTGACAGGTTGTAATGCTTCTGGCTTAACCCTCGTTTGATTTCTGCAACACGCTCTACATGGGGCAAACCCTTGTACCCTTCCCAGAGCTACAATCTAGTTGCAGATCATGGCAGCACGGGACTGCGTCACTGGCACGTCCAGGCCAGTCACATAACACCGGTCTCAAAGCTCCATGGCTGCCTATTCGCTTCCGGGCGCACTTAAAGGTGTTGAGTTATTTACCTATCAAGCCCTAACTGGGCTTGGGCCCAGGGTATCTAGCGGACGCCTCTCCCCATATATTCCGCCCCCGCACCCTCAGCTCCTCTGGACAGCTGCGTTAAGCGTGCCGAGGCAAGGTTAATATCTACATCAAAGAGGCCTTTACCATCTTGGCCCCTAACCTCTGGCCACTGCCGCACACTGTCGCGCCTTAAAAGAACGTTAAGCTCTGCAGTTGCAGGACTCAAAGAAAATGTGGGGAGGGGGGAAGTAATTCAGAAGATGTAAGGGGGGAGATACACAATCATTATTGCTAAAACCTGCAGAATTACTTTTTAAAAGGTCTGAAATGATACATTGTGACTGCCTAAATACCCTACCTAAAACTCTTAATACCTATCTGATCATGGAAGCTAAGCAAGATCAGCTCTGGTTAGTACTTGGTTGGGAGTCTGCCAATGGATACCAGGTGTTGTAGGCAAAAACCACCCCTGAGTATTCCTTGTCTAAGAAAACCCTATGAAATTCATGGAGTCACCATAAGTCAACCGGCAACTTGGAAGGCACATTCACAAACAATATTAATATGCAAAGAAATCCTGTAGCACCTTTGAGACTAACGGAAAGAAAGAAACTGGCAGCATAAGCTTTCATAGATTTAAGTCTATTTCCCCAGATGCATTTGGGGAAATAGACCTAAGTCTATGAAAGCTCATGCTGCCAACTTCTTTCTTTCAGCTAGTCTGAAAGGTGCTACAAGATCTCTTTGCATACTGGTTTTACTAACACAGCTATATCTTTGAATTCTAACACAATATTAAGTTCTCGTTTTCAATGCTAGCAAGTTTAGGAGAATATTCTTCAAGAACAGAAGAGAAACAGGATGTGTTCAACAGCTATTGCAACAACTAATGCAACTTGTCCTACGCCAGTGTCTGCTGCATATTGGATTACAGCTTCCATTATCCCCAGTCAGTGTGACAATTTTTGGTGGATTAGGGTGACGGGAGTTGCAATCCAAGACATTCGAGATGGGAGAAGGGGAGGAGGGATGCAGTTCCTCAGAGAGGCCTTCCACAATGGAAGAGACTGCATTTCTTCTTATCTTTTGGACAAATGCCAATCTGTTACTTCCATGAGAGCTAGGCAGTACATTCACTCTGCATTTTAGTAAATTATCCAAGGGACTTAATCCCATCCCTAAAATAGGTTCAGCACCTTGGACAGCCCTTTTAAAGTACAAGATGATCAAACTTCTGGAAATCAAGCCTTATAATGAACAATTTAGAGAGATGGGTGTGTTTAACCTGCAGAAGAAAAGACATAGAGGTGATAAATTATTTGTTGATGTATGTCTTCAAGTTGTTTTCAACTTATGGCAACCCTAAAATGAACATATCATGGGGTCTTCTTGGCAAGATTTATTCAGAGGAGGATTGCCCTTGCCTTCACTTGAGGCTGAGAGCATGTTACTTGCCCAAAATCTCCCAGTGGGTTTGCATGACAGAGCAGGGATTTGAACCCTGGTCTCCAGAGTCATAGTCCATTGTTTAACCACTCTACCATGCTGGCTCTCTGGTATCATCTTTGGTATGATAGCCACGTTTAAATACCTGAGGGAATAACATGCACAAGCTGGAGTGAGCTTGCTTATTTGCTGCTCCAGAGATTAGAACTGTCTAGTAGCCACTGATTACTCTAAGCTCCATGCATTTACCTAATACCCCTTTAAAGCTTATCCAAGTTGGCAGCCCTCAAAACATCTCATGACAATGACTTCCATACTTTAACCATTCATTAAAAATAATAATAGTAATAGAAGAATACAAATAGGTTTGGTGGGGGAAAAAGAAACATATTTTGAAACACAGATTTTAGACTCAAAACAAAGTACTTCATTTTGCATATGAGTCATCCCCTGCTCCTTGGTGGATTGTCATCCTAAAATGAAAGTTGATTCCAATCTATCAGAGGCCCAATTGCCCAACTAGGTGCAATCTATCAGCAGCCACCTGTGTGCTCACCTGATAGCCAGATAAGCATAGGGGATTTGACTTCCCAACCTCTACCTCCTTTCTTGAAACATTTTAAACTATTGTGAATTGGAGTTGTCAGTCATATTATCTGTATCTAGTTGTTGTTGTTGTTTTGTTATTATTATATTTATATTTATTTGTATCCCACTTCCCCCCCCCCCAAAGATTCAAAGTGGCTCACAATTTAAAAGAACAATGCAATTAAAAACGTACAAAAAGTGAACATTAAAATACAATTAAACTATTTACAATATTAAAACAATTCACCCACAAGTTAAAAGAATAAAATGCAATCGTTGTTGCTGCTGCTGCTGCTGCTATTGTTGTGTGCTTTCAAGTCATTTATGAATTATGACAGCCATAAGGTGAACCTATCATGGGGTTTTCTTGCCAAGATCCATTCAGAGGAGGTTTGTCATTGCCTTTCCCTGAGGCTGAGAGCATGTGGCTTGCCCAAGATCACCTAATGGATTTAAAGGCCGAACTGGGAATCAAACCCTAGTCTGCAGAATCAAACTACTAAAGGATTTAAAACACTTAAAAACAATTCAGTTAAAACAATACAACACACCATAGCTCATTTTTAAAAACTTTATCTTGCTTTTATTACAGTTTGCCTCTGTATTCACCAATTTTGCATCTATGGATTCAGCCATCCATGGCCTGAAAATACATATTTTTAAAAAATTCCAAAAGACAACCCTTGATTTTACACAAGGGACACCATTTTACCATGCCCTTGTATATAATGAGACTTCAGCATCCACAGATTTTGGTATCCATGGAGAGTCCTGGAATCAACTCCAACAGGTACCAAAGTCTCACCATAACAGCATTATGCTAGTGGCCTAAATCCAGTTGTTAATCCTATTAGAGTAGACGTCCTTGCCTCAAAGAAAACCTGGTAAATCAGTTGTCATAATCCATATGCATGATTCTGTTATGTTGGCATGATAATATGATGCTAATAGGGGATGAAGATTCAAGGGCATGGTAATATGGTGATTTAATGCTATATAGTATGTTGGCTATTGAGAAGGGGCTATTAATTATGTTAAATCCAAGCCTGGGAAACAAATGGGGGTGGGGGTGGGGGTAGGATAGCTGCCATGGATCTGAGCTGTGAAACACAGATGATCTTCTTCCTGAAGGGAGATGAAATAATAACACAGGAGGGGAAGGAGGCAATATGAAGAACCCTTTGATCTGGATCAAAGGAGAGCAATTGGGGTTGGAAAGGGGGGCTGGAGGATGGGAATGTATTTGCAATGGTTCGAGGGGGGACTTTTTCAGTTCTGACACTGAACCTGGGATGGGGAACTTTCTGTCTTGATATCCAGAATAAATCTTTGGTTTCTACTAGACTACGATGCTATCTTGGCTATTGGGAACTGGGTCCTCTGATCCTGAAATCAGTAACCACATTTGTACATTCTATTGACTCAAGGGGCCTATGTTAGTTGGGAACAAACTAATTGGATTTAAGCTATGATTGGTTGTGCACCATTCTCTAATCCTTATAGAATAATGATACATGAAATTAGAAATGCTATTTACATTTGTAATGGTATTTAAAAATTTAAAAACACAACATTGCCTTAATTTAAAGGCCAATACAACTCTCGCCTCCAGCAGTATCCTTTGAAGTCTATGTTTAGATCATGGAAATTCTATAATTGCAACTTAATGCTTTTTATCACTTCCAAGTCAACAGAGTTCCATTAAGTAAGGTAGAAGATAGAATATCTAAAGCTTTACAGAAATGCCTGTTTTCAATCATTTTATTTAAACTATTTCAGTTTCCTGGCATCCTCCTAAGATCCAGGTTCTACCTGAAAACAGTGCTGTTCATTGTTTGTTTGTTATAAAATCTATAAAAATATAAATACTTTAAATAAATAAGATAAAGCACATTATGACCTGGGTTACTAGTTTCCCTTCATGTCTGTTTCCAGAAATACAGAAACATGGACAATCTGGATTAACATTTACATTTAAATATGTATGCATTTACATACACTGTGAACTTCAGTACATATGTTTTAGTCAGTTCTCATGCACTCCTACGGATCCAATTTACCTACTGGAGAAAACCATTAGTATTCACAAACTGAAGGACAGTCATTTGTACTGGCTTCAAGTCAAGAACTCTAGCTTTCGGATTTGGCAAGTGAAAAGTGAAGGGAATACAATATTTGACTGGTGCCAGGCATATAAATTGTTGTGTGCAGAGATGTGGCAACAAAAAGGAAAGTGGCCAGTGTCTTTAGGCAAATGGGAAATGAAAGACATTTCATGTTAATAACACGGGAAAACTAGATAGTAGTTATCAGTGTCTAAATCTGTTCTTAACTGAAGAGGAAGGCATAATTTGAATTTCACATAATGTGAAGATAATGTTGGAAGGAGGCATCTCACAAGAATGGGAACAAGCTTACCCATCAGTAACAAACATAGACTAAATTTCTGTTAATAGAGACATTTCAAAATACATACTTTGGAGGCAGTAATTCAACTGATAAAAATTCATGACCTCACAGTAAGACAGCAAAAACTGTGCTTCATCTGACAGTACCACTTCAAATGCAAATGAAAATGGCAGACATTCAGAATATCATAAATGCCTTTCGTCCATCAGTTGTAATGTGAATGCTGATAAAACGTTCATTACCCTATGGGAGAGCCTGATAATTCCTTCTCATAGGTGATACCTAGATTGAACATATGAGATGTTAACTATGGAAAATGGCCTTCAGGTTTCTGGAAATGTCTTTTGGTTCAAACCGTTGAACCTGAATATATCCAAGACAGGCTAAAATGAAACACATAATTCTACAATGTTTTCTTTGGCTACCTGTTGATTTGTTAGTTCAATTCATGGTAGTCATTCTTATATCTAAAGCCTAAAATAACTTGGACTGGCTTCTCCCATATATTTCTCCTATACACTGTATTCACCATCTGGTGTTGTGGTTCAGGACCTTTGGGTCTGAATCGAAGATGCACAGGTGCAAGAAACAGGGCCTTTTCCGTTTTGGCACTGGCAGTGTATAATACCCTCTTAAAGAGGCCCATGTGGCCCTTCAACAAACCCCTTCTGGTTCCTGCTGAAAAAAAGATCCAGGGCTTGAAGGATGCCTTTTGGGCTGAAACAATAATCTGATCTAATTGCTACTTCAATTAGTGCAAAATTTCATAATGTCCTTTTTTTGCTAGAATTTTGATTATTTTATGTCTTTTAGTAACTTTTGTGTTCTAGTGAAAAAGTAGTAGATATAATATGCTAAAAGAAACAAGTTTACAGTATTTGTATCTGCAGGACTGGTATCCATGGTTTCACTTACCCTCATCTAAAAAATTATGTTCTCCTGAGGCATTTTCCAGGTCCTCCAGTGAGATTCTATGGTATGCTTCTGGCAGACGTTGACCATAAAGTCATGCTGGAGGATTGAGAAATGCCTAGAGAGGCGTTCTTTCTAGGAATCTCTAAGTCCTTCAGTGCAACTCTTTGGGTTCTCTATTATTTGTGGTTTCGTGTTTCCAGTGTAAGTCTGAGAACCTATCCTCCATAGATACAGAGGTCGTACAAGAAGGTCTAAATTCAACATGACACCGGTGCATGTGAATTAATTTTCTTCCTTTCCTATCCCTGCTCCAGATCTGAAAGCTGACTGAAAATATTGTCTAGCTCTCTGGAAGAGGTTTCTTGGGGATACTTGAGGACCTGCAATGCTAAGGATGGATTATGCCTCCCATCCACCTGTGCTGAATTCAAACATTCCACCAGTACACTCCCTGTATGGGATATCAAGCCTTCCAACATTTCACAGATGTGTGGGCTGAGGATACTTGCCATGGCCTCCCTCTTGGCTTGAGATAGTATGACTTGCCCTAGAAAACATACCTGCAACATTTCATAGATGAAATTAATAAGGAAGTACAGGGAATTACAAGAAAGCTAGGAGAAGATGTAACACTGTACTTTTGCCTGGGCCTACTGGGAAGAGCAAGATTTTGCCCCTTCCCCCTCCTCTCCCACACTGACTTAATTTAAGGCAAATTACTTTTTCATTTTGAACTCCATTTGCAGCAACTGAAGTAATCTGAGGACAAAGGGGGAAAGAAAGAAAATTGGCCATTTTAATAGCAGCTGAAAAAGTGGGACTATCAGGATTGCACCCTCCAAATCAGGACATCTGGAGGATATGGGATATAGCCATAAATAAAGAAGCAGAGATAATGATTTGTGACACTTCAACACAGTTCAGTAAGCTGATGATGGATCTTCAGCTTGAAAGTGTAAGAACAAGTCTGAAAATCCTGACTTCATGGTTGCCAAATTAACCATGAACCCCCCCCCCCCAAGCATTGGCCTGATCAACCTCATAATCATCATATGAAGCTTTTCACCGAGTTAAGTAATTCGACCTCCTTGAGAGACTGTTAAAGACATAGGAGCAAAAGCCAGTTGGTAACTCTGATTAGGTCAGGGGCTTTAGTGGTAACCAGAAACAAAGGCGGCCAAGCTTCTTGAATATTTCACTATGGAGTTAAAAAGAAGAATTTCAGCAGGGAGTATCTTTGTTTATATCTGCAATGCTACCCCCACCCCACCATTTGTCTCACTCCTAAGCAACTGTTGAAAGACCAAGTGTCTGTCTACATTACACAGTTGGATCATTTTCATGACATTTTGTCATAGTTCTGTCTTATGGAAAACAGTGTCATGGCCAGCCAAGAGCAGGTCTCGGAGGATGGGGCTCCTCCAGAGCAAGGGGTAATTGAGGATACACCAGGTGCTAATCCTGCTCCAGTACAAGAGGCAACTGAGGCTACACCAGGTGCTAATCCTGCTCTGCCAGAATCCAGCCCTGATCTCCAAGCCCCAGAGGAGGAGGCTCAGCCAGGTCCTAGTGCTGGTGGGATTCCTCTGGTGGTACAGCAGCCTAGTGGTGACTCTGGGGAGGAACCAGGCTTGAAGGTTCCGTCCGATAGACAATGCAGGGCTGAAAGTGCTGGCAGGCGCAGATCCCAGAGAATTGCTGAGAAGCAATTAGCAAATCAGCCTCAGGTGGCACAGGGAAGAGTTTCTCTTACTTAATGAGCAGAGAGACACCAGCTCAGTGCCTGAATTTATTCTGTCCTGGACTGTGGCCAGCACACACAGACACACGCCGATAAGGAAGGCAATTAACTATGGAGCTGGAAGTAGTCCACAAAACATGCAGGGAGAAAGCAAACCAAAAGCAGGGATGTAGCCAAGGGAGGGGTTTCTGGGGTCTGGACCCCCCTTCAACAGGAGGAGAGAAAAGGGCGCTTGTTGGAGCGCGAGCATGCTCGCAGCCCCAAACAAACGCCAGGGCCCACTTGCTCTTGCTCTCCTCTAGGCTTCAGGAGGAGCAGAAGTGGCACCCTGGCATTTGTTTGGGGCTGTGCATGCGTGTGCTCCAACAAGTGCCTTTTTCTCTCCTCTTGTTCCTGGCAAAGCCAGGAGGAGCGCAAGTGCCGCCCCTAAACTTTTTGCGGGGCCTGAGGGGGAGGAGTCAAAAAGCCCTGGAGGAGAGGGAGGGAGGGACAAGAGGCTGCATCCACACTAAAGAAATAACCAGGTTTGGCAGTGGTTTAACTCTTTTGTGGCTCATGGCTATGGAATTCTGGGAGTTAGAGTATGTTCTGGGGTCAAAATATTGAGGCTTGGCTCTATTCTGGCTCATGGCTATGGAATTCTGGGAGTTGGAGTATGTTCTGGGGTCCAGATATCAAGGCTTGGCTCCTTTCTGGCTCTTGGCTATGGAATTCTGGGAGTTAGAGTATGTTCTGGGGTCCAGATATTGAGGCTTGGCTCTTTTCTGGCCTCCTTTTATAGGACACATCCTACATTTCAGACTTCTGCCCAGAAGGAATTTCAAAAGTCCTCATTTTTTGTAAGATGAGCAGATGTCCTCCTTTTCTAGGACATGTCCTATGTTTTAACCTTCTGGCCTGGATGAATGTAAAAATGTCTTCCATTTTTGGTAGGATGACACACATCCTCCTTTATCCAGGATACGGCACACATTTCAGCCCAGGAGCAATGTCAAAACATTCTCCATTTTATCAGGGTGACCAGACATCATCCTTTATCCAGGACACGTCCTACATTTCTGCCCAGGAGGAATTTCAAAACATCCTGGTTTGTTCAGAGAGTGTGCCTTTGCCAGCCTTTCCTTGAGGCTGAGAGTGTGTGACTTACTTGCCTAGTGGGTCTTCTTGGTTTGTTCAGAGAGTTTGCTTTTGTCAGCCTTTCCTTGAGGCTGAGAGTGTGTGACTTACTTGCCTAGTGGGTTTTCTTGGTTTGTTCAGAGAGTCTGCCTTTGGTGACTTGGGTGTGTGCAAGTGTGCGCCTTCAAGAGGCTTTCTTGGGAGGTTTGTTGAGAGAGGGTTTGATTTTGCCATCCTCTGAGGCTGAGAGAATGTGACTTGCCCAATGGTTTTCAGGGATTTGCCTTCACCTTCCCTTAAGGCTGAGAGAGTGTGACAAGCGCTGTGATGTCCCTTGTGTGCCGCACCATTTGGACATGGTGCATGAGCCACATCATTGACACGTACCCCATGTACGATATTTAGCCTTCTCTTTTGGAGAGAATCAGATTTTCATCGAATCCTGGTCTCCAGAGTCATAGAATCATAGAGTTGGAAGAGACTGCAAGGGCCACCCAGTCCAACCCCTTTATTCTGCCTTGCAGGAACTCTCAGTCAAAACATCCCCATTGACAGATTACCATCCAGCCTCTGCTTAAAGACCTCCAAAGGAGACTCCGCTGCACTCCGAGGAAGGAGTGCGTTCCACTGTTGAACAGCCCTTACTCTCAGGAAGTTCCTTCTAGTCTAACACACAAAGCTATATCCCAACCTCCTATCCAGGAAGAATGTCAAAATGTTCTCCATTTTGAGCATGACTGAGAAACACAAATTTATATTGTTTTTTATTAATGTTTTTGGCTTTTAGTTGGGTGTGTTTTCCATTTTTGAACGCCCTACAAGTTGTCCTACATTTTGTCGTGCATCATGTCCTACATTTTTCCTACATTTTGTGTCTTGGGGGGGCTCTTAGCCTCTCAAAATGGTGGCACTTCATCTGGACCCCCCCCCCTTCCCAAAATCCTGGCTACATCCCTGCTGAAAGCCAAGCCAAAGTCAGGATAACAGAGGTCACAATAGTCAGTCCAGTCCAGGGTCAGGTCAGCCAGAAAGTAGCAATAGTCCAGTCCGATCTGAAGTCAAGAGTCAAGGCAACAAGGAGTCAAGATACAGGGAGCCAGTGCAGGCAGCAGACACACCAAAGGATCATGCAAAAAACTCTGGCACTGAGTTTGGTGTCTCTCTGCTCATTAAGTAAGAGAAACTCTTCCCTGTGCCACCTGAGGCTGATTTGCTAATTGCTTCTCAGCAATTCTCTGGGATCTATGCCTGCCAGCACTTTCAGCCCTGCATTGTCTATAGGAGGGAACCTTCAAGCCTGGTTCCTCCCCAGTCACCACTAGGCTGCTGTACCACCAGAGGAATCCCACCAGCACTAGGACCTGGCTGAGCCTCCTCCTCTGGGGCTGGGAGATCAAGGTTGCATTCTGGCAGAGCAGGATTAGCACCTGGTGTATCCTCAATTACCTCTTGCTCTGGAGGAGCCCCATCCTTCTCATCGACCTGCTCTTGGCTGGCCATGACAAACAGAGAGTTTGTGAGCGAATTGGGATTCTCGTGTAGAGAGCTCTATTCCACTCACTTGAACATCAGTTCTCAAGGTACAGGCAAACCTTGATTAATAAAGCCTCTGTCAAAGAAGCTGCTTTTTACATCTTTTTATGGGAGCCCAGTACCTGCTATTTCTTGTCTTTCATCTAGCTGGAAGGCCTTTATTTTGTCTGAGTTTTTGCAGCAACAGCATTAGGAGGAGGGTGATGGAGGACTGGAGAAAGCCAGTATTGGGTTGCATCAATACGTCTGCTGTAAACAATCCAATTAAGCTTGGTCTAGGGGGTAATTCACACTGAAAAAATAACCCAGGATGATTCTGGGTTGAATCTCCATTGTTCATACGCATCCCGAATACACCTGCTTAAGTTGGGGGGGATGCCAAACCCCCCCCCCTTAATTCTCGATAATCAATATCAGGTTTTTCCCCTGAGCTTTTTTTTTTTAAAGATCTGCATTGCCAGTAGTGTGAATACTCAATGCAAATAGACCTGAATAGACCCATGATAAAATGCTGCATGCCTTGAATGTGTCCTGAATGCATTCACATCATTGACTCCATCTTTATTCGAATGCTTCCATGTGTGAGCAACCAAACCTGCAGAGATGCACATCAATGCAGTTCCATAGTGTGAATAACAAACCTAGAATGTGTGAGATGATTTGCATTGTTGGGTTTAGCTTAGATAAGAGAAGACATTGAGGGGTGATACAACAGCCACCTGTAAATATCTTAGGGGATATCAGGTTCAAGATGGTATGAGCTTGTTTTTTTTACTGCTCTGAAGTCTAGCACATGAACTAATGGATTCAAAATGCAAGAAAAGAGATTAAACCAAATATTGGGATGAACTTTGTGACAGTAAGAACTGTTCAGCAGTAGAATAGACTGCCCCATAGAGTGGTAGATTCTCCTTCACTGGGGGTCTTTTTACAGAAGTTGGATGGCCATCTTTCAAGAGTACTTTAGCTGTGTATTCCCCCATGGAAAGGTATGGGATTAAGTGGCCCTTGGAATCCTTTTCAACTCTGCTATTCTGGAACAACCCTATCATAGATTAGGCATATGGGATGAAATTATGGATCTGCTGCTCACAGTTACTTCCCAATTTAGTTGTGAGCTTCTTTGGTGGTAAGAAAATTTTAATCCATAAGATTCTGAAGTCTAATTTGATTTACTAATCTCTTAGGGTTTCAGCAGAGCTCATTAAATCTCACATTATTTGGAACTGCTAACTGTATCCCTTTGTTTTATTGCTGCATTTAAAAACAGCTACTGTATTTAAACTTGAATTTGGCAAGAGTTTCTGTTCTTGTTGTTGTTATTCAGTGTTCAAGTAAACAAGCCCTTGCTGTAATTGACAATCATATGCATGTCGTGGTTTATCTGGCTGCATTTCCCAAATGCATTTGTTTATTTATTCACTTCATATATTGCCCAATTAGCAAATGTCTTTAGCGTGTTTATAGATATAAAAACACAAAAACAGGGAGAATTTTTTAAAAAAATGTGTGAGGAACTAAGTTTTAACTTTCAAATGATTTTAGCATCAGTTCTGTGGGATGATTAGCTATAATACTGAAGTTTCAAACTGAAATGAAAAATATTTGCTAACGTGGGAAACAAACTCAAAGGGTGGGAGTCTTTAAATTTCTTTAATTTTAACATTTGTGTGGATAAATGTTTCTGTTAAATAACTTTAAAGCTTATCTGTTTTTAAGGATCCACCTTGAGTCCAATCAAGAGAGAAAAGGTGGGATATAAATGAATAAAATAAATGAATAAATATATAAAGCTTGCACAGCTGCTTGTAACTGATGGCCAGCTGCCTTTTGCCAACACAGACCTGTTGAACTTATATTGAATAACAATGTCATAAAGCATCATGCAACTGTTCAGTGAGTCATGCTGCCACTATCAGAAAGTGCTTCCCTCTATCACTTACTAAATGACCAGATTAGATAGCAACTCCAGGTTGTTAGTTGGCTCTCTTTGTTTCTACAAAGGACAGCTAAACTATAAGAGTAGCCAAAGCTGAATCAAGAAATCCTGCTGCCAGAGGCAAGTATAGTATGTTCCTGTTCTATGAATAGAAGCTGATCACAGGCTATCTAGTCCCACATTCTTCTCCAACAGTGGCAAACTAGGTGTCTCTGGGAGCCCCAGTCAGTCACTGACATCCATTTTCTCTGTGCATTTGCCCAGGTGTAGTTTTACAGCTATCAAGTCAGGAGTATCATACTTCCTGCAGTCGCAAATTTGATAGTCAACTATGCACTATGTAAAAAAAAAACAACCATCCTTTTATCACACTTCTCCCACTGTTCAGCTTCTTTTTATTTGGAGAAAAGAACAACTCCCTCCCATCCACTTTTGTCATACCATGCAAAATGTTATACATTTCTGTTATGTTCTCACCTTTCTTTTTTGTAAGCTAAAAAGTCCTAGCTATTATATCATTCCTTACAGGGGAGTTGTTCAGCTTCTTGATTATATTGGATGCCCCTTGCCTTGCTGCACCTTTTCCAGCTTTGCAGTATGTTTTTTGAGGTGTGGTGCCAAGAACTGCACACAATGTTTCCAATGTGGTCAACACCATAGGTTTGTATATAGATCTCACAATCTGGGCAGTTTTATTTTGAATTCCTTTCCTAACGATCCCCAACATGGAATCTGCTATTAAAATTATTATTATTATTTCACATCAGCTTCATGCTGGGTCAATATTTCCAGCCAGCTATTAATTACCATCTTCAAGTTGTCTCCTATGCCACCTTAAACACAGCCGACCTCATCTGATTTCAGAAGCTGAGAACTGGCAAGCCTGGTTAACTAGGGACCTTATCACACGTGTGTGTGTGTGTGGGGGGGGGGGGGGTTGCAGCTCAGATCCGCAGTCACTCCTGTTCTAGCAATGCAAAGCATGATGTTTTTCCACACCAGATCCAGAGTCACTCCTCTCTAGCAATGCAGATTGAGGTTAAGACATCATGTTTTTCCAACCTGGTTGCTTTGCTGTTGTCCTTTCGAAGTGAGGGGCAAGCAAAGTCAGTTTGATTCCAAGCCAGTCACGTGATGCAGATTCAAGCAAAGGGGAGTGAGTGCACATTGTATTACCACACCAGAGTATACTTTGAGGGTTCAACTATTCGAATTGGCACCCTTGTACATGCTCTGTGGGGCTCTGGACGCTGTCCTCCTTCCCTGCCCCCTCCTTAGCTGTCATCCTTCATTGGGGTCTAGGAGAAGGCAGGGGATTATAAGATAGGTTGCGGGGGGTCCTTGGGGCCAGGATTGGGATGCAGGGGATGATGGGATAGCTCGCTGGAGGTCCCTGGGGCCAGGATCGAGATGCAGGAGCAGTCAGGGGATGATGGGATAGGTCGTTGGGGGTCCCTGGGGCCAGGATCAGGATGCAGGAGAAGGCAGGGGATGGTGTGTTAGGTGGCACAGAGGGCAAGATGGGATGCAGGAGCAGTCAGGGGATGATGGGTTAGGTGGCACAGGGGGCGAGACTGCAGGAGCAGTCAGAGGATGATGGGTTAGGTGTCAGGGTGAAGGAGGGAAGCAGATCGGGGTCTAGGAGAAGGCAGGGGACGCAGGGGATGATGGGATTGGCTGGTTGGCAGAGAGGAGGAGATGGCATGAAGGAGGAGGAGGGGGAATGACGGAGCAGGACACAGGGGCCAAAGGGGGTGGCATCGGAGTGCTTTTCCACACCAGACCAAATCGCAGTGCCATTGAAGGCAGCCAGGAAGCGAATTCTCTGAAGCCACTTTTTCCCCGTTTTTACCAAAATAAGGGGTGACTTCAGAAACACTGCTGAAGCAATTCGTAAGGGGCTCCCATAGAAATCAATGGCTTCTGATAACACAGTCACTTTATGACATGAAACCACATCATTGGAAGTGCAATCACTTCGAAACTGAGCTGGAACTGAGCCACAAAACCACCAAAAAGCTCGGTGTGATATACTCCTAGGATTACCAAAGGTCATCCTTTTCTTTTTCAGAGCTAAAATTCCCATCCTCCAGTTTCCTAGATACAGTATGTCCTCTTTTTTAGAGCTAAAAGTTCTGTCCAGATTTGTTAAGTCTCTGGGTTTTCTTACAAGGTTTGGACTGGAAGAAGGAGGTGATCAGGTGGAAGAGTTCTGAGGAGGAGGAAGAGAGACACACTGGGTTAAAGCACAGCTAGGCAAGCCTCCAAAGCAGACAAACTCAGCCCTGTGGGGGACTCATGTGTTCCAGTTGATTTATTTAATCCAAGTTAAATTCTGTAAATGAATGAATGTATCTGTATACTTTAGGGAAAGGGGCTTGAGCAGATGGGCAGAAAAAAGCAGCTTGATCCTGGGTTTTCGGAAAGTGGGTTGAAACCCCACAGTCCACATGGCCCACTCCCAAGGCGGCCCAAACACCCATGGGTTGGCCACACATGTAGTGTCAAGCTATGTTGCATGATTATTATTTTTTGTTGCATCCCCACCATGCATCTGCACCATTGCATAAACCCAGCGCCTGTGGCCTCCAATTACCTCCCTTTTCCTGCGCAGATGCCATTCCATTAGACACCCTCCCGTATCATCAGCCATACAGTCACATGCCTGTACGTTGCATTGGTGCATTGATGACACATTGGTAAAGGACAATTATGGAAGCCCTCTATACATGCCCCCTTCACACACATACACCCTGCCCTTCTGTGGGACTGTCTGGTTTGTGTATGTTGTAATTACATTTATTGCATTATTGGCGACCTGACCTGTTTGTGTTCTTGCTTTGCTGTATTCCCACACTGGCACTGGGCTGTTTATATGCCGGTGTGATGATGTGCACTTCATTTCACTTTCCACCCATTTTTGCCTTGTGTGTCGTCTAAACAACTAGGCATAAATCGATTTGAAGTTGCTTTATTTGGGCAGTTCGGGGGCTGAGAGTGCTGACACAGGATGATAGGATTCGCATCAGATGTGCAACAGATTAGAGGTAAAATCTTTGGGGCAGTACAGACCACCCCTTTCAGGGTGGTCTGTAGGCACCTGTTTTTGGTCCGCAGAGTTGCTGCAGCAACCAAACTGCACGGCAATGCTGTGGACCAAAAAAGGAGCTTCCCATACATTGTAGGGCTCGGCATCATCTATTTGGTGTGCGCTGCCGTGCTCTACTATCGCCGTCAGGATGTCGCATCCTGGCGGTCTGTACTGGACCTTTCACAGGAAAAAGCCTAGGATTAGAGGAGAAATTTATCAGGTAACACAGAAAACTGCCTTGGGTGAGATCCTGCTTGCCATTTAGAGTCCCCTCCTCACTCCATTCCTGTTGTGGAGCAAACGTTAGCTATAAAAATATTTCAGATGTAGGCATGTGCCCATGGTTTACAATAAATACAGTTAATTACTTTTGCTAGAGTAATTGGCATTAGCATTGATTTAAAGCAAAACAAAATGGAAGAGTTTTTAGGAATCTTGTGAACCTCTCCAGAAAATGCCAGAAAAAAGTACTGTACAAGGCTTTATGATTATGATACACAGTTGCTGTTTTACTAGTTGAACAGTTTTCGTTTTAAACATACAGTGGGCTCTTTGTATCCAGGACTGCCATGCATAACAAAATCCATGAATGCTCAAGTCCCATTATATGCAATGGCACAGTGAAATGGGGTCCCTTATTTAATAATAATAATAATAATAATAATAATAATAATAGGATTTATTTATATGCTGCCCAATCACTGGGAATCTGGGCGGTTTACAACAGAGGGGATAATAGACGGTTCCCTGCCCTCAGGCTTACAATCTAAAAGACACGACACAAAAGGAGAAGGGAATGGTGGGGGGAGGGGGATCAGGTCCAGCATTCTTCTCTCCCTCTGAGGCCTGGACCAAGGCAGATGGACCGGAGGGAGGGCTCTTTTTCTTAATCGAGGCCGGGCCCGATGGCGCTGGGCCTGTCCTTTCACTCCCTCCCAGGCCAGAAGATGACAGTTGGAAGGAGGGAGGGGAGGGCTCTTCCTCTTCAGGCCCAATGGCAAAATCAAGGTTTGCTTTTTAGAAATTACATATATTTAAAATATTGTCAAGCTCTGGATAAAGAAATCCATGGAAACAGAGGGCCAACTGTATTATATTTCAATATAGCACATTTTCATTTTGTTACCAGTCTGGAAAGCCCCACAGGGAAGCGGGGAGGTCTGCGTGGAGCCCCGCGGGGAGGACGGCGCCGATCTTCATCCTTTGCCTCCTCCACCCCAGGCCGCGCGGCCCTCCTCTTCCTCCTTCACCACCATTTTGTTTTTCAAAATGGCGGCGAAGTCTCGCGCGACCTTTCCAGTCCTGGGAAAGGTCACGTGAGACTTTGGCCGCCATTTTGAAAAACAAAATGGCGCCCGGAGCGGCACGGAAATGGCAGCAATCAGCGGCAGGACTGCGCGGGGGCTGGTAGAAAGGCCTCTGCAGGCCGGATCCGGCCTGCGGGCCGTAGGTTGCCGACCCCTGGTCTAGATTGAGGGAAATTATAGTTCCACTCCATTCTGCTTTGGTCAGGCCTCACTTGGAATACTGTGTCTAGTTCTGGGCACCAGAGTTCAAAAAGGATGTTGAGAAGCTGGAACATGTCCAGAGGAGGGTGACCAAAATGGTGAAGGGTCTGGAAACCATGTCCTATGAAGAATGACTTAGGGAGCTGGGGATGTTTAGCCTGGAGAAGAGAAGGTTAAGAGGTGATATGATAGCCCTGTTTAAATACGTGAAGGGATATCATATTGAGAAGGGAACAAGCTTGTTTTCTGCTGTTCCAGAGAATAGGACCCAGAGCAATGGATTCAAATTAGAGGAAAAGAGATTCCACCTCAACATTAGGAAGAAATTCCTGATAGATAAGAGCTGTTCAACAGAGGAATACACTCCCTCAGAGTGTGGTGAAGTCTCCTTCTTTGGAGGTCTTGAAACAGAGGCTGGATGGCCATCTGTTGGGGATGCTTTGATTTGGATTTCCTGCATGGCAGAATGGGGTTGGACTGGATGGCCCTTGCGGTCTCTTCCAACTCTATGATTCCACAGTTTTGCACACACAGTGGCTTCCTTGGTTGAGCCTATCCATCTGTAATGCTGTCTCTTCCTCCTACCATCTACCTTACCAAGCATTATTGTCTTTTCCAGTGAGCCCTGCACATGAGCATAAATGTTCCCAGTCTATGTATTGTCTGGCAGATGTCTATTAATTTTATTTACAGGACAATCCTCCTATGCATTTACTTTGGAACAAGACTCATAACTTTCAGTACTGCTATTTTTGTTCCTTGTTGACTCTGTAAGCTCACACAAAAAGATACCTAACAAGATACAGCAATCCTATAACCCTTTTATGAGTGTAACTCTGTTTGAACTCAATGTGAAAGTTATTTCTGGTAGACGGGCAGGCATTCCCATGCAGGAAGTCTGCTTCTAAGGACTTGTGTACATAGTTGTAAGCTCTGCATGCATGTGTGTGTATAGATATGTGTGTGTGTGTTCCAAGTCTCCTGTTGATTTATTGCAACCCCCAAAATTTAATAGGATTTTCTAAGACATGGATTCCTGGTATGGTTTTGTCAGTTCCTTTCTCTGAAATATAGTCCACAGCACCTGGTATTGTTGGTGGTCCCCCATCCAAGTACTAACCCAGACCGACCTTGCTTAGCTTCCAAGGTTAGAATGCATTGCATAACTTTAGAGTATTTAGACCCCAAGTTCCCCATTAGTCTGTTGCACCATAAAAATATACTATAACTCAGGCTGCTGCATCCACACTGCAGAAATAATCCAGGCTGACAACACTTTAACTGCATGGCTCAATGCTATGGAATGGTGGGAACTGTAGTTTTGTGTGATATTTAACCTTCTCTGTCAGCGCCAAAACAATCTACAGTTCTCAGTATTCCATAGTATCGAACCTTGGCTGTTAAAGTGGTGTCAACTCGGATTATTTCTGCAGTGCGGATACAGCTTCAGTTGAGTTCTCTTTGCAACAAAGAAGCATAGGCTATTGCTGGGCTACAAGGTTATGCTCACTTCAGAAGCAGGAAAGCTACTTTTCTCAGCATGCTCACCCTGTATGGCTTTCACTTTTTGTGGCTTTGATTAATATATTCTCCTTAGGTACTTCTAGGTCCTACAGCGCAACTTATGGTCAAAATCTGTCTGCATTTGTACTAGAGGTCCTAGAGATTCCTAGAGAGAACACTTCTCTAGGCATTTGTAGGCCCTCCAATGCAAGATCTATGGTCAACATCTGCCTGCATTTGTGCTGGAGGACCTAGAGGATTCCTAGAGAGAATTAATTTTGTACAGTTAGTACAAAACATGGCAGCCAGGCTGATCACTGGTAAAACTAGAAGTGATCATATTATATAGGCTTGCCATATCCCGCCTGGGGGCGGGACTTTCACGGGTTGGGGCAGGTCTGCATGGTCCCGCCCCGGTTTGCCCCCGCCCCTGGATTCCCCCCCAGTGAGGCCCTGGAGGCGGCTCCGCGATCGCGGAGTCCTCCAAGGCCTCGCTGGGGCTTGGGAGACGCTGTTCCCAGGACCCAGGGAGGCCTTGGAGGCAGCTCTGCGATCACGGAGTCCTCCAAGCCTTCCCTGGGGCTTGGGAGAGGCTGTCTCCCAGGCCCCAGGAAGGCCTTGGACAAGGTTTTAAAATATAGGACCTTTTTTAAAAATTTCCTGGCAAGGAAATTAAAAAAAAAAAAAAGGTCCTACATTTTGAAACCTTGTCCTACATTTTCCCCAGTTTGGAGGTCCTTGGGGATGGCAACCCTAATATTATACCTATTTTGAAATCACTTCACTGGCTGCCTACTGGTTTCTGGGCGCAGTACAAGGTGTTGATGATTACCTTTAAAGCCCTACATGGCTTGGGTCCAGCTTATATAAGGGATCACCTACTTCTGTACAATCCACCCTGCATCCTCAGGTCCTCTGGGAGGAATGTATTGCAACCCATAAAAACCAGACTAATGGCAACCTCCCAGAGGATGTTCTCTGCTCCCAGACTATGGAATGTCAGGGATGATGGGAGTTGTAGCTCTTCACCTCTGGCTTGAACTCACCACCTGGTTGTGCACCGCGCTGACCAGTTTTGGCCAGTGGTTATAGCTTAGCAAGAGTTACAGAGAACAGGCTGAAGACCCTGACAAACTCTCCAAGCCTTCTCACTCTTGCTTCCACAGAAGTCTTCACCCTTCTTCAGGATCCAGCTGGCTCTTGTAGCTTCACCCAAGACACCAGACAACTCAGTAGTCTTAAATAAAAGATCTACTTTATTCTACTATATACAGCTCCAAAACTATCCAATACAACAATACTACTCCTCACTACTACCCACTCTACAACCCACTACTACAACCCACAAAATACATTGGGATTCATAGTCATTCTTATAGTCAATGCAAGACACCACCCACTGTTGTCTGTTTCCACCCAGTAGGCGTGTACACCATCCTCATTGGTTCTTTTGGTTCATCCTACAATTAATGATTTCATCATCTCAGCCTTGACCACTTAACAATTGTCAGGTGTGTCCAATTATCCACTTTACAATTCTTGTCCTTGGCATTCAGGACTTGTTAATTGTATTACCATTTACACCTGTGTGGTTCTCAATTGGCTTCTGCTGAGTCACTCTGACTCTCACATACATGTTTTATTTCTTTTACTGTATATCCCATGTTGCTTTTTCCTTGACATGGAACGCCTTGCCGGAGGAGATACGTCAAATAAGTAGCCCAGAGAGCTTCAAAAAAGCTGTCAAGACGGATCTCTTCTGTCAGGCCTTCCCAGAATAGTTCAGTCTAATTTCTCTACTCTCCCTACTTTACGTAACCACTGCCTCTACTAGAAAATTGCTGTCATTTGAACCGGTTGAATTTTTAAACTGTATTGTATTTAATCCTGTTTCAAAGGGGGAGGGGGTGTCTATTTACTCAAAGTACATATTATTCCAACATATTCTAGTCACGTAAGCCGCCTTGATTGCTGCAGCAGAAAGGCGGGCTACAAGAATAAAGTTTATTTTATTATTTACTTCTTTAGGCATTTGTAGCACAACTCTATGGTCAACATCTGACAAAGTTGTGCTGGAGGACCTAGAGAGAA
>NC_056525.1:13310103-13337304 GCF_019175285.1 Sceloporus undulatus | reverse complement strand
CCTCTCTAGGCATTTGTAGCACAACTCTATGGTCAACATCTGACAGAAGTTGTGCTGGAGGACCTAGATCCTCTCTAGGCATTTGTAGCGCAACTCTATGGTCAACATCTGACAGAAGTTGTGCTGGAGGACCTAGATCCTCTCTAGGCATTTGTAGCACAACTCTATGGTCAACATCTGACAGAAGTTGTGCTGGAGGACCTAGAACCTCTCTAGGCATTTGTAGTGCAACTCTATGGTTGACGTCTGGCATATGTGACCATAAAGTTTCACTGGAGGACCTAGTCCTAGAGCTTCCTAGAAGAGATATGTTTCAAAACTGTGGTTTCCCCCTCCACTTTCGCTGTGCGTCATGCCCTTAACTTAACCCAACTCTGAATGTGACTCAGTCCCTTCATATTTGCATAGCCACGCCCCCTCCAAAGGCCGTGACGTATTCGGGGAGGGGGCGGAGTCCCAATCACCTCATCCGTCAGCGGAGGCGACGTCGGGCGCGAGCGCCTGAGAGGGCTCCTAATTTGCATAAGGCCGCCGATTGGTCCGCGCGGGAGGGAGGAGCGCGCGCGCGCGCGAGCGAGCAAACGTCGGATTTAGAGCGAGAGCGAGAGAGAGAAGGGAGGGGTGCAGGAAAAAAGAGGGGTTCTCCTTCTGACGTCACGTCGCTCCTCGCCTCTCCATTGGAAGCCCGGCTTGTCAGTGAAACGAAAAAGAAGGGCAACGACGGCGAGGGTCGTACTTCCGGCTTGGTGTGTGTCTCATTGCGGGGAGGAGGAGGAGAAGAGAGCGCCGCCCGCGCGCCCGACCCCCGCGGGAGGGGAGCCCCGGCTGACAGGTAACTCCCCCAGTTCTTCTCCTTCACAGGCGCTTCTCTGAAGGGAGGGAAAAGGCTGCGTCCGCAATGGAGGGATAACCCGGTTTGGCACCGCTTTAACTCTTTTCTGGCTCCCGCTCCGCTCTGGGCCCACAACAAACTCCAACTCCCAGAATTCCATAGCCTTGAGGCAGAGCTCCTTCCCCCTGAGCCCCAGAACAAACTCCAGCTCCCAGGATTCAGGGGCTTGAAGGCACATGACAGCAGCAGCAACAACACATCTTGGCATGAAAACCTCACCGTAGGGTCACTATTAGTTGGAAAGGACTCGAGGAGACACAACAACAACAACAACAACAACTCTACCTGTCCGTTTAGCAACCCTGACTGTAGATTCGTTCTCATATAAGACCAAAACGCACTGCAGAAATAACCCAGTTTGAGACCGCTTTAACTCTCCTGGCTCAGCACTAAAGAATTCAGGGAACTGTAGTCTTGTGACCCATTTAGCCTCCTCTTCCAGAGAGAGCTCTGGTGCCACAATAAACCACAATTCCCAGGGATCCCTAGCACTGAGGCAGGGCAGTTAAAGCGGTCTGAAACTGGGTTATTTCTGCAGTGTGTTCTGGGCCTAAGTGACCTTCAGCGACCCTGAGGATGAGGGCTCTCCAGACCTCTGCTTTCTTCATGCCCTATAAGTTGAGGCCCCTGGCCTCCCTGTTCATTTGACATGCAGCATTCCTCTCTTTCTACTGCCTTCCCAGCATCATTGTCTTTTCTAATGGACAGTGTGCTGTAGAGGTATAAGATCTATCCACATAGTATATATAGGGATGGAGGAGTGATGGACCCGATTGACTCTGTCCCTTCTGCCCTCAAGCAAGAGATGCTTTGAGAAAGACCTGCCTCTCTCTCAGAGTCCATCTACAGTGCAGAATATAATTCATAATTCTTAATGATTAAGAATTAATTTGACACCACTTTAACCGTAATGATTTCAAGCCTAGGCTTTGTAGCCTTTGTTATGGCACCAGAGCTAAATACTGTACTCTCACAAAACCAAGAGTCCCAGAATCCCATTGAGCCGGGGCAGTTAAAGCAGCATTGAACTGCATGGACTCAGTGCAGATGTAACCTCTCAGTGAGAAAGGAGCTTCATGCCATTCTCTGGCATTGATTTTCCAGGCCAGAACCTGGAGCGTTCCTTTTCTGAAATCACAGAGAGCTGCTGTCTGTCATCGGTTTAGATAGCACTGAGCCTAAAGGACTGATGACAGGGCTGGCTTTTTACGAGAGATAGCTCTCCTTGGCTACGCAGAGCGTCTCGTCCTCCTTCTAGGAGCAGGTTTCTATTGAAGGCTCTCCAGGGTGGAGGAGAGCAGGTGTGTGTGTGTATCTAGGAGGAGGCCTTGGTGATAGCAGCACCTGGCACACACACACCCATCACTCTTTCTTTCTTTCCTCTGTCATGCATCTCTGTGTACCCTTCGCACACCTCTTTTGCCTGATAGAGACTGCGGGATCACCAACTTCCTTAATGGTTTTTAAAAAACAGCAACAACTGGTTTCTGCTTCATCCACTGGGTGACCTTGTGCAAAGCCATGCTCTCTCAGCCTCAGAGAAAGGCAAAGGCAATTCCCCATTAAATCTTGCCAAGGAAACCTCTTGATAAATTCGCCTTAGGATCGACATAAGTTGGAAATAACTCAAAGGGGCACAACAATGATAATCTGCTCCTGGTTTGGTCGCCTTGGTCTGCACACTATCAGGCAATCAGCGAAACAGTGACTTCTGGTTTGATGTTTAGAGGGACTTTTAACATTGATGTTTGTCCCACTTTGGGGGCAGATGTGGTTGCTGCTTGGCAGTCTTCAGCTCTCAGTCCGTTCCAAAATTTATCACTCCTCTCAGTCTATTCCAAGGTATAACTTGAAGTCCCAGTAATAACATAACTTCCCATGAAGGGACTCTTACTTGGGGAACAGCTTGTAGCCCTGCAGGGGATAATAGACACCAGCATTCATTGCATACCATTTTCTACCCTTCCTGGTGCACTAAATTTACTTCACTCTGGAGATACCTTATGTTACTTCCTTCCTTGTGTCTTGATGTGTGGGAGTGCCTCTGTTCCTTTTAGCCTGGAGACTGTGTGTGGCTGTTGTGGTGAGATTGTATTGCCCGGGATAGAAGCAACGTCTTATTGCCTTTTTCCTATAGCTGATCACCCTGCAGCAAGTAGTAAAAGTACCTTGAACATAGGAATTCACTTTCTTCTACAAATCTGTAGCTGAGGATTTGAAACCGGTACACCAACAACTGCAGGTATTATTTACTTAGTGAAATAGAGATATGATGCATTTTGCTGCTTCTTCCATTGTGTGTAACTAAAGACCTGTAGATAAGGTATCAAGGGGTGGTACTTGATGAAGTTATTTCAAGACACCAGTGTGTTATAAGTAAGGTGATGGAGGTCAAGGAGCAGGAAGGTTAGTTTCTTTTGTTGTTTCTGTTTCTAAGAATATGTTGTAGACTTCCCAGACTTACAGGCTTAACATTCACTTTATGACTAGGATCTTCTGTTCTCTGAAAATATAGAGGGGATAGTTGCGCATACATATGTGAGAAGATTCCACAGTTTGTGGGCTACGGCAGTAAACGCTCTGTGAGACGTTGTTATTAACCTGGTCTTGGCATATTCCAATAGTTGCTTCCCAGATGTTCTGAGAGTGCGGGGAGGATTATGTAGGGAGAGGCATTCCCTCGAGTAACTCGGGCCCAAGCCATGTAGGGCTTTAAAGGTAATTACCAACACTTTGTACTGCGCCCGGGAGCTAATCGGCAGCCAGTGAAGAGATTTTAGCACTGGTGTTATATGGGCTGACCTATGTGTTCCAGTGACCAATCTGGCTGCTGCATTTTGAACCAATTGAAGCTTCTGAACCTGGTACAGAGGTAGTCCCATGTAGAGCGCATTACAGAAATCAAGAAGAGAGATTACCAGAGCATGTACCACTGCTTCAAGGCTCTTTTGGTCCAGGTAGGGTTGCAATTGGGTGTGTCAACCGAAGTTGGTACCAAGCACTCCTGGCCATCGTATCTACTTGAGATGACAACTGTAGAGACGGATCCAGGAGTACTCTCAAACTGTGTACCTCATCCTTTAGGGGGAGTGTAACCCTGTCCAGGACAGGTTGACAAATTTCCTTCCCCAGACCTGAGGATCCTGTCGCTAGTTTTGAAAGATCTTCATTGGCTACCTATGAGCTTCCGGGCACAATACAGGATGTTGGTTATCACCTATAAAGCCCTACATGACTCAAGCCAAAGTTACTGAAAGGAACGCCTCTCCCGGTATAATCCACCCCGCACTCAGAACTTCCGGGGGAAATCTGTTGGAAGTACATCCAACCAGACTGGTTTCAACTTCTCTAAGAACCTTTTCTTCAGTGGCTCCTAAACTATGGAACAACCTCCTGGAAGAGATCTGTCTTATTACCTTCTTGGAGGGTTTCAAGAGGGCAGTTAAGATGGATCTCTTCCGGCAAGCCTATCCACCCAATCTTCTGTAAAGACATCATTCACTCTTCTATTCAGGATCAGAATATTATATCTTATAATTGTTTGACTGTACTGTTTTTAATAGTTTTAATGCTTGAAAATTATATGTTTTATTCTTGTATCTTATTGTTATTGTTGGCCTTGGTCCACCTGGGAGAGGTGGGAAAATATAAATAAATTTTATTATTATTATTATTATTAGTAGTAGTAGTAGTAGTAGCAGTAGTACCTCTGTTTTCTCTGGATTCAATTTGAGTTTGTTTTCCCTCATCCATCCCATTACCAACTCTAGGCAGGCATCCAGAGGAGAGATGCCATCCTTAGTCACTGCAGCAGTTGGAGACATAGAGAAATAGATTTGAACCTTAAAGCATGGTAATCACAACTATGGCTTGTTTAAACAAGCTTTCATAAACCATGATATGAAGTTGGCTTGTTTTAGTAAAGTATAGTTAAAACTGATTACAGTTTTCACAGATTTGGTTGCTTAACTGTGATTAGTTAAAACCAGAAATGAAATGTTCTGATCTTCTGTCATTACTTGAGGGCTGTTGAGAAGAACAGTAGACCACAGTTTAGCATTACATCTGAATTCAATCAGTGGCTCATGTAATACATAGTTTATCACACCTAAAAATGAGTCAAAATGAAACTTTTACTTGCATTCTCATTACAGATGGATTGATAAAGGAAGCCATAACCCAGAGTTGCTAGACCTGAGCAGAGCTGTTGGTGACTGGGGCTCATTGAGGTCTCTCATTCATAGGGTTGCACTCTAAGTCAAAGTTGTCTTGATATGACAACTTGATATGAAATCACCACCAACACCAAAAATATGTAGGAGTGCTGTGGAAGCACGCTCACCACATTTTACTTGTATGTACAGTGGTTCATCTGTTGGGGAAAAACATATTCTCAGGGATTGTGAGGTTATGAAGGTCTTCGAGAATGTTTTTCAGTTTTAAAAACCATTTAAAGGCGTATGGTTTAGTAATTAACTGACTTAATGTCACAACAAGCAAATAATACCTGACATCTGTACTGCTGCAATCACTTATCCTGAGCTTGTCCAAAGTAGAAAAGGAGCTTAGAGAAGAAAATGTTCTCAGTGCATCAGAAAGCTTTGTGTTCATAATGATGGAACTGGTACCTGCCTTTAAACTTCATACATGTCTTATATGTATTTAGCTTTTTAGTGCTAAAGAACAGATTATGAAAAGTGTATAAAGAGTAGAATGTGTGCCTCTAGGCACCTGCTATATATTTGTAGTGCACTACTAATATAAAATTGCTCATTCTTAAAATTTTATGGCACTGGTTTATTGATATCCATTGAGCCTACTTGCAGTAAGACATTTTGAGATTTATTTCAGAAATGTTCTTAGTATGCAGTGATAATTAATGTGTCTTATCTTTGTGGGGACATCAACATATTTGCACTGTAAGCCTTGCTTTGTGACATTCCACAGTAATGCCAGTTGGGATTGATATTAGGATGGGAATAGAGATTTTTTTACTGACTTCAGAATAAGAGTCATTCTGGATGAGAAATAGAGTTGATCAAAAACCAATTGCAGGGGCTAGGGCATGAGCCATATCTGAAATATTGTCTGAATATGACTTAAGATAGAGCCCTCAACAAAATAATGGTCTAGGCGTATTATATAGGGCAAGACTTTTATATCATCTAAAGAACCCTTTCCCCAGTTTTGAAATATGGGACTATAATTCCTGTCCCAGAACCTCTGTGGTTCTGCATTTGGAGGATACTGAATTGTGGAAGTTCATGGGGAGATTACTTGTTCACGAAAGGGAAACTAACTGCCAGTACAGACTGGCAAAAAGAGCCGGCTTCCCAGTGGCTTGGGGGTGTAGTGCATGCATGACGCATGCACTCCCCAAGATCCCAGGAACACACTGTGAACACATGGTGGTGATATTTTGGCAGTGTGCTGTTTAGACACTCCATGCCACCGGAACATGGAAAAAACGTGCTGGTAAAGGTACCTTTTTCCAGGTGCAGAAAGGAACAGCTTTCTGCCACTTCTTCTTGCACTGGGAAAATACCGAATTGGGGCCATGACTTAAGGTCACCACGGCCCCGATCTGGCACTCAAAGGAGCGGCCAGAAGCCACTCCTTTGGGGCAGTCTGTTTCTCCCCTAAGACTGGAATTTGCATCATGCATGTATTCTGAAGAAAATTATTTGTTTAAATTTGTTTAAACAGGGCAGCTATGTTAGCATCAAACTATATACGATTATGGCAGTCACGTTTTTAATGCATTTCACTAGGCCGGTTGTGCCTGGAGAGAGGGAGGGACAAGGTCTTAACATCTAAAGGAATGTGCCATTTGTAGGAGCGGAATATTCATTTTTCCCACCTTACCTCTTCTCAGTCTACTTCTTATTCACTTTTACCTATCTGAGCTGGGTCTGATGCCTGAATGATAACCAGCTGGCATAAAAGTACCTGGAGTGATGAAGTGTAAGAAGTGAGGAAACACCACCTTACCCCCATGGCTCCCTTCTGTTAAAAAAAAAGATACTGACACACCTTTGTCTCTGAAGTGGGACTACTGTAAAATGTGATTCAATAAATGTAACTACTGCTATTCAGTGTAGTTTAACCACTTCTTTCTATCCCTAGTTTCATGGTCAAATTTTCAGGGGGAAAATTTCAGACTCTTCTGAGGCAAACATCAAGGAAACATCAAAGACATAGCCATATTAGTCTAGAAAATCAGTAGGCAAAATATCTTGTAGCACCTTTGAGACTAACTGAAAGAAAGAACTTGATAGCATGAGCTTTTGTAGTTTTGAGTCTGCTTCCTCAAATGCATGGGATGGAGGAGAGCGTCCAAGGACAGTGCTAGGCAGTTTGTATGGTTTTTGCTCTCAGTTGAGATCCCGTTGGGGTCAGTTGAATGGGAAAATAGCTTGTGGTTGCTCTAGACCTAGTTTCCTCATTGGCAGTGACTAGAGAATTTGGCAGGAAATGACAGATTATAAGAATCAGACAGGTATACAGTGGAGCCCCGTTATCCACAGGCTTGCCCTCTGCGGACTTAAGCATCCATGGATGGCGAGCCCCATTGTCTCCAGTGAAACAGCCCTCACTGTGTCCCCAATAGCGGCACATGTATGCGGCAACACTAACATTAGGAACAACAGGACGTCAGGTAAGACCTCATTGATTGGGGACAAGGGGACTTACCTGAAGTCCTGTTGTCCCTAATGGCAGTGCAGCTGCATACATGCGTTGCCATTGGGGGCAACGGGACTTGAGGTCTTGCAGTTTTTGGTATATGCATGAAGGGGAAGGGGTCCAGAACAGATCCCCCACAGATACTGAGGTCCCACTGTACTGGAAGCAGAAGACATGGAATGTCTAGAAAGCTGAAAGGGAAGGGTTATGTTAAGCTTGAGAAGTGGTGAGTTACTAAATGCAAGGAACTATTACGGCATAGTCGATAATGGGCCCTTGGTATCAGCTGGGTTTGATTCCAGGACCTCCCATGGATAACAAAATCCATGGATGCTCAAATCCCATTAAATACATTGGTATAGCAAAATGGTGTCCCTTATATAAAACAGCAAAATCAAGGCTTGCTATTTGGTATTTGTATGTTTTAAAAATATTTTCAAATCGTGGATGCTTGAATCCGTGGATAAAAAATCGGTGGATACAGAAGGTTGGCTGTAGTTGAATGTGTTCAAGGGACACCTAGATGCAACTAACAAATCTACAGTGCTATAAAAATAAGGTATAATAATAATAATAATAAACTATTAACGGAAGGCTTTTTACAAACTGTTTGGATCTTTCAGCCTTTGTTACAGTATATTTGGGAGAGTAAAATGAACACTTTACCGAAGTGTTACTTTGCATAGAATGAACTTTCAAACTGACTTCATACTGTATTTTAAGAAGCCAACATTTGATACAGGTATTACCTGTAGTAGGGATTACAACAGAGCGAGCATGGTTTAATGGTTGGACTAAGACTCCAGATCAGAGTTTGCATTTCTGCTCAGCCATGGAATCACACTGGTGATCATGGGCAAGTAATACTCTCTTAGTCTTAGAGGAAGAGAAGGGTGAACCACTCCTGAACAGATGTTGTCTAGCAAACCTTGTGAAAGGTGAACTGCTTAGATTAGCATACATCGTAAACAACTTGAAGGCATACAACAATCAGAGTGATTATATAAATGAGCATTTTAAAAATCTGCAAGCTTTCATTGCCATATTTACAATGAGATATAATATGCAAACAAGGTATAGTAGTGTCCTTTTCCGTTGGTTGAAGAGCATTAATGAGTGCTCCTTTTCTAATCTGCATTAGTTCCCACTCCCAGCTCTTACTTGCATGAATGGTGCAAGCTTTAGAAGGCTCAAGCTTTTCTTGATGCAGCTGGATTAACATCTGTTCAGGGTCTCTCTGTGTTGGCAAATCATGTGAATCAGGCTGTAATTTATGGCAGACTGCCCTTGAACATTCCAGTTACATAAAAAAGAACCTTGTTACTGGAACCTTTTACACACTAGCATTCTTTCATTTTTCAGTCAACATCAGAGGGTCATCTGAGGCCATCCCAACCCTGGAAAGAAATTAACTTGATAGCTATTCTTGGACACTAAGGTTCACATGAAGTTTGCTTCCTAAGTATTGCTTTGGCAATATATGTAGTATATTTATTTACCTTTGAGAAAATTATTTGGAAATTCCTTATTTATTTAAAAATTAGTTGTATGGATTACTACAAACTCCTTAAGTGAACTTGAGCATTAGAGATAAGTGCACATATATGCCTGCTGACAGAGGTTAATGAAAGTTTGGATATTAACATGATAGTGTTAGTTTTATAAATGCCCAGAACATAAGTATTATTTTCATGGTAAGTGTTTGGAGGTTTATAGTGTGACATGTAATCTTTAATTTGCAGCCTTATTTACTGTCTTCTCATATCTCAGTGGAAAAACATATTTGGGCAATTGTATAGTGTAATTTGTTAACTGCAACATTTATTACCATTCAAATAAACAGATGTCATTTGAGGACTGGTTTATTCTGATGGCATTTTGAAAGATAAATAATAATTAATCATGTTAAGATACTAAACAATTACAGTAGAGCATATTAGGCTTAATGTCAAATTTATGTTGCACACTTAAAATATTGCTCGACAGCATCACACAACAGTATTCTTAATTATCATATTGTCTTTGTCCTGTGAAGTGAGATACTGGTTAGAATCATAAGAGTCATAGAGATTGCATCATTAATCTGGCCTTGGTCAAGAGAACACTCCAGGGACGTTCCATAACCAATGTCCTCCTACCTCATTGTAGAACTGGGCAGATCAAATCAAAAGACAGGAGATTTTGGGACATATAGTTTACAGTTCCATAGGCTGGAAAGCAAATGCTAACAGGGTAGGTGAATGGATGACAGTACTGAGGAATCAATCTACTGGTTCATAAATAGCCATTTATGATTAAAGCTCATTGGAGCAAATGTTCAAACTCTTCACTTCTGCAACCTGTAAACTGGCATTACATTATGTTAGGCGCAGGCCAGCATCCTTACATAACTTTGACTTTCTTCAAACAAAAGATACTAATTTCTAAAATCAATGTATATATTAAATCAATTAGAAGAGGACCTGTTTTTCCACAGACCTAAGAGAACTGCGGATATAGCAAATCTATGTCTGCTCTCACCCACTGCCATTTCCTCAGAATGCCTCTTTCCTCCCCTCGTGTGAGGTGAGATGAACCATCTTTGAAACTTCTGCTCAAGCTGAGAGGGATCAGGAAGGATATCTGATATTAGATCTTCCCTATTAAATTTGGAATTTTGTTGGCTTCCTTGGAGAGGGATTTCCTCTCATTTCTGAGGTTTTTGTAGTCCATAATCTGGCAATTTAAACTGATTTTTCCTGTTTGGCTTCAACAGGGGATGCTGGTTAATATAAAAGAGGATAGCACCAAAGCTGGTGCACACATGGAATGCAATCTTTGTTCATGGTTTCAAAAACCTTGGTTTATAAAGACTGAAATGAAAATATGAAGCAGGCCTCTTGTTTTGGTTTTGGAGGCCCAGGAGACTATTTACACAACCAAACATTTTATATTGCTGCAGAGTAGTAAGAAGTAACAGTTTGTTTTAGTGTTGGCACAATCATGAACCTTATTAAATTACCAACATGATTTGATTGTGGTTCTGAGGTCTTCGTTGAATGAGGAAAGGGGAAAACGGGATTTCATACGCTGTGTTTCCATCCATTGAATTTCTTGCTTCATCAATGGAAGAAATTTCATCAGTTCCACTGTTACTCCACTTGATGAAATTGACATTATGCAGTAATTTGCACTATAACTTTTAAAGCTATTTAACCCCTCATTTCACAAATAAATTATATGATGTCTGATGGTTGCATTGAAAGTATTGTTCTTTTTAAATATTAATTCTTCAAAGATAATTGCATCTGTAATGACAGGGATTAAATTTTAATTAAATATAGCTGTAAATAAATCATAATATAGAAACTTTGAAACATAAAATTCCTGAATCCGGGACTTACCTTGATCTAATGTGGTATAGCTAAAATCAAACCTTATGAAGATAAAAGTAAATATTTAAAAAGTGGTCAGATGCTGCTGAACATGTCTATATTAGGTACGCCATGACTATAGAATTATGGTCAGGCTAGATAGTTTAGAATGTCAATAGGTATACATGTTGTACTTGGCTTTCTTAGTGTGTGGTCTTACTATCAAATATGTCTAGTTTCAAAAACTAACAACATGGTTACAGGCAAAAACTAAGAGCAGAGGATGTGGACAGGATCCTTGGAGAGATGAAAGCCATCATGTGTACTAGACCCTTGTCCTTCCTTGTGCATTAAACATGTTGGAAAGGGATTGAGTGAAGAAGGTTGTAAGTGCCTCCTAACAACAAGGACACAGTTAGGCCTTTGTTGAAAAAGCTGTTCCTGAATCCCTCTGTAATGGATAGTTATGGGCCATTGTCTAACATATAATTCTGGGGTATGGAGTGTATGGTGACTTCACATCTCCAGGGGTTCCTGTTTGAAGTGGATTGTCTAGATGTATTTTAGTCTGGTTTTAGGCCTGGAAAAGAGATAGCTTTGGTTACCTTGAATGACCTATGCCAGGAATTGGACAGGAAGTCTATGGTTCAAAACATACTGCAGAAATAATCTAGTTTGAGATCAGTTTAACTATCCTGGCTCAATGTTAGGGAATTCTGGGAACTGTAGTTTTGTGTGACATTTCACCACCTCTGTCAGTGAGCTCTGGTGCCACAATAAACTACAATGCCCAGGATCCCCTGGCACTGAGCTGGGGCAGTTAAAGCAGACTCAAACTGGATTATTTCTGCAGTGTGTTTTGGATTTACGTCCGTGTTGGTTCTGCTGGATTTCTCGGTGGTACAATCAACCATGGTTTTTAGAGTATTTCAGGATAAGGGTCAAACTGTACTCCCTTCCACCTCAGTCCAAGGAGACTGTCTTGGACCTAAATCAGTGTCTGTCATGAGTAATGGACTGGATGCGGGCAGGTAAATTGAAACTTAACCCAGAAAAGATAAGTGCTCCTGGTCAGTTGAAAGGCAGATCAGGAAATAGGGATTCAGCCTGTGTTAGATGGATGCTCAGTTAAAAGAGCTTCAACCAGAGTACAGTATTAGCTAGGGTGGGTTATAGGAACCATACTTCTACAACAGCTCTATTGGCTGTCAGTTTGTTTCTGGGCACAATTCAAAGTACTGGTTATGAATTATAAATCAGGAAAGGTCGTTTCCCCCACACACGTTTCCCCCACAGCTATGATTGGTGGGGATGTGAGAAAGGGCCTCCTCAGTGCCTGATCCTAGACTCTAGAACTACCTTTCCAGAATGGCTCCCTCTCTGCTGTCATTCCATTGGCAGTCCAACAAGCTTTTAAATGAAACGTTTTAAAAGAATGGGGCTGAATGTGCTGTAATGTTTTAAAATGAACTGTTTTAATTGCTTTTTATCTTTTAGTGGTACTTTTAAATATAGTTTTAAATTATTTGAATATTGTCAATAGATTACTTCCAGTTTAGTGTTTGCTTTTTTGTATGTTTTTAGCTCTTTTGTTTTTTAAATTGTAAGTGGCTTTGAGTTCCAATTTTGGGAGAAGGGCAAAATATAAACATTATAATGTTAGGAATGGAAATAACAGTAGTTCAGTTTTGCTTACTCTTGAATAGGGTTGCCATAACCCGGCTGCAACCGGGTTTTTCCCGGTTTTGGCGGCACCTGCCCACTCCCGGCACGGGTGCTATCCAAAAACCGGGTAAAGCCCGGTTGCAGCGGGGTTGTGGAACAACCCGGGGGACTTCGCTGCCCTACTCCTCCTCCACCGTGCATGGCCGCGCGGAGGAAGAGGAGGGCAGCGAGGCCTGGGGCGGAGGAGGCTGCAGGGAGGTGGCGCCTCCTGCGCGCAGCCGCACCAACCTCCCCTCCTCCCTGCAGCCTCCTCCCTCCTTCCTGGCCTCCGTGGAGGCCAGGAAGGAGGCGAGGCCCCGGCGATCATCGGCAGCCCTGGCCCTTCCTCCGCGGCCTCTGCGGAGGCCGGGGAAGGAAGGGAGGCCCCGGCAATCGCCTGTGGCCTGGCCCTTCCTCCGCGGCCTCTGCGGAGGCCGGGGAAGGAAGGGAGGCCTCGGCGATCGCCCGCGGCCTGGCCCTTCCTCCGCGGCCTCTGCGGAGGCCGGGGAAGGAAGGGAGGCCCCGGAGATCGCCTACATTTGAAAATTTTGTCCTACATTTTTCCCGTTTTGGAGGTCCGGAGTTATGACAACCCTACTCTTGAATCTCCTGTCATGGCATTAAGACAACAGGCTACTTTAAACGGTTGGTTATCTAATAAGTAAACCCCTTGGGGTTTTTTAAAGTTTAATATATGCAACAAGAGGTTTTCAAAAACAAATGTATTTTTTCTTCATTCCACCTTATAGGACAATTAATATAAAATAGTTCAGTACAGGATTTTTGAATTTTGTTTAAGCAAGTTAGGTACAAACTGAAGTAAATATATTTACATGACGCGTGAAATTGTTTGGATAGCCCTTGCGATCTCTTCAACTCTATGATTCTATGATATTTAATATATTGCTACTATAATTTATAACCATTTGTTGTTGTGTGTTATCAAGTTGTTTCTGACTTATGGTGACCCTAAAGGGATCCTATTACAGGGTTTTCTTGGCAGGTTTCTTCAGAGAGTGTTTGCCGTTTCCATCCTCTGAGACTGAGAATGTGGGGCTTGCCCAAGGTCATAGTATTGTATAATATTTATAATATTAGCCTTTCTGTTCTGTTTCATTCTAGATTCAGGCTTGGGTTTCAGATTATTCACTCTCTGGGATGACCTCTGTCAAGAGAAAGACAGAAAGTAGTATGATTCTGTTAATTGTCTTGGATGTCTGAACTGTTTTCAGTTATATTGACCATGGCCTTTTGAATCTGGAGGTACTGGTTTGCCATCGTGCTATTGCTGCGTGGGGCAGTTTTGCTTGAGTCTTGCGAACTGTGTTTGATTGTCCCACTTAATTCTGTTTTATCTTCTCCCATTGCTGTTTGACAGCCACTCAAATTGCTGGGTAAGGTAATCCGAGATTTTGCTTGAACTGTCAGCAATAAGGAATTGAAACTCATCTTTGGAGTTTATCACACTGGGGCTAATTTTGGCAATAAAGAGAGATTAAAACACATTTAAAGCATCCTGAAAATAAAGCGTAAATGGCAAGTAATTGCATGAATGATTATCACATGCAATTGTGAAAATAAAGTTATACCAAACATGCATTGCCGCTGAAATACAGAAAGTAAAAAGATGTGCATTAATGCTTCTTTGTGATCACTTTAATGGCGGGTTTGGTGTGACATCGTGTGAAATCGTTTCACATAATTACATGATTTTCCTGGGGTATTCATGGGATAAACTCCTGATCTCCTTTGTGTGATGAACTCCTTTGTCTTTCCTGTTTTTCTTAAATTCAAGAGAGGTGATAAGCATTCTGAATCTGTGCCTGAGTTTAGTAGTGGACTAGAAAAGGACCAGTAAGCTGGGGGCAAACAAGACAAGATGGAGGAATCAGTAATGAGCAGTTCATTTATGCATTTGAGTATAGCTCAGCCTCTTTTGGATGGATAGTCATCTTCTGAAGACTGGGTTTACAGTTCTGTTGCACATGAGTTGCTCATGATTCCAACATTGTCACTGGAACTGGCATGAGATCTCCATCTCTTTCTTCTGCCTTCTACCTTTTCTAGTATTGTCTTTTTAATGATTCATGCCTTCTCATAATGTGGCTAAAGTACAACAGCCTGAATTTAGTCATTCTGGCTTCCAGGGAGAGTTCATACTTGATCTGTTCTGGAACCTAGTTGCTTGTCGTCTTGGCCATCCAAGGAATCCTCAGCACTCTTCTCTAGCACCACATCTCAAATGAATTCATTTTCTTCTTGTCTGCCTTCTTCACTGTCCATCTCTCACATCCATACACTGTGATGGGGAATACAATGGTTTAAGATCCTTGCTTTAGTGTTTAGAGTTATATTTTTGTTCTTTGGATTTTATGTAGTTCTTTCACAGCTGCAATTCCCAATGCTAACCTTCTTCTAATTTCTTGACTGCCGTCTCCATTCTCATTAATCTTTGATGTATTAATGTATGGGAACTTGTTTACTATTTCAATTTTTTTTGTTATCTAGGATGAGTTCTTGTAGATCTTCTGTAGTCATTATTTTTGTTTTATTGATGTTCAGCATCAAGCCTACTTTGGCACTTTCCTCCCTGACTCTTCAATAATTATGCCAGCTCTTTGTTGGTTTCTTCTAATAGTATTGTGTCATTGGCATCCCTTAGGGTTTAGGCTGTTAGAGCTCCTACATCCGATCTTCACTTCTCCTACCTCTGAGTCTAATCCTGTTCTGCATATGATATTTTCTGCATACAGGTTGAATAATAGTATGCATACTTGTCTGACCTCTTTTCTGATTGTGAAACATACTGTTACTTCATCCTCAGTTCAGTTTGTATGTGGGATGACTTTTGAAAACAGTTTAGAAACTTAATCCAGAAGAGGATGACAAGGCTGTTCAATGGGCATATGTGATCTGAATGTATTATAACAATGTTCTGTTAGTTACAGTCTTAGCTTCTGTTGCATTTCTTGTCCAAATTCAAAGGGCTGGTTCCAAGCCATTTTGGATTTTAATGATTGTCTTGTGGATTGCTTACTCTCTTATTTACCTACTTGGATTTTGAGACCACTGTGAGAGGCCTTTCCTTTGTGCTGCTGCCAAGTGAGATCCAGCAAGTGGATATTAGTAGGAGGATCATCTCTGTAACAGTACCCAAATTGTAGAATGCTCTTCCATACAAGAGTAATACTTTTTTTTACTTGCTGCCAAGTGAAGGCTTAGAAGGTTCTCCCAGGTTTTTTAAGAGACATTTTTCTGGGGGGAGAGGGACTTCTAATGATTTCAATATTTTCTGACTTTAAAGTTTTTACCAATTTCTGTTGATTTTTACTGTGCCATATTTATATTGCAATTATAAATAAATTAGCACTTTATGAGGGGCAAAAATACATGTGCCATCCCACTTGGGCCCGGTTCAGACAGGCCCTTTAGCATGTACTGGCAAAATGCTAGGGTTGCCTCAGGATGCCATTTCTAAACGCCCTGCAACCCTAGCATGTCACCAGGACATCATCGCTGTGCGCGCCGTATACACGGCGTGAATAGCTGTGACATCTCTGCTGCACGCCGTCCAGATGGACCTGCGCAGCAGCAACGTGTTCATGCCGCCACCAGCAATTCGCGGCGAGGCTAAAAGCCGCTTTTCAATGCTCCTTTGTTTTCTGCATAGCCACGCTGCACAATTTGGTTGCTGCAGTGTGGCTATGCGGAAAAGAGAGGCAGCTCCTGGCCGCCTCTTTCTGGTGGTCTCTACCCCGCCAGTGTTACCTTTTTTCAAAAGCAAAACAGAAAATAGGAAAAAGGAAATGAGGCACAAGAGGATGGTTAAAGTCAGCGTGAGCCAGTTTGCTGTAGTGCTTTGAGCATTGGACTAGGACTCTGGAGACCAGGGTTCGAATCCCTGCTTAGGCATAGAAACCCACTGAGTGACCTTGGGCAAGTAACATTCTGTCAGAGGAAGGCAAACCTCCTTTGAACAAATCTTGCTAAGAAAACCTCTCAATAGGTTTGCCTTAGGTTTGCCTAAGTTGAAAATGGCTTGAAGGCAGACAACAGCAACCAAGTGTTATAGTCTTGCTATATATCGTTTTAAGAGTTTCCTAAGGCAAAGGTTTTGGACATTGAGCTCCACTGACTCCCTTGTTCTATCACTTTGTCGTTATCTCTGCAACGAAATCACACTCCAATATAGTTGCTGTGAAAACTGATTCAGAAACTGACACTCATAAATATTTTAAAAGACCTATCACCTTATATGCATTTCTTTCAGAGCTGGAGCTGCAGTGAAATGGGAAATGGGTTTAAAGCTTATGCAATATGTTGCTCTATTAAAATCTTAATGTGTTTCAATAGCACAATATATAATGGTTGTGGCTTGAAAGCATATGGATGAAGAATGGGCAGTGGCCTTCAAAGGTTTAAAACAGGGGTGGGAATTGGGTTGGCCCTCTTTTGTTGTTGAAGTGCGGGCCTCAATATTGCTTATTATTTGTTAAAATAGTTAAGGCTGCTGGGAGTTGCACTTTAATTATGCCTGGAGGACCTCAGAATTCCCATTCCTGGTATTTATCAGAATATGCTCTTAGATTTTTCTTTTAATTCTGAAAGTGGAATGTATGCAACAGTAAATAGATAAAAGGTGTTTTCAAAGGCATATGATAGAATATTTAAAAGGAAATTTAGGGGCGGCTCCGTGCTGCCCATTTCCTCACCAGATCAGGGCCACAGCAACCGCATGCTGCAGCCCCTATCTAGCCTTTCCGTGGTGCAAAAAGAAGCCATGAAAAATGGCTCCTTTTTGTGCTGTGGAAAGGGTGCCTTAGCTATCATGTCAGCAACTTTTCAGCACTTCTTTGGCACATCACATTTAAACACTGTGCCAACAGAGCACCACGACATCCTCACCATGCGATTGGGCATTTGGCATGACGCTAGCATGGGAGTGACTGGCGTGCATATGCCATGTCCCCACGCTGCCCCCACGCCGGCGTATAACACCCGTCTGTACAGGCTCTTAGTTACCTTTGCTAATAATTCTCATTGCCCTATCCTCCCTCCCCCCATCAGATGTATGGCTAATACAATGTATTATTTGCTATGAATTTGCTCATTGAATTTGTTTAGTTTCCCCAAGCTACATTTTAGGTGTGGTACATATTAACAAGACAAGAGTTAAGAAAAAAGTAAAAGGCTTAATTGTTTACTTGAAATGAGTATGGTTAAATCAGAGGTCAGCTTTTGGTACTGACAGTAGTGTACACTGAAAAAATTGAAGGTTTAATTTAAAACTGCAGTGTCACTATGTATTTATTACAGATGAATACAATTATAAGCCTAATTCTGTGCATCAGTTTTTTAAAGACCTAGTGCTTCCATTTAGGCATTTTGGCACTCTCTCCATGACTGTAAAAGAGTTTATCACAAATGTGTGCAGTATTTGATTCACACTGTTTCTGTTTCTGAAGTATTCTGACAGTTGAAAGCATCCAAATGTAGGCTGGCTTTCCAAGAATGTGGTAAGAGTACAGGTCCGTTTAGGTGAATTTTGCATAGGAAAAATAAAGAGCAAGCCTGAGTGTCCCTCTTTCTTACTTGATTTGCTACAGAAGAAGGCAGGTCTTACTTTACAGACGAGACAGATCACTTTCAAGTAAATATAGTCCATTCATTTGCTTCTCTGTGTAGTGGGGAATTAGGAACAGCAGGGCCAGAGACCAGGTTTGTAAAGGCTAACCAAACTCTGTTTTGGTTTGTACTGTCATTCTGGTGGAATCCTTATGAGGGCAATCCTCTGTTAGTACAGAGGTAAGTCCTAATATTTCAGTGGGATAGAATTCTTGATAAATATGGATAGGATTACAGCCTAAGACAATTCCCAAGTCTCCCTTATAGAATATTTCAAAGGAAATAATTTCCTTTGAGTAGAAACATGGGATTTAGTTTTTCAAATATTGGAACTAAAAGTTATATCTATGGAGATGGTGTTACCTTTTAAAAGGTCTGTAAAATACTTGATTTTGTGAGTACTGTCCTTCATTTATCATTAAGGTATCTGAAACAAGACTGAATTCTTAAAACTGTGACTGTTTGGGTGCAAACTAATTAGAATTGAATAGTATAGTCACGTTCATCTTCATAGGAGAATTAGGCTACACCTCCCCTTCTGAGTGAAGGAGGCTTAAATGTTGAGCTATGGTTGGAAGGTGCCATTTCAGTATAGTCTAAAACTTCTATTTGTAGTTTAACATCTGGCTTCCTGCGACAAAGAGTAATATAAACTTAGCCAATTAGTTTTCAAAAGCTACTCTTCTTGACCAGCTGCATTCTGTTCAAATTAGCCACAACTATCAATGTCATCTTAGGTTTCCGCTGCAAAAAATAACGCCCTAGACAGAAACGTTTTTTGTCCAGCTTTGTTTTTGTGTGTGTTTATTTTTATGGAGGCATGTTGTTGTGCTTTGTCATGCAGTAAATGTTTTATTAGTATTCTGTGAGGGTACAGAATGCATAAAGGTAGCCCTGCCACATGAAGTGGTAGGTTTTCCATGTTGTAATTGAAGTTATACTTATAGCCACTGAAAATACAGAATTGCTCTGATGAACTCTGCGCCTAGTTCTTACATATGGTTGCTTGTGTGAACCTGCACATGGTGTGGCTTTGTAGGCTTTAGGGGTGAGGAAAAGTGTTATGTGCACTACCTTGACTGCAATCCTATATTCAGGGAGTAAATCCCACAGTTCTCAGTAAAGGCCGTTGCGGAACAACAATGGTGTTCAAGAGATAAAACCACTGCTCTCTTTAAAAAAAATAATTGCTGTCCATCTGAAGTTTGCTAAAGATCATATAGATTCTGAAGACTTCTGGAATAATATTCTGTAGACAGATAAGCCAAAAGTAGAACATTTGGGCCTAAATGTCAAATAGTATGTTTGGCAAAAAAAACACTGTGTGTGAACTAAATAACATCCTAATTGTCAACAATGATGGTAGGAATGCCATATTTTGGGCCTGCTTTTCTGCCTCAGGACCTGAATAGTTCCCCTTCATTGACACATAAATGATTTCTGCAGTTTATATGATGACTTTAGTGAGGAATGTCATGGCAACTATCTGAGAGCTGAAGCCAGACAGAAAATGGGATATGCAGCACAACAATGATCCTAATCATATAAGCAAATATATCAAAGAATGGTTGTGAAACAAGGCATCCTGTATTTTAGAATGACCTAGGCAATGCCTGGACCTAAAGGCCTTCAAAATATTTTGGGAAAATGCAAAGTGGGTTGTTCATGCAGTGAAGCCCACAAATGTCATTGAGTTGAAGCAGTTCTGTGGGGAGGAATAGACCAAAATTCCTCAAACCGGTGTGAGAAACCTGTCAGCAGTTTTAGAAATAGTGTACTTGGAATCATTACTGCCCAGTGGGGTGCCACCAAGTACAGTACTGGATCTAAAAGATCACACACCTTTCCATACTTGACTATTGACTGTTGAAAGAACTGTGGATAAATAAAGATTGAAAATGCACCATGGTTGTATGTCATTTGTTTAAGCAGGTTATATAATAATAATAATAATAATAATAATAATAATAATAATAATAATAATAATAATAGTTGTTGTTGTTGTTGTTGTTGTTGTTGTTCTTTATCTAAAATTGTGAAATTAGATTAAAGTCTACTAACATTTTAGGTTGGAAATATATGACAAAGTTGAAGGGTTCACAGATTTGCCACTTGATAACTCAGGAGATTCAAATGGGTGCATTTGGTTGGCTTACTAACATAAGTGATATATCTTGCTCTCTGGATTGTTTCCATTGTACTGATAGCTCTGAGTTGTATAGAATTAAAAGAAATAGCCTATATAATTATGCTTGAAATTATGCTGTATAATTATGCCTGAAAGCACCAGATCTCATCTGGTTTTAGAAGTTAAGCAGGGTCAGTACTTGGATGGGGACCACCAACAAATATCAGGTGCTGTAGGCTAGAAAGGAACTATAAAACCATCTCTGAGTACTTCTTACCATAGAAAACCCTATGAAATTCCTGGGGTTTTCATAAGTCAAAAGCCACATACACACCAATGTGTTTGAGGAATTCCACAGCTTGCACCTTTGTGGATGTCTAGAGATGATGAGAGAGGATAATAATAATAATAAATATAAATAATAATAATAATAATTTTATTTATAGACCGCTATTCCAAATGATCATAGCGTGTACAGTAAATTGCAAAACAATACAAAAATGCAAGGCCTCTCTCCCCTCAAGATGGTGGTTGAGGAGGCTCTCGTTTCCTTCCGGCCAGGCCTCTCCCCCATAGATGGTGGTTGGAGGAGGGCTTGTCTTCCAGGCCGGCCTTCTCCCCCTCAAGATGGTGGTTGGAGGAGGGCTCTTTGTCTTCCAGGCCAGCCTCTCTCCCCCTCAAGATGGTGGTTGGAGGAGGTCTTTGTCTTCCAGGCCAGGCCTCTCTCCCCCTCAAGATGTGGTTGGAGGAGGGCTCTTGTTCTTCCAGGCCGGCCTCTCTCCCCCAAGATGGTGGTTGGAGAGGGCTCTTTGTCTTCCAGGCCAGGCCTCTCTCCCCTCAAGATGGTGGTTGGAGGAGGCGCTTTTGTCTTCCAGGCCGGCCTCTCTTCCACCTCAATTGGTGGAGGAGGGCTCTTTGTCTTCCAGGCCTGGCCTCTCTCCCCCTCAAGATGGTGGTTGGAAATAGGCAGAATGTCCAAAGGAAGTGACCTGCAGAAGGGGGTTCAGCACAGGGAAGGCTAACACAAGGAGCAAAAATTTCCCTAACATTTGTGGGCTCTGCTGTTTTGGATTTGCAAATTAACAGGTAACTGCACACATTTAAACTATTGCTAAGCAAGTCTTACATTTTTTTTCTGTTCTCTTTGTAGCACTCACACCTGTAAACATATGCTTGCTCTCTTGGAATCAGTGCATATTAAAGCAAATAGTTGCTTGTTAGGCTGGTATTTGTTTTTAAAGGTGTGGAGCGACATCCATTACAAGGGTCATGTCAGACTTGTAAAACAAGAATTGGAATCTGGAGGACAGAAATCTTAGTATTTGTCCTTTCAAAAACAAAACCACAATATATTGGGAAATTATATAATTCCATTTACTTGCTATCTCCATGTGTCAATATAATTAGAAATAATAGTTAATTACCCTCCAAAATCAGATGACTTTACCAGTATGTCCCATGACACCTTGTGTAAACTATACCAACCCTGAAGCCTAACTAAAAGGCTGTGGAACAACATATGCAGGAGATTATGTCACAAGCAACTCAGGGTGAAAAATGCCCTTTCAGTATACACTGCTACCTCGGGTTACGAAATTAATTCGTTCCGCCATTCCCTTCGTAACCCGAAAATTTCGCAACCCGAAAAGGCTTTCCGTTAGCGCTGGAAAGCCTATAGCCGCGCTTCGCATTTGAATTTCGCGCCGAAATGAATTTCGTAACCCGAAAAATAGTTCGTAACCCGGAACAGTTTTTTCCAATCCAACTTTTTCGTATCCCGGAAATTTCGTAACGCGATCATTTCGTATCCCGAGGCACCAGTGTATACCGGTTCAGGCTCCCTTATCTGGGATACCAAAATCCAAAATGTTCCAAAAACTAAAATTTTCTTCATGGGTTCACTGAGATAGTGACACTTTGTTTTCTGATGGTTCAGAGTACATAAACTTGTTTCATGTACACAATTGGTAAAAAATATTGTCTAAAATTACTTTCAAGTTGTGTGTATCAAGTGTATATAAAACATAAACAAATTTTGTGTTTAGACTTGGGTGCCATCTCCAAGATATCATATTGTAAAAATATATGCAAATACAGGTATTCCAAAATTCCAAAACTTGAAGCACTTCTGGTCCCAAGCATTCTGAATAAGGGAAATTCAACCTCTAATGGTTTGGCGCTTTTTTCTTTTTGCCTTTTTTTGGAGGGGGAGTAGAGGTTTGCGTCGTCTCGTTCACCCAGATGGTATTGATATTATTTAAGATCGCATTGTTTGAAAATGTTAGTTTTGAATACAGTTTATATAAGGCCAGTTGAGTATTAGGTGTTTTGCCATAGTAAAGTAACTGTGAAATGTTGGCCTGGCCTCCTGTCTAATGAGTGGACTGTGATTGCAGAGCTATTTTGTTTTACTTTACTTGGATACTTTTGAGACCCTAAACAACCTCTTGAATCTGTTCAGGCATCAGTTTTGTGTTCTGATTACAGTACTAGCATTTGGCTTCATGCTTCAAGGTTTGTCCTTTAAGTCTTCTTCTTATATCGACTTTCAGAATATATTCTTACACCATTGAGAATATTCTTGAAAATTTTTCTTCCCACAGTAGGAAGGTAATGTTTAGGTCCTGACTTGACCTGTCATTAAGTCCAGGTACTGCATGGCTATCAGCATATTAATAGAACAGTTTTTCTTGCTAGTAGATAGGCAAACTTCCAGCATCTTAAATTTGAATTTTTAGTTGCCATGTTGTTACCAGTAAAAGAACTCTGATCTGAAAATGGAGGCTTGCATTGCTCAATTTTATTAGGAGATCTTGTTATCTATAACATCGTGTTTAGCCTGTTTGGTTTATTATACTTAGGATATTATACTTACAAATCATTCAAGGAGACAAAAAAACTTAAGTTAGCTAAACCATTCTTGCTTTCTTTTTCCTTTTTCTCTGAACTCTAAAACAGATTTAAATAATAAAGCTGAGCATGTGGTCATGGAGCTGTAGCATTATCTTTATTTTCTCCTCCCCAGATTAGGTTCAGATTCTTGATGAGGATTTCTCTTTAAACCACAGAACAGTTCATTGTTCGTAGTTGGTATCTTCTTGCTATTTCTTTTTTGTTTCTTTCAAAAGAAACGTTAATTTGGTTTGTAACTATGAAAAGCAGGTGTAGATATCAGTGCTTACTAACTATCATGCCCAGTATGCTATATTTTAAGCCCAGATAACTAATCTAAAAACAAGCAAGCACAGCAGTTTTTCCTTTATGTTTTGAAAATATCCACATGAGATGGTGCTGCCGGTCTGATCAGCAGCTAGAATGTGGACCTCCTTGGCAGTTTTTATGTTCCTGAACATATTTGCTTTGTTCTCTTTGTTGTTTTGTCTCCCCCCCTCCTCCCCCAGTCTCATGCTTCTGTTCATTGCTTTTCTTGAGCCTCTTGCCTGGTCCAAATTTTAGAGATTTGTCTGCCTTGTTTTTTTCTAATCAGAATGCAGCCTATTGTGGTGACTAATTCCTTACTATTTTCACTTGCCTGTATGACTTTTGTTGGGAAAAGATACAATATCCATGGAGCTCTACCACCTTTAAATTGTCAAGAGTTGAATTCTTTCCCCACCCCATGATTTTTTAAAATATTGAGTAGAAACACTGACATATGTTGGACACTTTCAGAACCCAAGAGTTTGATGTATATGTATAGTGTATTGTAGTGAATGTAAGAATTGACATGTGTTAGGAAGCAAAATGGCCAATCGAAGGGGAAGACCAAGATGGTGCCAGTGTCTGCCCTACCCCGAGATCTAGTATGGCACTAGGGAGTATATATCTTAAGAATGTCAAGTCAAAAAGCTAAATTATCTGCCATTTTGTTATCTGTATTACAGTATCCTAACAGACACCTGTGTGGCTTACGTTGTAAATGATTTCTGTGATTGCTGCTCAGAGAAACTACCGTAATGTGAATTAAACTAAAGGTTACTTGAACAGCTGTTGTTTGGGAAAGAATCTGAAATGCTCTTTTAATGACTGTATTGTCATGTTTGTTCAAAAGGCACAGCTTTCAGAGGTCAGGCTAGCAAGGTGGCACTGACAGTGCATATTTGTTTTCAGTGCTGAAAATCTTGCCTAGTCATTATTTGTTCATTAACCCAAAGCTGTTACTAAATGTGAATGGCTTTTACATTGCACATGTATTAGATTATTAACTAGCTTTGAGCAATCTGATAAATTAATTGAGTTATATGAAAGTGACGTGTTCAGTAGCAGATGTTGAAAAAGCAAGAAATAGAGAGTCAATCCTGTTCTGTATTGCAAAACTAAATATAGCAATAGAGCAGAACAAACAAGGTTCACTATACAGATAGACTCTCCCTTATCTGAAATGCTTGGGAGCAGAAACAGTTTGGATTTCATATTTTTTTTCAGATTTTGGAATATTTGTATAAACACAATGAGATATCTTGGAGATGAGACATGAAGTTTATCTATGTTTTGTATCCTCCTTATACATATAGCCTGAAAGTAATTTTATGCATAATATTTTACTAATTTTGTGCATGAAGCAAAGTTAGTGAACACTGAACCAACAGAAAGCAAAGTTGTTACTGTTTCAGCCAACCATCTGGATACTTGTTTTTTAGATTTCAGGAATCCAGATAAGAGATACTCAGCCTGTACAGTATTTCTTACAAGTATCTATGGATAGGAGTTTTATTAAACAAATCTTTTTTTAATGGTTATGACATTGCAGGATAATTACTAATGAGTAAACTGGCAAAGACATTTTTTATTTCAGAAAAGTAAATTTACTAACTATGAAAAAATGAAGCATTTGTAGAATTTGCTTAGTATTAGAAAATACCTTTTTTGGGGGGGGGAACTTAAAATAATGATCATAACAATTTCTTACGTTTGCATGACAATTGAAGAAGACAGAAGGCCTTGGACTTCTGAAATTTGTATATATTTATCGAATTTATATCTCACCTTTCTCCCAAGATGGGATTCAAGCTAGCTATTTAAATTTAATCAAGTAACATTGGCATGAGGAATTAAATAAGTAACACATGTGATTTTGATGACTGTAGGGTGTCTACTGTGTTTTACTTCCATAATTGTGACGAGAAATGTATTCATTGATTGAATGGTTTTAATGTGGGAACCAGGAAAAGATAGTGCTATGCCTTTGAAACATGTATGTGTGCAGCTTAAGTAAGTAGCATGGTAAGTCTGATCAAGAGGACTTTAAACTAAATCCTGGGGATTGTGGGTTGGAGATGATAGCTCAAAGACCAGCTCTAAGCAGGCTCTAAACACAAGGATGTTGTGGAGAGGTGAGGAACCTCTCTGTAGAGGAGTGGGGCTGAGGGAGAGAATAGGATCCACAGAAAAGCTGACAGTAAAGCGATAGGGGAGAACAAACAAAGCTTTAAATGTCTATATTCCAACAGAGTTTGGGCAACAAACAAGATGAGCTGCAGTCCTAATGCAGAAAGGTAAATATGACTTTATAAGCATAATGGAGACCTGGTGGGATGATTGCCATGGCTGATATATTACAACTGAAGGATATAACCTATTAAAAAAGAACACAAGGTAGGGGGATTAGCATTGTATGTCATGCAAATTCAGTTGTAAATAAATCCATGACAGTAATCAGAGTGGATAAGTTGAGAGCACTTGGGTAAAAATAAATAGAAGATCATAAAATTGGAAGAGACCTCAAGGGCCATCCGGTCCAACCCCCTGCCATTCATGAATACCCAATGAAAGCAATAGTTTGAAGTCATAGTAGAGTAGATTTTGATTGATTACTAGAAGGAGTGTCTTGACAATATGAGTGGTCCAGCAATGGAAGTGATTGCCTAGAGAGGTAGCTTCTTTGGACATTCTCAAAAAGAGACTGGACAGCTACCAGCTAATGATGCTTTAGCTGAAGATCTTATGCTGAACAAAACTCAGTAGCCTATGGACTCAGTAGCCTATGAGGCTACTTCCAACTCTATTTTTCTAACATTCAGAATCAGAAGAGAAAGCTTGTAGAAATGAAAACTGATATTCCTAAAAATACATTGCTAAAAGCAGTAGGAATACTGGTTACCCCCTTTAAAGCGCAGTGTCCTATGCCACTCTCATTATATTTTACTGTATATACTCATGTATAAGTCTAGAAATTTAGGTCAAAAACTGACCCCCCAAAATTGGAGTCGACTTATCCACGGGTCAAATACTGTATCTTAACTCTTCTTTAAAAGAAGGAACCATCCCTTGGTGAAAAGCAAGAGTACAATCTGTCCTGGAAGCACTGACCCCCTCTATTCTCTCATCCATCCAGCCTTAAGAGTGAGCAGAAAGAGTATATTTGCTGGAATTTTGTAAGTTCTTTGACATTGTTTTACTTTGTTTCATTCTTTAGATCCTTTGCTATATGCCCTAAGTTTCATCTTCGACTTATCCATGAGTTATCATCTTGATATGGGAATTCTTTCACAGATAAAGACTGCTACATGTGGCTTTCTAATAAACAAGCTAATGTTTTATATTGGAATGATTTGCAGAGTATTTCTGTTATGTGTTCTGTTTTTAAAATTGAGACGTTTTCTGAGAGTTCCTACATTTCAGTAACATTCTTCAGTTGAAAAAGGATAGATTTTTAAAAGATTAGATTCAAATCCACATTTGCAGTCTTCTGGTCGTATTTTTGTGGGTTTTTTAAAAAAATATTTTCAGTTTTCCTTAAATATCTCTCCCATTAAAGCCTATGTGTTCCTCAAAAGCCCATAATAGTATAGTACAATACTAGTTTATTATTTTAC